>NC_041380.1:152519371-152659554 GCF_002162155.2 Triticum dicoccoides
TACAGCAGGCACCTTGATGAACTGGCCGTGTCAAGCAGTGCGCGGGACCGTAACCCGCCTCGAGGGCATAATCTGGCTGGTGGTGGTACTAATGCTCAGGATTTGGTGGATTAGGGCAGAGCGCGTCGAGAAGCCGAGCTAGCAGCACAGTACGCGGCCCATCAGCTTACTCCGGTTCGTCCAACAACTTCGATGGAGCCAGGAGTAACCTCCAGCTCTTTGGGGGTGCTGTGTCTCGCCCCGGCTCTATGTAATGTACGACTGCCCAAGGATTTCAAAGGTCCCCGCAAAGTGCCCAATTATACTGCCGATTTACCCCCGAGTCATGGATCGAAAGCTATGAGATAGCAATGGAGATGCTGGATGTGGATGATGCGGCCTGTGCTAAATACTTCACCATGATGTTGGAAGGAACAACTCGCACTTGGCTGAAAAGTTTGTCAGCTAACTCCATTGGGTCATGGGCTACATTAAAGGCCCGATTTATCCAGAATTTCAAGGACATGTGCAAGCAGCCCATGTCAATTGTGGACTTAGCCGCCTGTGTCCAAGAAGAAGGTGAATCGACAACCTATTGGGTGCGCCGGGTTTCAGAAATCTTGCATTCATCGGACCGCATTAATACCGATACAGCAGTCTTAACATTGGAGGGCAATTGTCGGGTGACGTGTCCTGGACTAGGGAGTAATCACCATGTCGTCTCCCAATCAGTTGGATTGGGCTGAGGACCCCCATGGCTGTATTCCCATGGGCCAATTCGGACAGCCGAAGACATATACGATGAAGATTCCACAAGGACTCCTCTTCATCGACGTATTCGACTAGGACTCTTGTTATCCTAGGCCTCTGGTACATTATATAAGCCGAGGCTAGGCTAGTTGGTAGATTATTATAACATTACTCATCATACCTGTAGGGTTTAGACCACAACATATGATCTCGAGGTAGATCAACTCTTGTAACCCCTATACTTATCAATATAAACAAGAGCAGGACGTAGGGTTTTACCTCCATCAAGAGGGCCCAAACCTGGGTAAACATCGTGTGCCCTGTCTCGTATTACTCATCGATCCATGATACACAGCTTGGGACCCCCTACCCGAGATCTTCCAGTTTTGACACCGACAATGGTGCTTTCATTGAGATTTCCGATGTGTGATTGACAAAGGATCAATGGCTCGCCCGCAGATCAACTGCGATGCCGGCATCTTCATCGCCGGCTCGACTAGTCACCTTGGCTTGACCGAGAACCATGCTCCATCTCCGATCGTCATGTTCGGACGAGGGCCTTCATCAACATCAACTCCGATCTCTATCAAGATCATGGAGGAATCATCCATGGAGCTTGGGGGCTCAACGTCAACATTGCCCTCGGGCGACCGTGCTGTTTTTCCGAATAGCGAACTTGTATTCGCTACCACCACCTCTTCGAGCATCGCTTTAACGATTCCTTTGGTGTAATTGTGCGGAATTGAGTCTGCAAAAACCATGCAAAATTTCGTCGAGTTCCGATGGAGGAATCTTCGGCAATCTATGATATACCGGAGCCTTGTCAAATCTGGATGGGAATCTGGATGAGTTTAGGGTGTGGTCTCCAGCACCAGCTCGGACGTCCGTTGGTAGATCCAACCATTGATCGGCTGCGGAATTCCTATATCTACCACCCCTCAAACTTTCAACTCGATCCGACCATCCAAACTCCGGGAAACTTACGATTAGTGCATCACTTTTCGGATCTGTTTTCTGCGCGAATACGGATCCGACCAGAATCCATGTTTCTTTATGAACGTGATATTTGACAACCTTTTTAAAGGAATTTTCTCCTACGGTATTGTGCGTTGTTTTTAACACGTGCCCATAAAATTTTAAGCCTTCTTTGAGGCACTCTTCACCATCGCGCTGGTGTCACACCAGTCCGGTAACATTGCTCCACGTCTAGCGACCTACGCTCGACAGATCGTCGCTTCATCGAACCGAGCCTCACCTTATCGGATCATCAGCTCGGCAAGCCGAACAAGAGTTCAGCATAGCGAAGGATAAATCATCACCAACACCATCGCCCCACGGATTGCAAAGGTCAGGCGCGCCGACATCGCCACTCGGTTACTTCATCAATCCTGCATTGACCGCGTGACAAGTTATGAGCAGCATCGGCATGGCCGCACTATTGCTTTTTCAAGCCGATGTCCATCATGCCGAACTGCTTCAACACCTCGGCTGACATGGCAGGTTCAACGTCTCCTTACTGACCCGCTCCGTCATCTCAGCTAGACTGGGGACTTTGCTATTTCTTCATCAACATACTCCGATGACTTCGGCGTCACCAGCCGACCAGCTTCGTCATGTTAGTTGGACCGGGGGCTTTGCCTCGGCGAGTCCACCTTTGCCAGCATTGCCATGCCATCACTTTATCGCCCATCAGGAAATGGGTGTGCAGCTCGAGTCACATGTTTGGGAGTAACCTTTCTTCAGATTGCTACAATAGATAAACCAGGTGCTATTAATCCTAGTATTTTTTCTTGCTTGGGTTTATTTTCCCAATGAATTATTATTCCGGTTTGTTTCATCATTTATACATAGGTCTATCAAGTGGTGGCTGCATTAATAGCGATGGCATGGTGGTTCGGTCAGTTTCCGTATACAGTTCGGCGAAGGCCGCATCCGTAACTCAGACCGGCCTGCGAATTCGGGCTTGGCCGTGCCTTCACTGCGTCACGCCGATGCCCTGCATCAACATGACTTCGGCGCTAGGCCACATCTCTTTCAATAAAATATTTTTGCGAAAAGCAATTATCCTTTTTGGACCGCACTATATTATGTGTAGGTGATCGACTTCGACTGCGTCACGTGGTCTCTTCGCCAAGCCGACGTCGTCCCAATCGGTGTAAATCGGCTCGCGTGATCACCTTGTTGGTCGTGTTGCCATACCGACATGTTCGGTTGCCTCGGGGACTTCGGCATCGCCGAGAGAGCTCTACCTCATCGAGTGTTCGGCACACAGGCCATATTTCTTTTATTACTCACTAGCAGATACGCATGTGCATTGCAACGGGACATAAAATAGTATGCATTTAAAGTCAATGACAATTTTATGTGCAAGCAAAACCCTGTGTGCACACCAAAAATGAACATTTAGCTTCTTGGTTTCGCCGTGTGTCAAGGAACCAATCTGCTATTTTTTTCACTCATTGATGAGGGCATTTAAGAGTTTTGTTATGTCATCGTACGCTAGAGAAGGCCCATGAGTTATTCAATATACTCTTCCTTTCAATCCCTTCAACTGGAGGGATTTTAAGGTATGAAGTTTCTCAATATTTTAAGAAACATGAATTTTTTTTTAAATCCTAACCAATTTTTTAAAAAATTATGTATACTTCTGAAAAAATGCGAACAAAATATGAAAGGAAACATTTTTAAAATTCAAAAAAAAAATCTGAAAACACCAACTATTTTATAAAAACATGAACATTATTTGAATTTGTGAACATCTTTTTAAAATGGAAACATGTGTTGAAAATTCATAAAATGTGCATCTTTTATACATGAACATTTTTTTAATTTTATAAATTTCACTAAAACAAGAATATTTTTTGAATTTGGAGCTTTTTTTTGAAATTCCATTTTATTTTTAGAAATCTCGAACAATTTTGAGAAACAATGTTTTCTTTGAAAAAATGGGAAACTTTTTTGCAAGTTCCGAATTTTTTCAAAAAAACCAGAAAAATTTGGAATTCTGAACATTTTCCAATTTTTTTCTAATATTGAATTTTTTTTGAAATTTTGTAATTTATGAAATAAATTGTAAAAGATAAATAATTTTGGAAGTGGAAAAAGAGTTGGCAAAGGAGAATAAAAATAGAAATAAACACAGAAAAATGAAAAATGGGCCAGCCCATTACTGGTTGTCCTATGCAAAACTTCAACTATTTGTCGCTCGGTGCGGAAATAGAACTTCCCATTTGCGTGGGCAGAAAAATAAGTGGGTTGGTTTTGCAAGGCCACAGTGTGCGGCCCATGTACGAAAACTCTTTTCAAGCAGACAAACGCATAAGAATTTAGTACCACATCATATAGAAAAAAAATCTTTTCAGCGTTGAATGGATGAAAAAATTGGTGAAACGCGCCTTGCTTTATTAGTAGGTATAGACTTTGCGTAAATTATTAATTATGCAACTTTTTTACTATCTCTATTATCTTCAGCTTGCATTATTTTCTGTGCACAGGTAGATTATCTGGGCCGGGCAGCGCTATCACCTCGGCGTATCGACGTACCACGTCACCTCGGCTGACCGGGGGCTTTGTCATCACTTCGTTAACACACGCTGGGGGCTTCGGTGTCACACTGCCGGCCTGCTCCGTCACCGCGGTTGGACTGGGGTTTTCACCTCGCCCGTCGACTATGCTGCGTCACCACTTCATCAAGCCGAGCTCTTTACTCGGACATCTCGAGACCGGCTTGGGGGCTGGGATCTCGTCCCGCCACAATCTCAGCATGCGTCATCAACATCGAGCACATTAACCAGCTAAGTCGGTTTCATCCTCAGAAACTTTCAGTTTTAAATTTTGTTCGGTTCGACCAAGCATTATACTTTTTGGCAAAAAGTTGTTTGTGACAAAATTCCTTGTCAAAACTTTGTTTGTGACACACAAATTCAAATACCCCATTTATTTAGGGGCTTCCTTTATGAAGCATTTCCTCTTGCATATGATTATACTTGTACGGCTTCGTTCCTTGTTCGTGTATTATGCCACATTATGCACCATGTTGACTTAAGTGTTTCGCAAGCTGGGTTGCCTGCCTCCTGTGCTTACCCCGACGTTCCCGATTGTTCGGGTAGGGAGTAAAGTGAGCACCTCTGCGATTGTTACTACCAGGTCATCCGAGTTAGTACCTCAGACTGGGTGAAGCTGAACGCTAGCGCTCTTATTGTTTTCAATTATGGTCGGCACACAACGGAACTCACGAGTACAAAAAATCTATTGCACAAGTCTCATAGTAACAATGAGCAACCGAAGAAAGGTATCGGTGGAGGTACTATTTTCTTTGAAGATGCTTCTTACACTTTGTTAGTAATATAATATAAGTTCCCTGAGCGCGCTTTGTCTGTTACAGCCTTATGGCCTGATTGCCTGGTCATCGGAAACACCGTCGATACTCTCGACAGGTGGAGTACATGACACTTTTCGGCCCTTGGCCGAAGAGGGAGAAGCCGACGGTCGGTTAAGACGCATTTAAAGTTTGGGTGAACACAGATATGATATGTACTTCGGACTTCGGTACATACAATCATTATACATAAAATTATTTTACCCAACTCACTTGGGGGATCTTAAAATTCATATGAGTTGTTTTATAGTAAATGTTTTTTCTTCTTGGTCGTTGCAAAGTCTTTTTCTACCGCTCCTTTTTCGACTTGAGTGTATGGTCAATAGCCGGATGGCCTGTCTTCTCTCTAAAAGCCGCTCAAGTTTAATTTGCTAAACTGACCTCGGAGAAGTACTCCGCCTTTGGGATAATGAGCTTGAAGCCGTAGGCTGACCCGCGTGAAGTCTTGAGACCGGGTGTGTCATGTTAAAGCACGACAGAAGCACAATTTTTTTCCAATTTTTGGATTGGCACCGAACACTTGATCTTGTTCGGACGTCAAGTTTTTACTGACGTTTTTTTGGTTTTCCAAGCTTATGGAACTTTTAAACTATTTGTTTGTTTTCAGCATAAGTCTCGCAGTGCAACGCCGGACACCTTTAGAGATTCGGCAAAAACATTCTTGGATATTGCTATATATGCATCGGTTTCGAATCGTGTCTTCAGTCAATAGTTGGGTTGCGCGGCTCCTGTGCTTGCCTCCTACGTTCTTCTTTGTTCGGCTAGGTGCGCAAAGGGAGAACTACTGCGATTGTGCTTCCAGCTAGCATGGTTAAGCGCCTCAGTGGAGAAAGCCGAAAACTGACTGTCACAATAAGCGCAAACTGGTCAGCGATCCGATGACTGTGTCAAACTATAAGATCGATAGAGGTCACCCCGTGTTAAATGACGGGCCATTCATAACATTGGCCGAAGTGTTTTTAGGGCTTGAACTCAACTGTCGCCGGACACTACCAGGGGCTAGTAGCTGGCTTCCAAAACTAAATCCTCAATATTTTGCTCTTACATTAGAGCTGAGGTTTCATGATCATGCTTAGCATTACAACCCAAAGAAAGGAACCGATAGTGGGACTATTTTCTCTGGAAGACATTTCTTATGTTAAACAGTAATATAACATATCTCTCTGCTTACCATTGTTTATAATACCGTATGGCTAGATTGCCTTGTTTCTCGTAAATCTTTGCCCTCATAAAGGCTTTATAAAGTAGGACAAACACTCCTCGGCTACTGGCCGAGGAGGTGTAAGCCGATGGTCTGTAAACAAAGTTTTGTACAATGCGGATCCGAGTATTAATGACGTAGAGTACTTGGATACATAGAGTCATTACACATAATTTGTGATTTTATTATGGATATTGATCCTTAATTCAGCTACCCGTGCCCGCATTAAGGCTCAGGGGCTACTGGGCTTCGGGCACATCGATCCCCTGATCAGGTGTTGCCACCCGACCAGTGTCTCAGGGGCTACTGCATTGGCAATCCAGTGTAGAAAAGTTAAGTGCAATATAGTTTTCGAGGAGATTATGATCCTCAGGTTGGTCAGCCGCACCAAACCCGAGTCTCGAGGAATTTTCACACCACTTTTTGTGTGCAGAAGTATTCCGCTGAGCTAGGAGTTGATCCTTAGGCCGATTTTGTGAATCAACATGTGTCTCAGCGTCTACTGGCATCAGTGGTCTTATGTCATCCTTCAGGTGCATCTCGGGTTTTAGACTGATACACACCTTGAGGGCTACTGGCTATATATATCTCGGCAGAGAATTAATTGCACCAATAAAAAATATTGAAAAAAAACCGGCCCACAGTCGAGGTGGTGCACTACCTCGGAAGTAGTCCGACATAAAGCTCGGGCGCTAGTGGCTAGCTCCATAGAGAGAATTTCCGGCATTAAGCTCGGCTAAACTCCTTCAGCTTTTTTGAACCAAGGTGATTTATGACACCTCGGATATAGTCTGGCGTTGGAGCTCAGATATAGTCTGGCGTTGGAGCTTGGACATAGTCCGGCGTTGGAGCTCGGATACATTCTGGTGTTGGATCTTAGAAGCGGTCCGACGTTGGTGCTCGTCTGCAAAAGATACCTTGAATATAGTCTGGCGTTGGAGCTCGGATGCAAGAGGACGCTGCCACCCGAGAACAACTTCAAACCCGAGTTGTGGCATAAAAGTAACAAGGCATTGATAAAGGCCGAGAACTTAAAGGGGCTCCTCGGATACCCAACGTGTAAACTCTTCGGATTTAGTTCGGCGATCCTCAAGATCGAAGATGGGAAGATTTGTTGAACCAGTTTTCAAGACCAACGACCGAAGATGAAGAACAGTTCAGAAGAATCAAGGAGCGCCCCCAACTTGAAGACCGGTTCAGGGGGCTACTAACAGTGTCCTGGACTAGGGGGGTACTCACCACGTCGTCTCCCAATCAGTTGGATTGGGCCGAGGACCCCCATGGCCATATGCTCATGGGCCAGTTCGGACAGCCGAAGACATATACGAGGAAGATTCCACAAGACTTGGTGATCAAGACAAGGACTCCTCTCCACCGACGTATTCGACTAGGACTCTTGTTATCCTAGGCCTCTGGTACATTATATAAGCCGGGGCCAGGCTAGTCAGTATATTATTATAACATTATTCATCATACCTGTAGGGTTTAGACCACAACATATGATCTCGAGGTAGATCAACTCTTGTAACCCCTATACTCATCAATATAAACAAGAGCAGGACGTAGGGCTTTACCTCCATCAAGAGGGCCCGAACCTGGGTAAACGTCATGTCCCCTGTCTCCTGTTACCCATCGATCCATGATACACAACTTGGGACCCCGTACCCGAGATCTACCGATTTTGAAACTGACATCGGGTCACGCCTTTGAAGCTGAAATTGGGACGGCTCAAGCGTCACTGCAATGACAGGGGAACGCGTATGGTAGCTCTGGTTAAGTATGCCAACTCTGATAGTACCAAGGACCCCGAGTCTGATTGTGAAAAGCCGGGGAAGGGACAGAAGAGTTGAGGTAACAAGGGGCAGCAGCATAACCCGATGGGTCATGGAAACAACGGTAAGCGCAAAGCAGATAACATTTTGGATTTTGTGGCTAACACCAACACGCAGAATAATAATCAGCGTCGTAAGGGTAAACCGACCCCGCGGAGTGGAGGATCAAGTGTCAATCTTGAGCGCCTGTTGGACCATCCTTGTCCAAGGCACGGGACACGAGAGAGACCAGCCACACACCTTTGGAAGGATTGCTTTATTATGCGGGAGTTCAAAAACTTGGATCTTTTCCAATATGATCATGGGCCTCCCGACGGTTCAGGAGGCGGCTCTCATGGGCTGGGTTATGGTGGAGGCAGTTCTGGTTCGGGATTTAAAGGCAACCAAAGCGGACATGGCAATCAAGGCAGTCAGGGCAACCAGGGTGGTTATAATCATCAGGGGAGTCAGCAGCAGCAGCAATCGGGTTACCAGAGCAATCCGAAGCAGTTGAATAGTGGGCAGTATCATGTCTTCACCACTAGCTTATGCAAGCGCGATCAGAAGCTTCATAAAAGGGCAGTAAACTCCATTGAACCGGTAGTGCCCCGTTATCTGCGCTGGTCTAAACAACCCATTTTGTGGAGTCAAGAAGATCACCCGCCCCGGGTTGATAATCCGGGTCATCTGGCGTTGGTGGTGGCGCCTCAGGTTGGAGGATATAAGTTCACCAAGGTGCTCATGGATGGAGGGAGCATTATCAATATCCTTTGTTATGAAACCTTCCGTCGCATGGGGTTGACAGATAAAAATCTTAAACCATCGAACAGTGTTTTCCATGGTGTGGTACCTGGTAAATCAGCATATCCAGTTGGTAAGATAGCTCTGGAGGTTGCTTTTGGAGATGATCATGATTCAAGATCAGATACATTGACTTTTGAAGTGGTGAAAATCAAGAGCCCATATCATGCCCTGTTTGGACGGCCGGCTTATGCTAAGTTCATGGCAAGGCCCTGCTATGTTTATCTGCAGCTCAAGATGCCGGGTCATAAGGGGACCATCATAGTACATGGGAGCCATAAGATCACTTTGGAATGTGAAGAAGGTGATGTGGCCTATGCTGAGTCGGTTTGTGCGACAAAGGAGTTGAAGTTCTACAAGGACAATGTTGATCCGGCAGATATGACTTCTCTGAAAAATCCAACTACAGAGCATGATCCGTCCTTAAAGTTTAAATCGGCTGATGAGACTAAGCTGGTTGACTTTGTTCCTGGTGATTCATCCAAGCAGTTCAGCATCACCGCTAACCTGGATCCAAAATAGGAAGGCGCGCTCATCGAGTTCATCCATGAGAACCGAGACATCTTTGCATGGAAACCTTCTAACATGCCAGGTGTACCGAGGGAACTCGCTGAGCACACCCTTAATATTGATCCCAAATTTAAACCATTCAAGCAGTTTCTCCACCGCTTCAGTGAAGAACGGCGCAAGGCCATTGGTGAGGTGGTAGCGCCGCTCTTAGCAGCATGGTTTATTATGGAGGTTTTTCACCCTGAGTGGTTAGTTAACCTGGTGCTAGTACTTAAGAAGAACGACACTTGGCGTATGTGTGTGGACTACACAGATTTGAACAAGGCTTGCCCAGCTGGCCCCTTTGCTCTCCCTCGTATTGATCAAATCATTGATGCTACGGCGGGTTGTGAGTGCTTGAGCTTTCTGGATGCTTATTCAGGTTATCATCAGATCAAAATGGCAGTTAAAGACCAGGAGAAAATAACTTTTATAACTCCTTTTGGAGCCTTCTGCTATCTGTCTATGCCTTTTGGGCTTAAGAGTGCCCAGGCGACTTATCAGCATTGTGTGCGGAATTGTCTTCATAATCAGATTGGGCGCAATGTTCATGCTTATGTGGATGATATCGTGGTGAAGTACAGAAAGGAGGATACGTTAATAGATGACTTGAAGGAAACTTTTGATAATCTCCGGGTTTATAAGATGATGCTTAACCCGGCCAAGTGTGTTTTTGTTGTACCGGCACACAAGCTCTTGGGTTTTCTGGTGTCTAATAGGGGCATTGAAGCTAATCCTGAAAAAGATCAGAGCTATTACGTCTCTGGCTAAACTGGCGTGTATTAATGATGTTCAGCGTCTAGCGGGTCGTATGGCGGCGTTGAGCCGGTTTATCAGCCGGCTGGGAGAGAAAGCTATTCCCCTATATCAGATGATGAAAAAGATAGATAATTTTGTCTAGAGTGATGATGCTAATGTGGCGTTTGAGGACATGAAGAAATAGTTAGCTGAGCCACCTGTCCTTGCTGCTCCGGTTGATAAGGAGCCACTGTTATTGTATGTGGCAGCCAATTCCCGGGTTGTCAGTGTGGCCATTGTGGTGGAGCGCAAGGAAGCTGGGAAGGAGTATCCAGTTCAACGGCCGGTTTATTATATCAGTGAGGTGCTTATTGAGTCCAAATAGAGGTACCCACATTGGCAGAAACTGCTGTATGGAGTTTTCATGGCAAGCCGGAAGCTTAAGTAGTATTTTCAGGGTCATCCCATCACTGTGGTCAGTTCTGCCCCTTTGGGCGATATAATACAAAACAGGGAAGCAACTAGCCGAGTTGCCAAGTGGGCCATTGAGCTTGGATCTCACGGGTTAAAATATGTGTCTCGTACGGCAATCAAGTCCCAAGCGCTTGTGGATTTCATCAATGATTGGACAGAGGTACATGCGCTGGAAGAAAAGCCGGATCATACTTATTGGACTATTCATTTCGATGGATCCAGGCAATTGGAAGGCTCGGGGGCTGGAGTCGTGTTAACTTCCCCACGAGGTGATAAGTTTTGTTATGTTCTCCGTTTAATGTTCCCTTGCACTAACAAAGCAGCTGAATATGAGGCATTACTCCATGGTCTTCGAATGGCTAAGGAGATGAATTTAAGCCGAGTTAAGTGTTTCGGTGACTCGGAATTGGTGGCTCAGCAAGTGTCGGGTACTTGGGATTCCAAGGACCCACTCATGCCAGCGTATCATCGAGAAGTAGATATTGTTGCTGATCACTTCATGGGTTATCAGGTTGACCATGTGGACCGGCGAAAGAATGAAGCATCAGATGCTTTAAGCCGTTTGGGTTCCCAGAGTAAACCTGTTCAACCCAATGTTTTTCTGGATGTTTTGCATAACCCGTCAGTCAAGCTACCTACAAAGGAGGATTTGGTTGTTCCTGATCCAGAGGCTCAGTTGGTGGCAGCTCTTCACGTTATCCCGGATTGGATAGTCCCATATTTGGCGTATATGAACCGGGGTGAGTTACCGGAGGATGAAACTTTGGCCAGGCAGATAATCCGGCGATCCAAGTCAATGACCATTGTCAATGGAGAATTGCATCATTGCAGTGTAACAGGGGCGTTTCAGCGTTGTGTATCTCCTGAAGAAGGTTGTGAGATTTTGCGTGAGATCCACGAAGGAGATTGTGGTCACCATGCCGGTTCAAAGTCCTTAGTAGCTAAGGCTTTTCGTCACATTTCTATTGGCTGATGGCTCATGCTGATGCTGAGGATTTGGTAAAAAGGTGTGATGGTTGTGAGAAGTTTTCACATCGAGCTGATGTTCTGGCTCAGGAATTGAGAATGATTCCAATCACTTGGTCGTTTGCAACTTGGGGGCTGGATATGGTTGGACCCTTTAAGAGGTCCAAGGATAAGAAGACCCACCTTCTAGTGGCGGTGGATAAGTTCACTAAGTGGGTGGTGGTAGAGCCAGTCAGTAAGTGTGATGCAGCCACGGCGGTTCAATTCATCAAGAAAGTGATTTTCCGGTTTGGTTTTCCACACAACATCATAACTGCTCATGGTACTAATCTATCCAAGGGTGCTATGGAAGAATTTTGTCAACATGAGAACATCTGGCTTGACGTGTCATCAGTGGCTCACCCCCAATCTAATGTTCAAGTAGAGAGAGCCAATCAAGAGATCCTGCGAGGCATAAGGCCCCATCTTATGGTTCCTTTACAGCGGACGCCGGGGTGTTGGGTGGAGGAGTTACCTTCTGTGTTATGGAGCATCAATACCACGCCTAACAGATCTACGGGTTATACACCTTTTTCATGGTTTACGGAGCAGAGGTAGTTCTCCCTAGTGACATCCGTCATGACTCACCCTGTGTGGCGGCTTATGTTGAAGGTGACAATGAGAAGGCACATCAAGAAGCACTTGACCTGTTGGATGAGGAACGTGATATTGCAGCAGCTCATTCGGCGATTTACCAGCAAGATCTGCATCGTTATCACAGTCTTCGGGTTAAAACCAGAACGTTTCAAGAAGGGGATTTGGTGCTCCGGCTCATCCAGGATCAAACTGATATGCACAAGTTATCCCCGCCTTGGGAAGGACCTTTTGTGGTCAGCAAGAATCTGCACAACGGGTCATACTACCTTATCGATGTTCGAGAGCACAAAGACTCACGTAAATCGGAGGAGGAGACCCACCGGCCGTGGAATATATCTCATCTTCGGCCTTACTACACCTGAGCCATAGGCTCCTCTTATGTACATATTATTGACAATGTATATATTATGATGACCAATGTAATAAACCGACATCCCTACTAAAGCGGGGCCTCTGCTGTTATTCCTTAAAAGGTTTTTGGTTACATGGGGGCTTCTGTTTATAAAGCGGAGTTCTAATTACCCATTGATCCGGATCATAAGCCACACATAAAAAACTTGAGGGCTTTCCACCCAACGTCAAAAGGAGCCAAAGAGAGTCTGTTGCAAAGCACAACTCAAACATAGGCACCCATTGAGAACAGCTCAAAATATTACTAGGGGGCTCTTTGCTTCTACAAGAACAAAGAGTCTATAACCTTGTAATAGGCTATGAAAGCTAGGCTTGGAAGCCAGGTATATTCACCTAAAACCCCGGGTTATCCTGCCTTTTTAAGTAAGCCACTCCGCCTAGCTAATCCTGGTAGACCCGTCAAATGTTTGACAAGTCAATCTTATAAAGACCCTGAACTTGTCATAGTTAAAATGACGATTGGTTGATGTGAGGTCCATCTTATAAGGATTCGTAAAATGGTTTAACTCAATGGTCTGGCAGCCCATGAAAAGCCTCACAGTTTTTGCATATTTTCTTCTGAAATCTTTCTGATATTTCTTTTGAGGTGTTTTATATTAATCCGGTGTTTATTGACTCGGCCTGGCTGTTGACTATAAGTCGGCCAAGCAAACTGAAAATATTGCTGGTGTTTATTGACCCGGCTTCACCGTCGATTATAAATCGTCAGCGTACACTCTGCTATAATCCGGCGTTCATCGACCCGGTCTGGCTTTCGACTACAAGTCGCCCGTATTATATACGGATAATCCGGTGTTTATTACAACTCGGTACAACTTTCCTATAAACTGGCACAACATGAAGGAGTTGCCAGTACTCAAGGTTTGGGTTATCACCCTTACTACAAAAGTTGATAAACCAACAATGTGATTCAATATCACAGGTATGATTTATTTCATATTTGATTATTCTTGAGTACAACCTTGGTTATAAACCCAGGTTATATGTTGGGCATTATGACCCGTCCGGCGATAAACCGCCAGGACACTTTAAAACTTGTTATATGCAGAAACAGGTTGAATAAAGCTACTAAAGATCATAAGCAGACATAGCATAATCATGGCGGATTAGCAGTATCATGCAAAGTGAATATGCGCGATGGCATAGCAGACCAAGTATTTACACTAGCCTATTACAAGGCATTTTGATGCCCAAAAGGATAATTGTTTTTAGCAAGTATTGCAGTATGCAGAAGATTAAACCGGCTTCCGGATCATGACTCTTCACCAGGCTGGCTTGACAGTTGTGGATCATCCTGCACCGGTTCATCCTCCTCCTCTCCACTCAGCGGCTGGAAATCAATGGTTGTCCAGTCGATTCCAGTTAGCGCCTTGAATACAGCTTCATCGCTTATAAGGGTGGAGGGGTCAACATCAGGAGCATAGGTATGCTTATGGATTGGTGGGATAAGATTCTCCACATCATGGGTCGGTGCATTAGCCTGTTTGTTGTCGGCATCATAAACCGCCTGGTATTGAGAAAGATCTGTTTCTTCAGCCAATTTGCTTGCTAATGGGCGCATTTCCTTCGTCAAAGCTCGGAGATCATCATTATCAAAAGCTGATCCGTCCTCCTTTATGCTCGGATACCCGCGTCCTACATCAGCCGAGTCAAGATCGGGTATCCAAGCTTTAGCCCGGATTAACGCAGTTAGAGCACCTGCCCTTGCAACTGATCTTTTTAACTCCTCAAGCCGGGCAGGCAGCATGGACTGCTTCTCCAATGTTTCCTTGATCAAGGTTGGTGGCGGTTTATTATGAGCAGCAGCACAAATGATTTGTTGTGTGCCGGTATATAACTGCTCTATAAGGGTATAGGCAGCCTTCAATTTCTTCTACATATCAGAGCCCAGATGGGTAATGCGAGATCCTGCATCATCATGCATATCGGTAAACCGGCAGTTTATGGGATACTACATGTTAGTAGCTTATACTAAGGGGACATACCAAACACAACACTGGTCATGGCATTGATTTGTCGCTTCAAGCCAGCCAGTTCTTCTGCTACCGGATTAAGGGCTGCTTCAGCGTCCTCTGCCCATTTTAGCAGAGCTGCTTTTTCAGCATCCCATCCACAGCTGCCTTTAAAGCCTTCTTTCAGTTGTTCCATGGCTGTTAAAGTGCCGGTCAGCTCTTCTTTAGCCTTGGAAGTTTCTGCTTGCTGGGACTTAATATTTTCCTAAAAGTCGGCAATTTGAGATTCTTTTTGGCTTAGATCAGCCTGCAAGAGACATTTAATGAGTTAGTAGTGCATATTTGAAGTCCCAAGCACATAACAGGTTATACACTTTGCACTTGGGGGCTAGTGCATATGGCTTTTATCAACTGACATTTAAAGTCCCAAGCACATAACAAGTTATACACTTGGCACTTGGGGGCTAATGTATATTTGCTCAAGTCAAAATTATGGATTTTTCTTCCTCAATCCATTTACAAAGATGGTTATCAAGAATTTTGGAAGCTTCAGGACAGAAAGATACCGATTCATCCTAAAGGTATAAACCGGCCCCTAGGGGCTACACAAGCAAAAATTACAAGATTCATACTTTAAAGTCCCGGTTCTTCCTAAAATGATAAACCGGCCCTTGGGGGCTACGCAGGCAAAGTTGAAGTATTACGAAGTCCCAGTTCATGTTGATATGATAAACCGGCCCTTGGGGGCTGCTGGAGTTGATGTTAGAAATTGAACACAAGAGAAACAATTATGAAGAGTTAGCAGTGTTTACCTCATATCGCTCCTTCATCGGGGCCACTAAACCGGCTTCATAGCCGCGGGATCTGTTCCGTTTCAGTGGCTGGGTTATCATCAACCGGTTTATTCAATTTGGCCTTTTTGCTGGGCCTGGCTTTGGCTCTGAAAGGAAAAGACATAAAAGTTAGTATAACAAACTAGTATAAAGCGTCAAGAGTTAAGTTTAAAGTGCTGACCCAGGCACAGTCTTGAGAGGAGGGAGTTGTGTGGCCGTTGACTCGCCGGATGATGAATGAGGTGTTCCCTGATAGTTTGAATCAAATGGATTAAGAGGTTTCTTGAAATAACCCGCCTTGGGATAAGGAGTATTAGAAATATATGAGACCACTGATCGATGTTTCCGGGTTGGAGTGTTCGGTAAACCGGCTGAAGTAATTACATGTTCGCTGTGCCAGGTTGTGCAGCGAGCTTCGTGTTGCTACTTCTTCAAAAGAAAGTTTGGGTCCAAGTGAGCTAGAGGATGAGAAAATCTTACTTTCCGGATTGCTTGACGAGTTTTCTGTGTTGGCAGATGATCTGAACCGGAGGAAAGAATAATTACCACTACATCATCAGCTTGGCTGGCTTCAACATCATCCTGATAATAGTCATTGTCAATGAGGTGTATGAAAAACGAACCAAGAGAATCAAGTTCTACCTCTGATTCTGGATTATCCAGATCATCATCAACGTTTGGTTCACAGGATTCAGCGGTTTTCTTCTTGGCGGGTTTTTTGGTAACTTTAGTCTTGGGGCGAGGTGACTTTGCCGGTTTATCCTATGGTTTTTTCTTCCAAAACGGATCATCACCCTGTCAAAGATTGATATCATTTTGAGGAAATATTTAAAAGGATCATGTTAAAACAAAAGTTATATGATTCTTACAGCTGGCGGTTTATTGGAAGCACAGAAGGGACTTAGCCCTGTCTTGCTGCAGATAGCCTCCGGTTCATTCAGTATTTTCTTGACAGCCTCAGTAATTTTAGCTTCTGTTAGTTGAATGTCCACATGCCATTGAGGGTCTTTTAAGTCCCCCGTGTGTTCGCACATTAAACCGGGGCGTCGGCTTAAAGGCAGAATACTCCAGGAGATCCAACAACGAACAAAATCAATGCATGTTAAACCGTTTGCAACGAAGGCCCGAAGCTTTGAAAGCTGTGGAGCATACTTGGCTCATTCTTTGGCGCTAAGACATTGGGGAAACAAATGTGTGTTGGTAATCCGGTGAGGACGATAACCTGGCAGAGGATTTTCATCAGTTGGAGACGTATCTCGACAGTAAAACCAAGTCTGATTCCAGTCCTTGGGGTGACTATGATTCTTGGCGTGAGGGAAACTAACATCTTTCCTCTTCTGGATTGAAACCCCGCCAAGTTCAGTATTGGGCCCGTCTACAAATTTGGTACGGCGGTTTAAATAGGAAAAATCCCTGAACAGTTCAACGGTCGGTTCTTCTTGCAGATAAGCCTCGCAAAACACTTGAAAATTACAAATATTGGACACAGAGTTAGGTCCAATATCTTGAGGGTGGATCTGGAAGCTAGCAAGTACATCACGAAAAAACTTTGATCCGGGAGGTTTAAAACCACGTTTCAGATGATCAACAAACAGAACTATCTCGCCATCCTTGGGCTCAGGAGGATTTTCTTGACCGGGAGCTCGCCAGTGGATTTCATTCTGTTTTGGTAAAGCGCTAGTTATAAAACATCCTTTCAGACCTTCTTCCGTAATCCGGGATGGAACACAGTTACAAGCATAAAAAGTCTTGGCCATTTTTTGCACAACCTGAAGGAAGATTTTTGCCGGTTTAAGAGTCATGGTTGACAAGCATAAAGCGTTGCACGTTTAGAGACAAAAGGTATTCCGACATGAAAAATAGTTAAACCGGAGGTTTCTATTATAAATGATAAATCAATTGGTGGTTTACAAGGGGACTAATGGTATATGGCAGGTTATTTTTTAAAAGATAAACCGCCTACATGGACAATGAGAGTATAGATCTGAAGCCGAAAAATGACTATGTGAGGAAGAGCAAGTTTCACAGTTTCACATTAGAATTTCAGATCTACCACATGTCAGGAAAAGGAAAATATTTATACCTAAAGGTTGGTGCTTGAGCAATTCATGAAGTTCCATATCGGGTTTTTATACACAAAAGAGATGATCTGATGGCAAAAGAAGGATTATCATTGCTACCGCACAAGAGTATATCGGGTTTGGAGTCTATCATATAGGCCCTAATGGAGAACAGGTGAAGAACACCACGAAGCTTCCATGAGCCCGTGCGAACCCTAAACGGATCTATAGAGGAAAGGAAGAACTCGCTGAAACTGTTGAATAGCAGAGAGGCGCCGTGATTCTCTGGTAAGTTCAGGGTGATGCAGTGGCCAACGTTGGGGCAGAGGCGATGAATGATGGCGGCGGCAGCACTCGAGTACTAAGGCGACGCGAGGTGGAAGAGAGACGAATAGGCAAGGGGAGAAAAGGAAAGGGACCTTCAGCCCTATTTATAAGATAAAGGGATAAGCGACATGCGCGGGAATCGAGGAGCCCAAAAAATGGATATGTGACAGGGCCGTCGCCTCGATTTTCGGAGGCTCATTAATAAAAGTAACGTATATATGGTTTTTTAATGAATAGGTGATGTCATGACGGTTTATTATGATCCTGGAAGATGACGTCATGGCGGATTACAAGGTTTACTCGAAGGTGCTGAAGAAGAAATTTTCCTAAAGTGTTGAAGATTGACATGAACAGGTTCAAATCAATCTAGGGCCTAATGTTGGGGATATAACTACTGAGTATAAACCGCCTAGGAGGGGCCGGGTTATAACTGTAATGAGTTATCCATATTGAAGCCCATGAAGACAAGGAGTATGGCGCTTTACTATAAGAGATCTAAAAGCCCAGGGCCCAAGGGCGGATTAGGGCCCGTAGACATAAACTATCGTAAGGTGTGTAACTTGTGTTGTAAGATAGGAAAGGGTAGAAACCGAGCCAGACACATTTATGAGCCGGCCGGGATTCTGTAAACCACTGGGCGTCAACCTGTGTATATAAAGGGATGACCCGGCGGCGGTTCAAGGACAAGAAAGAACAGATCGAGAGCCAGGCAAAGCGGATTCGCTCCCTGGTCATCGAAACCCTAACAATTCCATCACAATTGGATTAGGCTTTTACCTTCACCGTAAGGGGCCAAACCAGTATAAACTCCTTGCGTCCTTTGTTTCGCTTTAACCCCTTTAAGCTAACCCATCGCGATGGCTCCATGACTAAGTCCTTACGCTAGGACATCTGCCGTGACAAAACCACGACAGATGGCAAAGTGAACAAAGGTATATTTGATATACATGTTATTGATGTGTACTTTACTAGTGTTTATAGAAAACCCCTCAGTATTTGATACTGGTTCAGTTGCTAAAAGTAGTAACTCAAAACGGGAGTTGCAAAATAAACAAAGACTAGTTGAGGGCGAGATGATGATGTGTGTTGGAAGTAATTCCAAGGTTTATAAGATCACCATCGCACACTCCCTTTACCTTCTGGATTAGTGTTAAACCTAAAATAAATGTTATTTGGTGTTTGCGTTGAGCATAATATGATTGGATCATGTTTATTGCAATATGGTTATTCATTTAAGTCAAGGAATAATTGTTATTCTGTCTACATGAATAAAACCTTCTGTGGTCATACACCCAAGGTGAATGGTTAATTGAATCTTGATCATAGTGATACACATATTTATAATATTGAAGCCAAAATATGCAAAGTTAATAATGATAGTGCAACTTATTTGTGGCACTGCCATTTAGGTCATATTGGTACAAAGCACATGAAGAAACTCCATGCTGATGGGATTTTGGAATCACTTGATTATGAATCACTTGATGCTTGCAAACCATGCCTCATGGGCAATATGACTAAGGCTCCGTTCTCTGGAACAATGGAGCGAGCAACTGACTTATTGGAAATAATGCATACTGATGTGTGGGCCGATGAGTGTTGAGGCTCGTGGTGGGTATTGTTATTTTCTGACCTTCACAGATGATTTGAGCATATATGGGTATATCTACTTGATGAAACATAAGTCTAAAACATTTGAAAAGTTCAAAGAAGTTTAGAGTGAAGTGGAAAATCATCATAATAAGAAAATTAAGGTTCTACGATCTGATCGTGGAGGAGAATATTTGAGTTATGAGTTTGGTCTTCATTTGAAACAATGCGGAATAGTTTCGCAACTCACGCCACCTAGAACACCACAGCGTAATGGTGTGTCCGAACGTCGTAATCTCACTTTACTAGATTTGGTGCGATCTATGATGTCTCTTACTGATTTACTGCTATGGTTTTGGGGTTATGCATTAGAGACAGTTGCATTCACATTAAATAGGTCACCATCTAAATCCGTTGAGATGACACCATATGAACTATGGTTTGGCAAGAAACCAAAGCTGCCGTTTCTTAAAGTTTGGGGTTGCGATGCTTATGTTAAAAAGTTTCAAACTGATAAGCTCGAACCCAAATCGGAGTAGTGCGTCTTCATAGGATACCCAAAAGAAACTGTTGGGTACACCTTCTATCACAGATCCGAAGGCAAGATATTTTGTTGCTAAGAATGGATCCTTTCTAGAGAAGGAGTTTCTCTCGAAATAAGTGAGTGGGAGGAAAGTAGAACTTGATAAGGTAATTTTACATTCTCCCAAATTGGAAAGTAGTTCATCACAGAAGTTAGTTCCAGTGATTCCTACACCAATTAGTGAGGAAGCTAATGATGATGATCATGAAACTTCAGATCAAGTTACTACCGAACCTCATACGTCAACCAGAATACGTTCCGCACCAGAGTGGTACGGTAATCCTGTTCTGGAGGTCATGTTACTTGACCATGACGACCCTACAAACTATGAGGAAGCAATGATGAGCCCATATTCCGCAAAATGGCTTGAAGCCAGGAAATTTGATATGAGATCCATGTATTAGAACAAAGTATGGACTTTGATTGACTTGCCCGTTGATCAGTGAGCCACTAAGAATAAATGGATTTTCAAGAGGAAGACAGACACTGATAGTAGTGTTACTGTCTACAAAGCTCGAATTGTCGCAAAAATGTTTTCAACAAGTTCAAGGTGTTGACTACAATGAGATTTTCTCACTCGTATTAATGCTTAAAAGTCTGCCCGAATCATGTTAGCAATTGCCGCATTGTATGAAATCTGGCAAATGGATGTCAAAAAAGTTTTCCTTAATGGATTTCTCAAAGAAGAGTTGTATATGATGCAACCAGAAGGTTTTGTCGGTCCTAAAGGTGCTAACAAAGTGAGCAAACTCCAGCGATCCATCTATGGACTGGTGCAAGCATCTCAGAGTTGGAATATATACTTTGATAAAGTGATTAAAGCATATGGTTTTATACAGACTTGCGGTTAAGCCTGTATTTATAAGAAAGTGAGTGGGAGCACTACAACATTTCTGATAAGTATATGTGAATGACATATTGTTGATCGGAAATAATGTAGAATTTTCTGGAAAGCATAAAGGAGTATTTGAATGGAGTTTTTCAAAAAAAAAGACCTCGGTGAAGCTGCTTACTTATTAAGCATCAAGATCTATAGAGATAGATCAAGATGCTTGATATATTTTCAATGAGTACATACCTTGACAAGATTTTGAAGTAGTTCAAAATGGAACAGTCAAAGAAGGAGTTCTTGCCTGTGTTGCAAGGTGTGAAGTTGAGTAAAGACTCAAAACCCGACCACGGCAGAAAATAGAAAGAGAATGAAAAGTCATTCCCTATGCCTTAGTCATAGGTTCTATAAAAGTATGCCATACTGTGTACCAGACCTATTGTATACCTCACCATAAGTTTGGCAAGAGGGTACAATAGTGATCCAGGAGTGGATCACTAGACAGCGGTCAAAAATATCCTTAGTGGAATAAGGAAAAGTTTCTCTGTCATGGAGGTGAAAAAGAGTTCGTCGTAACGAGTTACGTCGATGCAAGCTTTGACACCGATCTGGATGACTCTAAGTCTCGATCTAGATACATATTGAAAGTGGGAGCAATTAGCTAGAGTAGGTCCGTGCAAAGCATTGTAGACGTAGAAAATTTGCAAAATACATACGGCTCTGAATGTGGCAGACCCGTTGACTAAATTTCTCTCACAAGTAAAACATGATCACTCTTTGGGTGTTAATACATATCGATGTGAACTAGATTATTGACTCTATTAAACCCTTTGGGTATTAGTCACATAGATATGTGAACTAATCACATAAAGATGTGAACTATTGGTGTTAAATCACATGACGATGTGAACTAGATTATTGACTCTAATGCAAGTGGGAGACTAAAGGAAATATGCCCTAGAGGCAATAATAAAGTTGTTATTTATATTTCCTTATATCATGATAAATGTTTATTATTCATGCTAGAATTGTATTAATCGAAACTTAGTACATGTGTGAATACATAGACAAACATAGTGTCACTAGTATATAGTGTCACTAATACATAGACAAAAATAGCGAAGGGTGGGTAAACGAATTACTGTTGGGAAATTGATAGAACTTCAAATAATCATGACGATATCCAGACAATGATCATTATATAGGCATGATGTCCAAGATTAGTAGACCGACTCCTGCCTGCAACTACTACTATTACTCCACACATCGACCGCTATCCAGCATGCATCTAGTGTATTAACTTCAGTGAGAAACGGAGTAATGCAATAAGAACGATGACATGATGTAGACAAGATCTATTTATGTAGAAATAGACCCCCATCGTTTTATCCTTAGTAGAAACGATACATACGTGTTGGTTCCCCTTCTATCACTGGGATCAAGCACCGTAAGATCGAACCCACTACAAAGCACCTCTTCCCATTGCAAGATAAATAGATCAAGTTGGCCAAACAAAACCCAAATATCGGAGAAGAAATATGAGGCTATAATCAATCATGCATATAAGAGATCAAAGAAACTCAAATAACTTTCATGGATAAAAAGAGATAGATCTGATCATAAACTCAAAGTTCATCGGATCCCAACAAACACACCGCAAAAGAGTTACATCATATGGATCTCCAAGAGACCATTGTATTGAGAATCAAACGAGAGAGAGAGAGAGGAAGCCATCTAGCTACTAACTACGGACCCGAAGGTCTACAAAGAACTACTCACGCATCATCGGAGAGGCACAAATGGAAGTGGTGAACCCCTCCGTGATGGTGTCTAGATTGGATCTGGTGGTTCTAGACTCCGTGGTGGCTGGAATTGATTTTTGTCGACTTGCCTAGGGTTTCTGGCATATTGGGGTATTTATAGAGTAAAGAGGCGGTCCGGGAGAACCCAAGGTGGGCACAACCCACCAGGGCGCGCCTGGGCCTCCAGGCATGCCCTGGTGTGTTGTGCTCCCCTCATAGCAGCCCCGAGGTGCTTCTTTGGCCCATTGGTTGTCTTCTGGTCCATAAAAATTCACAAAAAGTTTTGCTGCGTTTGGACTCCGTTTGATATTGATTACATGTGATGTAAAAAAACATGCAAAAATAGCAGCTGGCACTTGGCACTATGTCAATAGGTTAGTACCAAAATATGATATAAAATGATTATAAAACATCCAAGATTGATAATATAACAACATGGAACAATCAAAAATTATAGATAAGTTGGAGACGTATCAGGGGGCTGAGCAGAATCCGGTGGACTTTGCCCCATGCCTGGGAAGGTCGTCCCCGGAAGAGGAGATGGCGCTCTGACTCTACGTCCCCTTCCAGAGCCGCCCCGGGAAGGGAGCGCTGATACACCCAAGTAGGAAGACTTCGTCCCCAAGGCGGGCAGACAATGGCCCACGCCTAAAGGACGAGCGATGCCACTGGATGACAGGGTAAATGACATGTGTCGGAGCCTCCTACGCACACTTCAGGAGGTCCGTGTGAACCAAGCCACCTCAGGGTTGTTCAGTAAGATTCTCCTACTGACTACCACACTGTAGTGGTGGTACCTCGCCGCCGCCCGACGAATGCCGAAGGAGACATGTAAGTGTCTGCGAGTAATTCACTGCCCCTAGAGAATGACATCATCATGCATACAAGCATGTTGTGAACGGTCGTGCTTTCATAGTACGAGATATACAAGTCTACCCTAGAAGCCTACTCTTCGGCAAGATCTCATAGAACACTGTAAATAGGGGAGGCCAAGGCCTTGTAGAGGGTCGACCTTTTGGAGAGTAAGAGAAGAGTAGTGGAGGTCGATCAGTTCATCTTGTAAGAAACACATTGTAGCTCCATACCATTGCAATACAAAACAAATCAAGTGTAGGGGATTACACCAAGAAGGTGGCGCGAACCTGGGTAGTTCTCTGTGTTCCCGCATAGTTCATCCACCACATTCACTCATGACTTAGGATCACTGGACGTGTTCAGTGCCTGGCCGAACTCTCAAAGAGTTTTTGCTCATAACTTATATGTAGGTTATTAGAAATCCGACATTTGGTGCACCAGGTAGGGGACTGGGGCGTTCTCAATGATCCAGGTTAATTTCCCCTGTCTCTGTGAGTGCTTCTCTGGGCCATTGTGCCTGATAAGGTGTGGGGCAATGGACCTCCCCGGTTGTTCACCCTTAATGAAGAACTCTGGTCACTGACACCATTCGAACGACTACCGCAAGGACTACCTCACAAATGTGTCGGGCGCCCGGCGTCCCAATAGGTGATGCGAACCATGCAACACGACCCTCGTCCTCGGCTACTTCGGGAAATCAACAATCTGGGCACCGATGTCACCCTTTGCCAGGCAAAGGGCGGCCCCACATCAAGGATGCGTCCATTGTGCGTGCGATGATAACTTTGATGGTGTTAAGTCTATATTTGTCGTCAAGGAGCCGTGCCAATCCCTATCAAGTGGCTCGGGGGTTCCACGAGTTCATGGATCGGACTGCCCCGCCGGAAGACGCTCACTCATCACTCGGCTGCAGACCCTTTGATGATCGACCTATCATGGACCGAGAATACCTGCGCAGTATGGCAGGCCTGTGGGCCATATAATTATGATGGGTCCTGATGAAGAAAGACATCTCTGTGTGGGACTCCCTAATGATGGTGTGGTCACAAAAGGGAGGATGTCACCGGTTGAGCCAATTGGAGGACACCCTTCCCGGTGCTAGCCTTTCGGTTTGGGCAATGTGGGAAGCATCTATCAAAGATTCGCGTTCCTCGATCTAGACCCCGTCACAGGGTCTCACCTTCAAGATCCTCCCACAAGACCCAACGGGCTGCCACGGGGCGAGAGGAACCTCGGCCATGGTAGCGCACTCCTCCCAGACGCCCCTCGCGAAGCGATGAAAGCGGGTTTGGAACAAGGGCTACCTCATCTTCAGCTCCCATCTGGGCGCCTACTCAGTGGCCAGAATCATGCTCCTTCGACCAGTGACAAAGACGGGAAAATCATTCGTCACCAAGACAAAGCTTCGGCAAACCTTCTGTTCTCTACGTGTTGGATGGTCATGGTTAAAATTGGGTGACTGAGGTGTGCCGCGCCAGTCGTGATGAGAAAAGTTCCCAGGACCTCTTCCGCGGGGCCACTTTCCTCAGGTTGATGGGCCATTGCTTTCTCTCCCCTTGCGGAAGAATCATAGCCATGTACCCCGCCTGCACATGGGAACGTTTTCGGGTCATGTCCTGGTGAACCTCTTCCTTCTGACTACCTCCCTACTGCTAGTCACCCCAGAGGTTGAGCCACAACAGAGCGTGCCCCCTGTGACGGAAACACTCCCAAGAGCAATCCCGTGAGAGCTGCTTTCCAGACGCTATGGCGTGGTATCAACCTCCTACAAGTGGATCTAAAGACACATCAGAAGGAAATATGCCCTAGAGGCAATAATAAAGTTGTTATTTTATATTATATTTCCTTATTCATGATAAAAGATTATTATTCATGCTAGAATTGTATTGATCGGAAACTTAAATACATGTGTGAATACATAAACAAATACCGTGTCCCTAGTAGGCCTCTGCTAGACTAGCTCGTTGATCAAAGATGGTTATGGTTTCCTAACCATAGACATGTGTTGTCATTTGATAACGGGGGATCACATCATTAGGAGAATGATGTAATGGACAAGACCCATCCGTTAGCTTAGCATAATGATCGTTCAGTGTATTGCTATTGCTTTCTTCATGTCAAATACATATTCCTTTGACTATGAGATTATGCAACTCTCGGATACCAGAGGAATACCTTGTGTGCCAAAAAACATCACAACATAACTGGGTGGTCATAAATATGCTCTACAGGTATCTCCGAAAGTGTTTGTTCAGTTGGCATAGATCGATATTAGTATTTGTCACTCCGAGTATTAGACAGGTATCTCTAGGCCCTCTCGGTAATACACATCATAAGCCTGCAAGCAAATGACTAAGTAGTTAGTCACAAGGTGATGTATTACGAAACGAGTAAAGAGACTTGCCGGTAACGACATTGGACTAGGTATGAAGATATCGACGATCGAATCTCGAGCAAGTAACATATCAATGTACAAAGGGAATTATGTATGTTGTCATAACGGTTCGACCGAGGAAGATCTTCATAGAATATGTAGGAGCCAATATGGGCATCCAGGTTCTGCTATTGGTTATTGACCGGAGAGGTGCCTCCGTCATGTCTACATAGTTCTCGAACCCGTAGGGTCCGCACGCTTAACGTTCCTTGACAATATAGTGTTATATGAGATATATGTTTTGGTGACCGAATGTTGTTTGGAGTCCCAGATGAGATCACGGACATGACGAGGCGTCTCGAAATGGTCGAGAGGTACATATTGATATATAGTACGATGGTATTTGGACACCAAAAGTGTTTCGGGGTGTATCGGGAAGGAATCGGGTCATCGGAAGGGGTTCCGGGCACCCCCCGGCAAGTTATGGGCCTTATGGGCCAAGGGAGGGGACAGGCCAGCCCACAAAGGGGCTGATTCGCCCCTCCCTTGTTTGGCCAGCCCTAGGGAAGGAAAAGGGGGAGGGCTAGCTCCTCCTACCTTTCACTCTCATGGGAGAAAGGAAGTGGGAGGGGGCGCCACCCTCCCCTGCCTTTCCCCGCACTCCAAATAAGGAAAATGGGGTGTGGCCTTGGAGGGACTCCAAGTAGGATTCCTCCTACTTGGGAACCTCCTTTGGCTGCTCCTCCCTCCCACCTATATATATGTGGGAGGGGGCGCCTAGCACACGACAGACAATTGCCTAGCCGTGTGCGGCGCCCCCCTCCACCGTTTACACCCCTAGTCATATTTTCGTAGTGCTTAGGCGAAGCCCTGCAGAGATCACTTCACCATCATTGTCACCATGCCGTCGTGCTACCAAAACTCATGTACTACCTTGCTGTCTTGCTGGATCAAGAAGGAGGACGTCATAGAGCTGAATGTGTGCAGAACGCAGAAGTGTCATGCGTTCGGTACAAGATCTGTTGGAGCACAAAGAAAGTTCGACTACATCAACCGCATTGTGAAACGCTTCCCTTACGATCTATGAGGGTACGCAGACACACTCTCCCCCTCTCATTGCTATGCATCTCCATGGATAGATCATTGCATGTGCGTAGAATTTTTTTGTTTTCTATGCAAAGATTCCCCAACAGTGGTATCATGAGCCAGGTCTATGCGTAGATGATATGCATGAGTACAACACAAAGAGTTGTGGGCGGTGATAGTCATACTGATTACAATGAACGTCTTATTTTGATTTGGCGGTGGCGGTATTGTGGGATGAAGCGGCCTAGACCAATCTTACATGGCCATGCACATGAGACCGGTTCCACCGACTAACATGCAACTAGTTTTGCATAAAGGTGGCTAGCGGGTGTCTCTGTTTCTCCAACTTTAGTTGAGTCAAATTTGACTGCGGTCGGTCCTTGAATAAGGTTAAAATAACAAACTTGACGAAACACCATTGTGGTTTTATGGGTAGGTAAGAACGGTTCTTGCTAGAAACCCATAACAGCCACGTAAAACTTGCAACAACAAAGTAGAGGACGTCTAACTTGTTTTTGTAGGGCATGTTGTGATGTGATATGGTCAAGACATGATGTGATAAACGTTATTGTATGAGATGATCATGTTTTGTAAGATATCTGACTACCGACAGGAGCCTTATGGTTGTCTCTTTATTGTATGAAATGCATACGCCATGTACTTGCTTTACTTTATCGCTATGAGTTAGCAATAGTTGGCGACACGACCACGACGCTACAATGGAGATCAAGGTGTCAAGCCGGTGACGATGGAGATCATGATGATGCTTTGAATATGGAGATCAAGAGCACAATATGATGATGGCCATATCATGTCACATATTTTGATTGCATGTGATGTTTAGTCTTTATGCATCTTATTTTGCTTAGAACGGCGGTAGCATTATAAGATGATCACTTCACTTAATTTCAAGATAAAAGTGGTCTCCCTGAGTATGCACCGTTGCTATAGTTTATCGTTTCGAGATACCACGTGATGATCAGGTGTGACAGACTCAACGTTCACATACAACGGGTGTAAGACAGTTTTACACATGCGGAATACTTGGGTTAAACTTGACGAGCTTGGCATGTACAGACATGGTCTCGGAACATTGGAGACCGGAAGGTTGAACATGAGTCGTATAGTAGATATAATTAACATAGAGATGTTCACAGTTGATTTGGATCATTTATCACTTAAATAACTTGAGGGACGTTAATTTAAGTGGGAGTTCATTAGTAATTTGATTAATTGAACTTAATTTTTTCATGAACTTAGTCTTAATAATTTTTGCATATCTATGTTGTAGATCAATACCTCGCAATATAGCTCCCCTAATTTTGATATGTTCCTAGAGAAAAATTAGTTGAAAGATGATAGTAGCAATGATGCGGACTGGGTTCGTAATCTGAGGAATATCCTCATTGCTGCACAGAAGAATTACGTCATTGATGCAACGCTAGGTTATGGACCTATTGCAGGAGCAGATGTAGACGTTATGAACATTTGGCAAGCTCGATATGATGACTACTTAATAGTTTAGTGCGCCATGCTTTATGGTTTAGAACCGAGACTTCAAAAACGTTTTGAACGCCACAAAGCATATGAGATGTTCCAAGAGCTGAAATTGGTATTTCAGACTCATGCCCGTGTCGAGAGGTATGAGACCTCTGACAAGTATTTTGCCTACAAGATGGAGGAGAATAGCTCAACTAGTGAGCATGTGCTGAGAATGTCTAGGTACTACAATCGCTTGAATCAAGTGGGAGTTAATCTTCCAGATAAGATAGTGATTGACAAAGTTTTCTAGTCACTATCACCAAGCTACTAGAACTTTGTGATGAACTATAATGTGCAAGGGATGACGAAAATGATTCCCGAGCTCTTTGCGATGCTAAAATCAGCGATGGTAGAAATCAAGAAAGAGCATCAAGTGTTGATGGTTAACAAGACCGCTAGTTTCAAGAAAAAGGGCAAGGAAAAGAGAGGGAACTTAAAGAAGAATGGCAAGCAAGTTGCCACTCCCATGAAGAAGCCCAAAGCTGGACCAAGCCTGAAACTAAGTGCCTCTACTGCAAAGGAAATGGTCACTTGAAATGGAACTGCCTCAAATACTTATCGGATAAGAAGGATGGCAAAGTGAACAAAGGTATATTTGATATACATGTTATTGATGTGTACCTTACTAGTATTAATAGTAGCCCCTGGGTATTTGATACAGGTTCAGTTGCTAAGATTAGTAACTTGAAACAGGAGTTGCAGAATAAATAGAGACTAGTTAAGGGCGAGGTGATGGTGTGTGTTGGAAGTGATTCCAAGGTTCATACGATCACCATCACACACTCCCTCTACCTTCAGGATTAGTGTCAAACCTAAATAAATGTTATTTGGTGTTTGCGTTGAGAATGAATGTGATTTGATCATGTTTATTGCAATGCGATTATTCATTTAAGTCAAAGAATAATTGTTGTTCTATTTACATGAATAAAACCTTCTATGGTCATACACCCAATGTGAATGGTTTATTGAATCTCGATCGTAGTGATACACATATTCATAATATTGATGCCAAAAGATGCAAAGTTAATAATGATAGTGCAACATACTTGACGCACTGCCATTTATATCATATTGGTGTAAAGCGCATGAAGAAACTCCATGCAGATGGGATTTTGGAATCACTTGATTATGAATCATTTGATACTTGCAAACCATGCCTCATGGGCAAGATGACTAAAACTCCATTCTACGGAACAATGGAGCGAGCTAATGACTTATTGGAAATAATACATACCAAGCGGTCCCATGAGTGTTGAAGCATGCGGAGGGTATTGTTATTTTATGACCTTCACAAATGATTTGAGTAGGTATGGGTATATCTACTTGATGAAACACAAGTCTGAAACATTTGAGATGTTCAAAGAATTTCAGAGTGGAGTGGAGAATCATCGTAACAAGAAAATAAAGTTTCTACAATCTGATCGTGGAGGCAAATATTTGAGTTACGAGTTTGGCCTTCATTTAAAACAATGTGGAATAGTTTCACAACTCATGCCACCTAGAACAACACAACATAATGGTGTGTCCGAACATCTTAACCGTACTTTATTAGATATGGTGCGATCTATGATGTCTCTTACCGATTTACCACTACCATTTTGGGGTTATGCATTGGAGACAACCGCATTCACGTTAAATAGGGCACTGTCTAAATCTGTTGAGATGACACCGTATGAACTATGGTTTTGCAAGAAACCTAAGTTTTATTTCTTAAAGTTTGGGGATGCGATGCTTATGTCAAAGGCTTCAGCCTGATAAGGTCGAACCTAAATTGGAGAAGTGTGTCTTCATAGGATACCCTAAAGAAACTATTGGGTATACCCTCTACTACTGATCCGAAGGCAAGATCTTTGTTTCTTAGAATGGGTCCTTTCTAGAGAAGGAGTTTTCTCTCGAAAGAAGTGAGTAGGAGGAAAGTAGAACTTGATGAGGTAATTGTACCTTCTCTCGAATAGGAGAGTAGCACATCAGAGAAATCCATTCCCGTGATGCCTACACCAACTAAAGAGGAAGCTAATGATGATGATCATGAAACTTCTGATCAAGTTACTACTGGACTTCGTAGGTCGAACAGAGCATGTTTCGCACCAGAGTGGTACGGCAATCCTGTCCTGGAAGTCATGTTATTAGACAATGGCGAACCTACGAACTATGAAGAAGCTATGATGAGCCCAGATTCTGATAAATGTCTTGAGGCCATGAAATCTGAGGTAGGACCCATGTATGAGAACAAAGTGTGGATTTGGTGGATTTTCCCGATGATTGGCAAGCCATTGAGAATAAATGGATCTTCAAGAAGAAGACAGACAATGATAGTAATGTCACCATCTACAAAGCATGACTTGTAACAAAAGTGTTTTCGACAAGTTTAAGGGGTTGACTACAATGAGAATTTCTCACCCGTAGTGATGCTTAAGTGCATCTCAATCATGTTAGCAATTGACGCATTTTATAATTATGAAATCTGGCAAATGGATATCAAAAACTGCATTCCATAATGGATATTAAAGAAGAGTTGTATATGATGCAACCAGAAGTTTTTTTCAATCCTAAAGGTGCTAACAAAGTGTGAAAGCTCCAGCGATCCATCTATGGACTGGTGCAAGCATCTCGGATTTGGAATATACGCTTTGATGAGGTGATCAAAGCATATGGTTTTATACAGACTTATGGTGAAGCCTGTATTTACAAGAAAGTGAGTGGGAGCTCTGTAGCATTTCTGATATTATATGTGGATGACATATTATTGATTAGAAATGATATAGAATTTCTAAATAGCATAAAAAGGATACTTGAATAGGAATTTTTCAATGAAAGGCCTCGGTGAAGCTACTTATATATTGGGCATTAAGATCTATAGGGATAGATCGAGACACTTAATAGGACTTTTACAAAGCACATACCTTGACAAGATTTTGAAGAAGTTTGAAATGGATGAGTCAAAGAAAGGGTTCTTGCCTGTGTTGCAAGGTGTAAAGTTGAGTAAGATTCAAAACCTGACCACAGCAGAAGATAGAGAGAGAATGACAGTCATTCCCTATGCCTCAGCCATAGGTTTATAAAGTATGCCATGCCGTGTACCAAACATGTTGTGTACCTTGCCACGAGTTTGGCAAGGGGGGTACAATAGTGATCCAGGAGTATATCATTGGGCAACAGTCAAAGTTATCCTATGTTACCTAAGAGGACTAACGAGATATTTCTCGATTATGGAGGTAATAAAGAGTTCGTCGTAATTACGTCGATGCAAGCTTTGATGCCGATTCAGAAGACTCCGAATCTCAATCTGGATACATATTGAAAGTGGGAGCAATTAGCTAGAGTAGATCCATACAAATCTTTATAGACATAGAAATTTGCAAAAATACATACAGATCTGAATGTGACAGAGCCCTCGACTAAACTTCCCTCACAAGCAAAACATGATCACTCCTTAATACTCTTTGGGTGTTAATCACATGGCGATGTGAACTAGATTATTGACTCTAGTAAACTCTTTGGGTGTTGGTCACACTGCGATGTGAACTATGGGTGTTAAATCACATGGTGATGTGAACTAGATTATTGACTCTAGTGCAAGTGGGAGATTGAAGGAAATATGCCCTAGAGGCAATAATAAAGTTATTATTTTATATTATATTTCCTTATTCATGATAAATGTTTATTCTTCATGCTAGAATTGTATTGATCGGAAACTTAAATACATGTGTGAATACATAAACAAATACCGTGTTCCTAGTAAGCCTCTACAAGACTAGCTCGTTCACCAAAGATGGTTAAGGTTTCCTAACCATAGACATGTGTTGTCATTTGATAACGGGATCACATCATTAGAAGAATGATGTGATGGACAAGACCCATCCATTAGTTTAGCATAATGATCGTTCAGTGTATTGGTATTGCTTTCTTCATGTCAAATACATATTCCTTCGACTATGAGATTATGTAACTCCTGGATACCGGAGGAATATTTTGTGTGCAATCAAATGTCACAACATAACTGGGTGATCATAAAATTGCTCTACAGGTATCTCCGAAGGTGTTTGTTGAGTTGGCATAGATCGATATTAGGATTTGTCACTCCGAGTATCGGAGAGGTATCTCTAGGCCCTCTCGGTAATACACATCATAAGCTTGCAAGCAAATGACTAAGGAGTTAGTAACAAGGTGATGTATTATGGAACGAGTAAAGAGACTTGCCGTAAGGACATTGAACTAGGTATGAAGATACCGACGTTCGAATCTCGGGCAAGTAACATACCGATGGACAAAGGGAATTACGTATGTTGTCATAACGGTTCAACCGATAAAGATATTCGTAGAATATGCCGGAGCCAATATGGGCATCCATGTTCTGCTATTGGTTATTGACCAGAGAGGTGTCTCGGTCATGTCTACATAGTTCTCGAACCCGTAGGGTCTGCACGCTTAACGTTTGTTCACGATATAATGTTATATGAGTTATATGTTTTGGTGACCGAATGTTGTTCGAAGTCCCGGATAAGATCACAGACATGATGAGGAGTCTCGAAATGGTCTAGAGGTAAAGATTGATGTATAGGACGATGGTATTTGGACACCGAAAATGTTTCGGGACATATCGGAAATGAATCGGGTCACCAGAAGGGGTTCCGGGCACCCCCGCGACAAGTTATGGGCCTTATGGACCAAAGTAAGGGACAAACCAGCCCACAAAGGGGCCAGTGCGCCCCTCCCTTATTTGGCCAGCCCTAGGGAAGGAAAAGGGGGAGGGCTAGCCCCTCCTGCCTTTCCCTCTCGTGGGAGAAAGGAAGGGGGGCGCCACCCTCCCCTGCCTTTTCCCGCACTCCAAATAAGGAAAAGGGGGGCGGTTTAAGAGGGACCCCAAGTAGGATTCCTCCTACTTGGGCACCTCGTTTGGCTTCTCCTCCCTCCCTCTCACCTATATATATGTGGGAGGGAGGCGCCTAGCACATGACATACAATTGCCTGGCCATGCGTGATGCCCCCTCCACCGTTTACACCCCCGGTCATATTTTCACTTCACCATCACCGTCACCATGCCTTCGTGCTGCCAAAACTCATCTACTACCTTGTCGTCTTGCTAGATCAAGAAGGCGGAGGATGTCACCGAGCTGAACATGTGCAGAACACGGAGGTGTCGTGCGTTTGGTATTAGATCGGTTGGAGCACGAAGAAAGTTCGACTACATCAACTGCGTTGTGAAACGCTTCCACTTATAGTCTACAAGGGTACGTAGACACACTCTCCCCCTCTCGTTACTATGCATCTCCATGAATAGACCATTGCGTGTGCGTAGAAGTTTTTTTCTTTTCCATGCAACAATTCCCAACAGCGTCCCCGCCTGCTGCGAGCGGAAAAGCTCTCAGGTCCTGTCCCATTTGAGCAAAAGTTTTCCCCAGGCCACCAAAGCCTCTTATCCTCCCCCACATGGAGAAGTTGTTGTAGTGTGGCGCGCCTACTGCTAAGGATAAGTTCTCGGGACCTCTCCCGTGCGGACCGCTTTCCCGGGTTGTTGGGCTCCATGATCTTTTCCCTGACCGATTTTTTAGCTTGTGCGAAATGTCACTGGAACCATTCGGGATGATGAGAACGACAAAGGAGATCCTGATGTTCCCGGAACATTAGGACTTCATTGAAAGATAAAATGGGTCTGCACATACAACAATCCGCGCCGCCCGACTATCCCTTGGCACCACAGCCAGGCTTACTTACAAAAAAAGGGGGAGGAAGAAGGAGGCAACGGGCACCGGAGGCCCGTAGGCGGGACTTCAAAGGGCCCCGACCTGGGTGTCCTTCTCGTACCGCACCACCACCACGGTTATACCCTCCACCGCATTCAGGGCCGCCTGCCGGTTTTGGTCTGTCTGCTCCCTCAACACGAACCTCAAAGGGAAGTGGGGAGAAGTGAGGTCAACCCCGACTAAGATGCGTGTGGCTGCCGCCTGCATGGCCTCCTCCACGGCCGCCTAATGTGCCGCCTCCCTCATTCGGCGTTCAGGGCCGCCTGCCGGTCTTGGACCGTCTGCTCCCCGAGCACGACCCTTAGAGGGAAGTGGGGATAAGCGAGGTAAACCCCGACCAAGACGCGTGTGGCCGCCGCCCGCATGGCCTCGTCCACGACCACCTCCTGCTCCACCTCCCTCATTCGGCAAAGATCCCCAAACTTGGCAGCGAGATGCTGGAAGAAGGTCGTAAGATGGTTCAGCCTCCCGTCATTGAAGGAGGAGTACAAGATGAATGGCTGAAGGTCGAGGACGTGCATGTCCTCATTTAGTTGTAGGTACACGTCACACAATGACCCCACACTTCCATAATGGTCTACGTGGAGACGTCCGAAGAGCTCCTTCGATGGATCTTCTCCATCTCCAGATCTCCGCACAGCTCGGCGGTCTTGGCTTCTAGGCGAAGCGCAACTCTGTTGAGGGTGGCATGGAGCTCACAAAGCTCGGAGTCCTTTTGCATTGAGGCTGGCCAACAACTACTCCCGCTCATAGTCCTCACCGTGCGCCATCGCAAGAGAAAAGGGGGGGCGAGCAAATAGTGAAGCAGAGGACAACGAAGACGTCGAAGGATCGGGGGCTAAAGGGATGGGTTTGCAAGCGACGACTCAACCCCTATGCTTTATAGGCAGAGGGGGTAAGCCACAGGCGCTCCCGCTTCCACCACGGATGCCCCTTCAACCCCTTCTCTTCTGATCGCATGGTCTCGTAGGCGCCATGACACAGGAACCTAGGCGCTGCCCACCTTAGCAGGGCCATTGTGCCTGACAGCCCGAAATGACCGTGCGGTAGGGCGATATGATGGCTAGGGGGCATTTTCTCGTCGTATCTAGGCCCCATCCTCCCCACATATCCGCCCAATGGTGTCATGCGGGCTTGGGGGCTACTAGATGCACAATAGGTCCGGCGCGGCATGGAATCCAAATACCGGTTCATTCGCGGTAATGGATCAGGGGCTTACGAAGAAATGAATAAAAACAAAGGAGGACTTGACATGAATTCGATGTTTCTTACAACAAGCACGTTAGGAAACAAACATGAAGGGCGGTAAACAACAAATACGATTTCAAGCAAGGAAGCGCATAAAGAACTCTATGCGGCGGAGTCAATATCCTTGCCCAAAGAATTCTCGGCACGCACAGAATCCTCCAGGACATCTTCCACACTCGAAGCTTCAACCCACGCGCTTCCCTCCCCCCGGAGGCTTCACTAGCTCCGTGAACGGGATGGCGGGATCGATAAGGTGAAGGTTTGTGAGGACGCGCTCTACGGCTAGCGTTGCTACCTCCCAGGCTTCCGCCTCAATGGTTCCCATGAACTCCCCACCGAACGCCTCCAGCTTGGTGATGAATTCCATGAAAAATAGGGTGTAGCTCCTGTTGACGCTCAAAAATGGCAAGATCGCAAAGAGTGACTTGAGTCTATAATGGTATGAGGTTAAAATTATGAGTTCATGACACCATTTGATGGCCCTCTTCAAGATGACTGAAATAAATATGAAGATGGACCAAAACAGAGCTCAAGTGCAAAAGATATGACAATTTCGGAGATACCCGTGTTGACATCAGATTAGAAAATAGCATGAAACCTAATTAATATGACCTCGGATGAAAACTTCGTCTCGTCGAAACGGACGATTTTGATATAAAACTCGTTTTAATCCAAGGTCCTATGCAAAAGTTACAGTCTAAACTGTGCGCTGCAACACTACATGGTCGGATCATCCGGACCGGGGTCCAGATCATCCGGCTGGGGGCCGAAAAATTGAACCAAGCAACAGAAGCTAAAAGTTGAAGCCGGATGATCTGGGTCAAGTCCCGGATGATTTGGGTAAAGGCCGGACAATCCGGGAAATCGTCCGGACGTCCGGAAAAGTTTTTCTGCTGCAGACTTTAGAAAACGGCCCGAAACGCCCTAAAGATGGCCTCATATCGAAAAGTGTTCAACATGAAAGTTGTGTGTCTCGTCGAGGAGATTGATTTTGATATAAAGATCGTCCAAATCCGAGGTCGTATGTGGATTATAGAGGCAAAACAGTAAGCTGTTGCCATAAAACTGGGCTAGGCCGGATCATCCGGGCCTAGAGCCGGACATCCGGGCCGGAGGTCGTGAGAAGTCTGAATTTGGCTAGATTTTGATGATTTGGACGACAAGGCAAGTCCTCTCCTTGTACGGGAAGTCCATCCGCCTATTATATAGATAGGAGGTGACGGTCGATTGAACAACACACAACCGATCTATCAACATATCACTTTTTACCTTTACCTTTATCTCTCTTCCTTATTCTTCTTCTTCCTCGTTCTTCGTTTGCAGGGCGGCGAACCTCGAGGCCCTAGGGGCGATCAGGTCAACCTATGGCAGCATCGCGCGCCCTGACGGGGTCCCTCCCGAGCTTGTGGGGTTTCAGGTCCTCAAAAGCGCCCGTCGGATTGCCTGCGTACCGCGCTTTCGGACGGGTATCCTTTGACGTGAGCTGCGGTGCATCACCCATGTCATCGAGGGTACACTGTGACGTGTTCATGTGCGAACACACTTTTTGGCGACTCCGCTAGGGAAGAAGCTTTGAACGGTCTCTGGCCCGTTCTTGCTACGAGGAGATCGTCATTTAGGGTTTGCAATCTACAAAGGTAATATGAATACCCAATTCACATATGTAGATGCAAATAATGCATATGTTGTTGCTAGATCATCTAATGAGCATAATGTATCGGCTAGCCCTAGCTTTATCAATCATGCATCTAATTATGTGCAAGGACCAATGCAACAAAATCTCCATGATTTTACTTCATATAATTTTAGCAACATGCAACATATGTATCCCAACTCCCATGCATCGGCAACCCCACAAATTTATATGCCGATGAATAACATGATGAGTTCGTTAATCAAGTTGAGATACCCTATGTAGGAACGTCCAATGGTATGCAACGAAGTGTTTCAAGTTTTTATTCATCGGCATATAACTTGCAGTACGTTAATCCAAACGTGCAGGTGGATAGGGGAATTGGCCATGTTACTACTAGTTATTTGGACAATTACCCTCAAACATCATATGCTACACCTAATGCTACTAATTTTTTGGCACCATACACAACTCTTGATGTCCATAATTCGGCTCTGCACCTTCAAGGTCATGGCCGAATAAGTGAAACTTCTGCAGGAGCACAAATGCCTTCACCTACTACCGTGGCATATCATGTCCCCCCTACACAATTACATAATTTCGGCAACATCTCACTGCCGAAATAGTCTAAAAGCATTCGGGGCAACTGAGGGAGTCTTGGACTAAGGGGTCCTCGGACGTCCGGCCTGTTATCCATGGGCCGGACTGATGGGCTGTGAAGACATGAAGATCGAAGACTGCACCGTGTCCGGATTGGACTCTACTTGGCGATCGAAGATTCATTTTTATGTAACCGACTCCATGTAAACCCTAGATCTCCTCGGTGTCTATATAAACCGAAGGGGATAGTTCAGAAAGGACACCACATATACCCATTACCATATTCATAGGCTAGACTTCTAGGGTTTAGTCATTACGATCTCGTGGTAGATCAACTCTTGTAATACTCATATTCATCAAGATCAATCAAGCAGGAAGTAGGGTATTACCTCCATAGAGAGGGCCCGAACCTGGGTAAACATCGTGTCCCATGTCTCCTGTTACCATCGATCCTAGACACACAGTTCGGGACCCCCTACCCGAGATCCGCCGGTTTTGACACCGACATTGGTGCTTTCATTGGGAGTTCCACTATGCTATCGACAAGAGGCTCGATGGCCCCTTCAATCGTCAATAATGACGATGTACAAAGAGGAACCTTCCTCCCTGGACAGATCTTCGTATTCGGTGGCTTCGTACTGCGGGCCAACTCGCTTGGCCATCTGGAGCAGATCGACAGCTCCCCCGGCCATTAGGTAGGATTCGAAAGCTTGAACTATGTCGCGGATATCCGTGGAGACTTGATCTTCAAGGGATTTGAGCCTGCGACGATCGCTCCCCCTAATCCCGATGAACGTGACTTAAATCTGTCATTGGATCACACCCAGGAGATGGTTCCTACGGCTGTAATGACCTTAGAGCCAAAGCAGATCGAGCCATCCGAGGCCTCAGAGTCCGCGGAGTTGGAGCCGCACATGGACTCGACGCCCTTCAGCATTCGCTTTAACAGAACTTCGGACTCATCTCCGACTGTAAGTTCCGGACTGTGTACGCCCGCGAACACCGAGCTAGATCGGTTATCGATCTTCGAGTTTAGCGCCGCTAACGTCTTCCAGCACTCCCCTTTGGGCAACGTGCTAAAATCTTTTAAGAATTTGTCCTTGGAGAAGGACTCACAACCGAACTATGTCCGGTTCGAGTTAGAAATGGATGATGAGGAATTTTGCTTCCCATCCGCCACCCACCTCATAGACACCGTCGATGATTTAACCGACATGCTTAACTATGTCTCCAAAGACATCGACGGTATGGACGACGATGCTAACAAGGAGCAGGGCCAGGACCGGCCATTCACTGGACGTTGGACGGCTACCTCTTCATACGACGTGTACATGGTTGATACACCTAAAGTATCTGGTGACAACAAAGAAGAGCCAGGTGTGAATAAAGCCTCCGAGACACAGTCCAAGCGCCGGCGGCCCAAACGCCGCCCCAAGCCCCGCCGCTCAAAGGATGACAACGTTGGCACCGGAGAAAATGGTACCCCGGGCGACGCCGAAAGCAACGAAGACCCTGTCGGGGCTACATCCGAACAGGAACACGATAGCAGGCAAGACAACCCTGATGAAAAGGCCATAGAAGATGACTCGAAGGATGATAGTTACCGTCCACCCTCCGAGGAGGAGACATGACTTGGCAACGAAGACTTCATCGTGCCTGAGGATCCTCTCGAGCAGGAGCGCTTTAAGCTTCAGCTCATAGCCACCGCAAGGAGCCTGAAAAATAAACAACAACAACTTCAAGCCGAATAGGACCTGCTTGTCGACAGATGGACTGATGTCCTCATAGCCGAGGAATACGGCATCAACCGCTCAACCAAGAGCTACCCAAAACGCAGACTGGTACCTCAATTCGATGAGGATGCACCGGAGCACATATCTCCCTCGCGTAATGCGGACCGACCACTGATAACCCACAAGTATAGGGGATCGCAACAGTTTTCGAGGGTAGAGTATTCAACCCAAATTTATTGATCGACACAAGGGGAGCCAAAGAATACTCTCAAGTATTAGCAGCTGAGTTGTCAATTCAACCACACCTGGAAACTTAGTATCTGCAGCAAAGTGTTTAGTGGCAAAGTAATATGATAGTAGTGGTAACGGTAGCAAAAGGTAGCAGTAACAAAACAAATGTTTTTGGTATTTTGTAGTGATGATAGCAATAGCAACGGAAAAGTAAATAAGCAAAGAACAATATGTGGAAAGCTCGTAGGCAATGGATCAGTGATGGAGAATTATGCCAGATGCGGTTCATCATGTAACAGTCATAACCTAGGGTGACACGGAACTATCTCCAGTTCATTGATGTAATGTAGGCATGTATTCCGAATATAGTCATACGTGCTTATGGAAAATAACTTGCATGACATCTTTTATCCTACCCTCCCATGGCAGCGGGGTCCTTACAGAAACTAAGGGATATTAAGGCCTCCTTTTAATAGAGTACCGGAATAGAGCATTAACACATAGTGAATACATGAACTCCTCAAACTACGGTCATCACCGGCAAGTATCCCGATTATTCTGACTTCGGGGATAATGGATCATAACACATAATAGGTGACTATAGACTTGCAAGATAGGATCAAGAACTCTCATATATTAATGAAAACGTAATAGGTTCAGATCTGAAATCATGGCACTCGGGCCCTAGTGACAAGCATTAAGCATATCAAAGTCATAGCAACATCAATCTCAGAACATAGTGGATACTAGGGATCAAACCCTAACAAAACTAACTCGATTACATGATAGATCCCATCCAACACATCACCGTCCAACAAGCCTACGATGGAATTACTCACGCACGGCGGTGAGCATCATGAAATTGGTGATGGTGGATGGTTGATGATGACGATGGCGACAGATTCTCCTCTCCGGAGCCCCAACGGACTCCAGATCAGCCCTCCCGAGAGGTTTTAGGGCTTGGCAGCGGCTCCGTATCGTAAAACGCGATTAATTCTTCTCTCTAATTTTTTCTCCCTGAAACACAATATATAGAGTTGGAGTTGGAGTCGGAGGAGCTCCAGGGGGTCCACAAGGTAGGGGGCGCCCTAGGGGGGCAGGCGCGCCCCCACCCTCGTGGATAGGTAGTGGGCCCCCTGGCCTTCATCTTTTGCAGGTATTTTTTATATTTTCCAAAAAGTTGCTCCGTGAAGTTTTAGGTCATTCCGAGAACTTTTGGTTCTGCACATAAATAACATCATGGTAATTATGCTGAAAACAGCGTCAGTCCAGGTTAGTTCCATTCAAATCATGAAATTTAGAGTCCAAAAACAAGGGCAAAAGTGTTTTGAAAAGTAGATACGACGGAGACGTATCAACTCCCCCAAGCTTCCATGCTACACACATTATAGGCGGTTCCCAAACAGAATAGTAAAGTTTATACTCCTCCTTCCACCAACAAGCATCAACCCATGGCTTGCTCGAAACAACGAGTGCCTCCAACTAACAAGAGTCCTAGGGGGAGTTTTGTTTGCAATTATTTTGATTTAGTTTGCATAAAGCATGGGACTAGGCATCCCGGTGACCAGCCACTTTCTCGTGAGTGAGGAGCGGAGTCCACTCCTCTTGAGAATAACCCGCCTAACATGGAAGATACGGATAGCCCTAGTTGATACATGAGCTATTTGAGCATACAAAACATGATATTTATTTGAAGGTTTAGAGTTTGGCACATACAAATTTACTCAGAATGGCAGGTAGATACCGTATATAGGTAGGCATGGTGGACTCATATGGAATAACTTTGGGGTTTATGGAGTTGGATGCACAAGCAGTATTCCCGCTTAGTACAAATGAAGGCTAGCAAAAGACTGGGGATCGACCAGCTAGAGAGCGACAATAGTCATGAACATGCATTAAAATTAATCAACACCGAATGCAATCATGAGTAGGATATAATCCACCATGAACATAAATATCGTGAAGGCTATGTTGATTTTGTTTCAACTACATGCGTGAACATGTGCCAAGTCAAGTCACTTAAATCATTCAGAGCAGGATACCACCCTATCATACCACATCATAACCATTTCAATAGCATGTTGGCACGCAAGGTAAACCATTATAACTCATAGCTAATCAAGCATGACACAAGAACTATGATCTCTAGTTGTCATTGCAAACATGTTTATTCATAATAGGCCGAATCATGAACGATGAACTAATCATATTTACAAAAACAAGAGAGGTCGAGTTCATACCAGCTTTTCTCATCTCAGTCAGTCCATCGTATATCGTCATAATTGCCTTTCACTTGCACGACCGAATAGTGTGAACAATAATAATAGTGCATGCGCATTGGACTAAGCTGGAATCTGCAAGCATTCCATAAATAGGAGAAGACAAGGCAATATGGGCTCTTTTATCAGATCAACAATTATGCATATAAGATCCACTTCAACAATTTAATCATGGTCTTCCCCTATCGACCCCCAAACAAAAGAAAAGAAATAAAACTATTTACATGGGAAAGCTCCCAACAAGCAAAAGAAGAACAGGAAATATTTTTGGGTTTTCTTTTTAATTACTACTAGAAGCATGGAAAGCAAACTAATTAAAAACTACAACTAATTTTTTTGGTTTTTTCTTAAGGTTCATTAAACACACATGAAGAAAGCATAAAAAGGAAATAAACTAGCATGGATGATACAATGAAAAAGTATGAGCACCGACATCTAGCAATGAGTGTGTGAACATAAATGTAATGTCGGTGGGAAATACGTACTCCCCCAAGCATAGGCTTTTGGCCTAAGTTGGTCTATGGCCACGGCTGGCCTGGCTGATATTCATAATAGTAGTTGGGGTCGTACTGCAAAGAGGAAGAAGACTCCTATTGCCATTGGTTGGCAATCATCTCCGGATCCCACTGGTAATTAGACTGTCGTGAAGGGTCAACTTGTGGTTCTGGCTCTGGCTCCATGGCTGGTGCAGGGTTCCGGTAGGCGTGAATAGCCTCTAACGGAATAAGGTATTGGCCTGTAGATATATCAAACAAAGAAGGAGCAGGCAGGGTAATAGTCTCAGGATGATATTTATCAAAGAACAATTTATATTTAAGCTCTCCTTCCCTATTCTTAACAATGAAATCATGTGACACCATACTCTTATAATCTAAATAAACACGAGGCAACACTTTTTCTTCCTTCTCATAATGCCTAATAGGTATGTTAAAATGTGTAGCTAGGCGTGAAGCATAGATGCCTCCAAAGATGGGGCCCTTTGTATGGTCCAGACTTAACCTTTTAGCAATAATGCCGCCCATACTAACAGAGTTATCACTGAATAAACTGCAGAGCAAAATAATAATATCAGGGATACTAAGGTTTCCACAGTTTCCGCGACCAATTAAACAATGACTAGCAAATAATGCGAAATAACGTAAAACAGGAAAATGTATGCTAGTGATTCGTGCATCGGAAACTTCCCTTGTTTCCCCTATAGTGATAGTATCAATAAACCCATCCACATCCTCGCGATGTGGTTCCTCTGTCTTTCCCTCGAAAGGGACTAAACAAACCCGACAAAAATCATAAAGTGACATCTCCTTATGCTCATCATATAAATGAAACTCCACTGTAGGTGGTGAGCTCTAAGAATGGAAATGAAAGTTTTGCACAAAGGTATTTGTGAGTAAGAGATACTAATCGTGTTGGTCATAGAGGAAAGCGGTGAGGCCTGCATTCTTAGCCAATTCATAAAAATCTTCATAAATCCCGGCTGCTCTCAAGAAATCATCGGAAGGCCATTCACGCGACCGAACCTCCATGGTGCGAGGCAGATTATATTTAGGCTTATGTGCCTTTTCCTTCGAGCTTTGGCTCGATGAGCCCCTCAAAAGTCTCTTCATCATTTTCTGAAAAATTCTGAAATTTTTAGTAACTTCAAAAATAAAAGTAAACCAAACTCAATAATATTGATAGCAACTACTCCTACAAGTGCCTAGAGCCTATATCATGCATCAAAACTACTTGGAACCATATAAATTTGACATGCAAGCTCAAGAACATGGTCACCTAGGCAGCAAAATTTTGCAATGAATAAAGCACTAGAACAAAAACTAATTGGACCAATGGAGGAGTCACATACCAAGGAACAATCTCCCCAAGCAGTTTTGTGAGAGGTGCTTTGAGCAAGGAGATCGAAAATGGCAGCAAACCGAGCTTGGACTTGGGTTTGAGCTGGTTGTTAGTGTTTGTGGGAGGAAGAAGGAGTGTGTGGGTGAAAGGATAAGTGGAGGAGGGCCACCGTGGGCCCACAAGGCAGGGGGCGCGCCCTCCACCCTCGTGGGCAGGTGGGTGACCCCCCTGCTGTGTTCTTAGTGCCAAATATTCTCAAATATTCTAGAAAAAATCAGATTTAAATTTCAGGGAATTTGGATAACTTTGATTTTCGGGGTATTTTTATATTGCATGGATAATCAGTTAACAGACAGAAAAATATTTATTTTTATTTTATTTAATATAAATAATAGAAAGGAAAAGTGGGGTACATAAAGTTGTGCCTTCTAGTTTCATCCACCTCATGCTCATCAAAAGGAATCCAGTAACAAGGTTGATCAGGTCTTGTTAACAAACTCATTCCGAATAACTTGGAACTGGGGAAATGTTTAGTAGAGAAGTAGTAAATCATATCCTGGGGACTACGCACACAACCAGGATCAAGAGAATTAAACCATGTCTTAGCATCACCCTTTAATGAGAACGGAAATAATTTAAGGATATAAAAGTAGCGAGTTCTCTCGTCTTTAGTAAACAGGGTAGCTAATATCATTTAATTTAGTAAGATGTGCCACAAAAGTTTCAGATTCATAGCCATGAAAAGGATCAGATTCAACCAAAGTAATTATATCAGGATCAACAGAGAATTCATAATCATTATCAGTAACACAGATAGGTGACGTAGCAAAAGCAAGGTCAGGTTTCATTCTAGCATTTAGAGATTGCTTATTCCATTTAGCTAATAGCCTCTTGAGTCTGTATCTATCTTTGCAAGCTAAAATAGCTAAAGAAGCTTCTTTATCAAAAACATAACCCTCAGGAATAACAGGCAAGTCTTCATCATCAATTTCATCAGTATTATCAGATTCAATATTTTCATTCTCTCTAGCCCTAGCAAGTTGTTCATCAAGAAATTCACCAAGTGGCACAGTAGTATCAAGCATAGAAGTAGTTTCATCATAAGTATCATGCATAGCAGAAGTGGCATCATCAATAACATGCGACATATCAGAACGAATAGCAGAAGCATGTTTAGGTGTCGCAAGCTTACTCATAACAGAAGGTGAATCAAGTGCAGAGCTAGATGGCAGTTCCTTACCTCCCCTTGTAGTTGAGGGATAAATCTTAGTTTTTGGATTTCTCAAGTTCTTCATAATGATAAGCAGATATAAATCCCAAGTGACTCAAAGAATAGAGCTATGCTCCCCGGCAACAGCGACAGAAGATAGTCTTGATAACCCACAAGTATAGGGGATCGCAACAGTTTTCGAGGGTAGAGTATTCAACCCAAATTTATTGATTCGACACAAGAGGAGCCAAAGAATACTCTCAAGTATTAGCAGCTGAGTTGTCAATTCAACCACACCTAGAAACTTAGTATCTGCAGCAAAGTTTTTAGTGTCAAAGTAATATGATAGTAGTGGTAACGGTAGCAAAAGGTAGTAGTAAGAAAAGTAATGTTTTTGGTATTCTGTAGTGATGATAGCAATAGCAACGGAAAAGTAAATAAGCAAAGAACAATATGTGGAAAGCTCGTAGGCAATGGATTAGTGATGGAGAATTATGCCGGATGCGGTTCATCATGTAACAGTCATAACCTAGGGTGACACAGAACTAGCTCCAGTTCATTGATGTAATATAGGCATGTATTCCGAATATAGTCATACGTGCTTATGGAAAAGAACTTGCATGACATCTTTTGTCCTACCCTCCCGTGGCAGCGGGGTCCTTACGGAAACTAAGGGATATTAAGGCCTCCTTTTAATAGAGTACCGGAACAAAGCATTAACACATAGTGAATACATGAACTCCTCAAACTACAGTCATCACCGGTAAGTATCCCGATTATTGTCACTTCGGGGTTAACGGATCATAACACATAATAGGTGACTATAGACTTGCAAGATAGGATCAAGAACTCTCATATATTAATGAAAACATTATAGGTTCAGATCTGAAATCATGGAACTCAGGCCCTAGTGACAAGCATTAAGCATAGCAAAGTCATAGCAACATCAATCTGAGAACATAGTGGATACTAGGGATCAAACCCTAAAAAAACTAACTCGATTACATGATAGATCCCTTCCAACCCATCACCGTCTAGCAAGCCTACGATGGAATTACTCACGCACGGCGGTGAGCATCATGAAATTGGTGATGGAGGATTGTTGATGATGACGATGGCGACGGATTCCCCTCTCCGGAGCCCCGAACGGAGTCCAGATCAGCCCTCCCGAGAGGTTTTAGGGCTTGGCGGCAGCTCTGTATCGTAAAACGCAATGAATTCTTCTCTCTATTTTTTCTCCTTGAAACACAATATATAGAGTTGGAGTTGGACTCGGAGGAGCTCCAGAGGGCCCACGAGGTAGGGGGGCATGCTCTAGGGGGGCAGGCGCGCCCCCCACCCTCATGGACAGGTGGTGGGCCCCTGGCCTTCATCTTTTACAGGTATTTTTATATTTTCAAAAAAGTTGCTCCGTGAAGTTTCAGGTCATTCCGAGAACTTTTGTTTCTGCACATAAATAACATCATGGTAATTCTGCTGAAAACAACGTCAGTCCGGGTTAGTTCCATTCAAATCATGCAAGTTAGAGTCCAAAACAAGGGCAAAAGTGTTGGGAAAAGTAGATACGACGGAGACGCATCAACCACCACATGGTCGGGACATGGCGGCCGAACGCCCACCCCGCGGTCGGGATAAAGCGACAACTCAGGCCAAACTGCAGACCGCCCCACCACCCTACCATAATAAAGACGGAAAAGTCCGGAGTCACATGTATGACCTCCGACAGACACTGGACAGTAGAGCAGGACACACAAGATCAATATATGGATCGCGAGGACATGACAAACCTAACCACGCTCGGGCCAAATACCGCAGACGGACTCACTCGAAGGTCCGCCATGATGCGGCCCGATACAGAGGCGCTGCACACCCGATCTGCTTCAGAGATGAAGTATTGGATCATGAATTCCCCGAGGGGTTCAAGCCCATGAATATCGAATCATACGATGGCACAACCGATCCTGCAGTACGGATTGAGGATTTCATCCTCCACATCCACATGGCCCGAGGAAACGACCTCCACGCCATCAAATACCTCCCATTAAAGCTCAAAGGACCAGCTCGACACTGGTTAAATAGCCTGCCTGAGAACTCCATCGGCAGCTGGGAAGACTTGGAAGAGGCTTTTCCTCGACAACTTCCAAGGAACTTATGTCCGGCCACCAGACGCCGATGACCTAAGCCACATAGTCCAACAACCTGGAGAATCAGCCAAAAAATTCTGGACTAGGTTCCTAACCAAGAAGAACCAGATCGTTGATTGTCCGGATGCCGAGGCCCTAGCAGCCTTCAAGCACAGCATCCGTGACGAATGGCTAGCACGCCACCTCGCACAAGAAAAACCGAAGTCAATGGCATCCCTTAAGGCACTCATGACCCGCTTTTGCACAGGCGAGGACAGCTAGGTGGCTCGTAGCAAAAACACAACCAGCGAGGCAGGCCCCACTGAGGCCAAGAACAACACCGGCAAGCTTCGGCGCAATAGACACAAACGCCGAAGCAATGGTGACAACACCGAGGACACCACAGTCAACGCCGGATTCAGTGGCTCCAAGTCCGGCCAACGGAAGAAGCCCTACAAAAGAAACAACGAAGGACCTTCTAGACTGGACCGCATACTCGACCGTCCGTGCCAAATTCATGGCACCCCGGATAAGCAAGCCAATCATACCAACAGGGATTGTTGGGTCTTCAAGCAGGCTGGCAAGTTAAATGCCGAAAACAAAGAAAAGGGACCACAAAGTGAGGACGATGATGAAGAGCCCCGGCAGCCGAACACCGGGGGACAGAAGAAATCCCCCCGCCCCCCAAGTCAAAAGGGTGAATATGATATACGCCACGCACATCCACAGAAAGGAGCGCAAACGAGCACTAAGGGACGTCTGCGCGGTAGAGCCAGTCGCCCCCAAGTTCAATCCATGGTCATCATTTCCGATCACCTTCGACCGACGAGATCATCCGACTAGTATCCGCCATGGCGGTTCGACCGCACTGGTCCTTGACGCAATCATCGATGGATTCCACCTCACACGAGTCCTGATGGATGGTGGAAGCAGCCTCAATCTGCTGTACCAGGATACAGTACGGAAGATGGGCATTAATCCCTCACGAATCAAACCAACAAAGACTACCTTTAAAGGAGTCATACCAGGTGTAGAGGCCCATTGTACGGGCTCAATCACGCTGGAGGTGGTCTTCGGTTATCCGGACAACTTCCGAAGCGAAGAGTTAATCTTCGATATCGTCCCCTTCCGCAGTGGCTACCATGCACTGCTCGGACGAACCGTGTTTTCTAGATTTAACGCAGTGCCACACTATGCTTATCTCAAGCTCGAGATTCCCAGTCCACGCGGCGTCATAACGCTCAATGGCAATACGGAGCGCTCCCTCCGAACAGAGGAGCTAACCGCCGCCCTGGCAGCAGAAGTATAGAGTGTCCTTCTCAAGCAGCATTGTAATCCAGCTGTCGAGCCCCTGGACACCACCAAGAGGGTCCGGACTACACTACAATAGGACAGCACGGCTCGTCAAGAGCTCGACTAGCAATTCGGCCTCCGTCCCAGCCCCAATGAGGTAGTGGCATTCGTACAACACGTACACAATTACGCACTCAAAATTCCATGGACATCGACGGAGGCACGAGATAACCCCGGGGCTGCAATTCGGCAAAACCGATCCCGGACACACATACTTTTACTTATTTTTCTCATTACAGGCACCTTTTTTCGCAGGCATGATATCAAGTGCTCTAGAAGGACTGGAACGCAACAGAGGACCTGCACGCTGCGCCATACTAATTCCAGCACGTTAAATGGCCGGATACTTCTAGCACCATCTGTACAAGATACGCCTTGACGTATCCATCCAGTTATAATAAAAATGGTTCATGGCCCAGTCTCTGTGTTTTTCGCCTCTTACTTTGTTTTATTTCGATCTGGCTATCTGATGCATCGACACTCTTTTACGTTTCATATTCGCCAGGGGCTACCTACCGCCCCACAATATGGCAGCACAGTCTGAACACTTCTTATACATAAGTTTGGCACCTCGAATTTAGCATTATATGAATTGGCTCCAAATCATGTCTTTGGTCAATAATTGGGTTGCCCGGCTCCTGTGCTTGCTACCCTACGTTTCGCTCCATCGGCTAGGGTAGTAAAGGGAGAACTACTGCGATTGTGCCTTGGCTTGGACCGGACGAGCACCTCAGTAGAGAAAGTCGAAAACTGACTATCATGATACGACAAGAGCCGGTCAGCTACTCGAGGGTTACAAATCGTTGAAGATTTTATCCGCATTATGCGAAAGATCAGCACTTCCCGATCAGATGATGACATCACTCTGGCTCGAACCAGGGGCTGCACCCATGCTTTATTATAAAACTCCTATGGCTAAGTGAGGGCGTTTAAGCCGTATAGTCCGATTGCCTTGTTCGTTGCGCTAAACAACTCCTTCAAGGACCATGTAATTGGATCAAGATTGTTTAGATTCCATCCTGAACACCTCCGTACTATCTACGTGAGGGCAGAAGCCGACGACTGGCCAATCCTCAGATTACATATAACACGGCCGCACAGGGGGAAACAATCAAAGCATAATAAAATTGCATTAACAAAACAGGCTTTGTTTCTCATAATACAAGGCAAAGGCAACACAAATACATTCATTCAAACATAATGTCTTGCGAGCATTGTGCTACCGCAAGGCGAGACCCCTCCAGGACATCCACAAAATACCGTTCTGGTGTACGGTGCTCCTTGCCCTCCGGTGGCCCCTTGTCACCTCAATGGCATCCATCTTCGCCCACCACATCTTGCAACGGGTGAAGGCCATGCGCGCACGTTCAATACAGGCCGAGCGCTTCACGATGTCAAGCCGAGGATAGGTGTTCACCACCCGCCCCACGAGTCCAAAGTAGCTGTTTGGCATAGCTTCGACTGGCCATAGCCGGATTATCAAATCCTTAATGGCTAGTTAGGCCACCTTATGCAGCTCCACCAGCTGTTTCAGCTGATCGGTGAAGAACACGGGATGCTCCGGTGCCGCATACTGCGACCAGAATAGCCTCTCCATGGAACCCCCTCCTTCGGCTCGATAGAACTCCGCGGCATCGGATACACTGCGTGGTAAATCCGCAAAGGCCCCTGGGGAACTCCTAACTCGAGTTAGTAAAAGGTACTGCTTCTCCGCATACTTGCTCTGCATCTTAAATGCCTTACCCGCCGTGATCTTCTTGGCCTCCTGGATCTCCTGGAGGGCGGCCTGGGGCTCATTCCGGGCAGTCTCCGCGCTTTAACGAGCCTTGGTGAGTTCGGTCCCTTGAACCGATGCATCATGCTCCAAGGCCTCGCATTTTTTTGCCGCATCCTGGAGCTCCTGCTGGACTTCTTCGACCCGGGCCTTGATCTTCTTACGGGCGGCTTGCTGCTGGACAGCCTTCTCCTCGGCCTCGCCCGGGGCTTTCTTCAGGACCTCGACCTCCGTCGCGGCTTCTGCACATATAACGATACCGCTGTCACTACACAACGCTTATCCTTCCCCGAACATATAGCAAGTCGTTCCTCACCTTGCTTCTCTTGGAGCCGAACCTTAATCTCAGCGAGCTCGTTCTTGGAGCGCTCCAGCTTCCGCTTTAGCTCAGAGACCTCGGCAGTATGCGAGGTCGCGACCAACAGCGACGCCTGCTTATTCATACATATTCTGTTAGTCTATACCTACTAATAAAGCAAGGTAAGTTTCTCCAATTATTTCATCCATTCACCGCCAAAAGATTCCTTTTTACTATACGAGGTGGTACTAAACTTTTGTACGTTCGTATGTTAGCAAAAGAAAAAGATTTGTCTAGAATAACGTATATGGGCCGCCCGCGCTACGACCCAGTAAGGTCAGCCCATTTTCTCCTGCACACGCAGCAATAAGTAAACCTATTTCCCGCACAGGGCGGTAGATAGTTTAACGTACGCACAAGTCGTCAAGACTGGGCCGCCCATTTTCTCTATGTTTTGTTTCTATTTTTCTTCTTATGTTTCTCTCTTTTTATTTTCCGTTTCTTTTTTATTTTTCCTATTTCAAGATTATTTTTCCTTTTTTCTGAAATTCGAAATTTTAAAAAATTTCTGAATTTCACTTATTCAATTTTTCGGCAAAAATTTCGAATTCGAAAAATGTGTTCATATTTTAGAAAATGTTTGGGATTTCTTTGTCGTTCAAAATTTTCAGAATTTTAAAAATTAATCCCATTTTTTAAAATGTGTGTATTTTTTTAGAATTGCTCAATATTTAAGAAAATGCATTTGAAAAATGTTCCACATTCAAAAAATATTCGTGGTTTACCGATATGTTCATAAATTGAATATAATGTTTACATTAAAGAAACAAATTTTCTAAAATTCTTCTGAATGTTCAAAATATGTTCCTGTTTTCAAAATTTGTTCAAAACTTAAAAAATGGTCATATTTTTTAAAAAGGTTCATGTTTTAAAGAAATTTTTGTGAATTTCAAGAAATACTCTATTTAAACCTTTTTTCTTGTTTTTTTCAAAAATGTATAGAAGTTAAAAATTTAGAAAATTGTTCATGCTGCCATGTATATTACGAAGTTCATGTTACGAATTCTAAATTGTGTTCCTATTTTAAAAATGTTTGCAATTTTAAAAATTTGATCATTACAATTAAAAAATGTTTTGGGTTTTCCAATTTTGTTCAAGATTTAAAAACTATATTTAGAAAATGTTACAAACTTGAAAAATATTATTGTTTTAGTGGTTGTTCAAAAATTGAAAATATTTTTTGCATTGAAAGCACATTTTCTATATTTTACTTCTGAACGTTCAAAACATGTTCCCATTTCCAAAACTTGTACACAAATGAAAAAATCTTCGTATTTTTATAAACAGCTTCATGTTTTAAGAAATGTTTATGAATTTAAAAATTGTTCCATTCAAATTTTTTGTTCGTGTTTTTCTAATCCTATGGTTTTTTATATTGTGCATGTTGCCAAGTATATAAAGCAATTCATAGTTATCATTTTTTGAAAAGTTCAGAAAATGAAGAAAATGTTTCAAATCGGACATTGCTTTATATTCTTAAATATTCACGCTGACCATTGGAGGACGCGTTTGTTTGAGTGGCTAGCAACATGTGGTCGGGTCTTTGAGGTCATGAGTTCGATCACTCCCATACTTGGCATGTCCTGCATCCGACATATCGAGCTAAGTCGGTTTGTCAAGAATAAGGGACACCATAAATTATTGACGTTTGGTAGCTTCCATGTGCAAATAAAACAAAATGTGCTGGTTATCTATAATTTAAGGAAATTTTGGGCATATTCCAACAAAAGAGAATATAGTTGTTTGGCTCTAATTAAAGGGTGTCGTGTTGACCTAGAGAATACAGACATGTGGGGTGTTGATCCATTCTTATATCGAGTCAGATGCATATAATTTTATTATCCCGTTGCAATGCACGGGCATGTGTGCTAGTATCCTACAATAAGAGGTTGATCCTCTGTCCGATTCTTCTTGCCGAACTCTGGACAGTTTCTCAGGGGCTACTGAATACATGGGGTTTTCCTCTTTCTATGTCACTTACCTCGAAACCCGTCAACAGATTGTTGCAGGCTTGGTCTAGTCCACTCTTAGCGGACTGAACCTTCTCGATCACCGCACCCATAAGGACACGGTGCTCGTCCACAACGAAGGCGCCTCGTAGCGCCTCCATTAGGTCATCCTGCGCCCCTGGGTGGACAGGGGCCACCAGTGGAATTGGCACACCCCCCTCCTTCGAAGGAGGGTGCTCGCCTAATTCTGGAGCCATATGGACCTCCAGAATCGTATCTGGCTGAGGGTCGAACTGAATACGACCCTCTTCGCCGGTCTCCTTGGGGATCTGCTCCCCCATCTGTCCGGCGGCGGAGGTCCCGCCTTGTGGCGCCCCCTGGACAATGTCCTGAGCTCCTCCCTTCGGAGCGGCCCTCCGAGATAACACTTCGGTGTCGTCCCTGGCCCCGGGGGAGCAAGCAGGCGATGGCGACATGCGCTCCATCTCCGACGAAGCCAGCGAACCTCCCGATGAGGACCGCTGGATAAGGTCACGGGCCGGACTACAAAAGTGTGGATTAACCATGTCAGCATAATAAAAAGAAAGGGCTGGATATGCGCGTAAATGAGCCATTTTTGCTTATGATGCGTCCTGAGGCCTAGTGCGGGGGCATCGTTCCGGACTACTGTCAACGTCCCACGCGGTGTTGACCGCCAGGGCGCCCTTCCCCTTTTTGGGCGCTTTCGCCTCCGGATGTGCTGGGGCCACCCTCTTCTTCTTCTTCTTCTTGGGAGGGGGGTTGTTTTCCTCCTCCTCTTCTTCCTCATCATTGTCCTCGGGGACGGAGGAACGGGCCTCGTCATCTTCGTACGTCGCGTCCGAAGCACCCTTGCGACGGGGGACACTCTTGGCCCCCTTGGCCTTCTTCTTGGCCTTCTTCTCCGGCGCCGTATATGGCGTCGGCACCAGCATCCTCGCCAGGCGCGGGATGACCGGTTCCTCAGGCAGCGGCGCCAGACACTGGATCCGCTGCGCCTTCTCCACCCAGTCCTGAAGGAGCAATACCAAATCTTAGACATCATCCTCGAAACATTCAAGTTGGGAATACGTCAAAAGAAACATACCTCGTTGGTGGGGCGTTTACAATTGTGATCACGGTCTGAGTCCGTGGCCAGTGGCTTCTCGTTGCCCTTAAAGAGCAACTTCCAGGCCCCTTCATGAGAGGTGTCGAAGAGCCTTCTCAGGGTCTGGTGCTTCTTCGAATTGAACTCCCATAAAGGGAGGCTTCGGCGCTGACACGGAAGAATCCGGCGAACCAGCATCACCTGGATAACATCGACGAGCTTGACGTCCTTGGTCACCATGCTTTGAACGCGCGTCTGCAGCGCTATCAGCTCGTCAGGAGAACACCAGTCCCGACTCTTCTCGACCCAGGAGGTGAGCTGCGTGGGAGCACTAGAGCGAAATTCGGTAGCTGCGGCCAGGTGGTGCCGCGAGGTTCTGTGATGTAGAACCACTGCTTTTTCCATTCCTTTACTGTGTCTATAAAGGTGCCTTTGGGCCAGGAGACGTTGGATAGCTTGCTCACCATGGCTCCTCCGCACTTCGCGTGCTGACCATCCACCACCTTCGGCTTCATGTTGAAGACTTTGAGCCACAGCCCGAAGTGGGGATGGATGCAGAGGAAGGCCTCGCACACGACGATAATCGCTGAGATGTTGAGGAAGGAATTCCGGGACAGATCATGGAAATCTATCCCGTAATAGTACATCAGCCCGCAGATGAAAGGGTGGAGTGGAAACCCTAGCCCGCGGAGGAAATGGGGGATGAAGACTACTCTCTCTGTGGGCTCCGGCATGGGGACGACTTGTCCCTCGGCTGACAGACAATGGGCGATCTCCTTTGCCAAATATCCGACTGCCCGGAGCTGAGTAATGTCCTCCTCCTTGACGGAGGAGACCATCCACTTGCCCTGACCACCAGATCCGGACATGATTGCTTGAGTGGAAAGGAGATGGGAACTTGGGCGCTGGAGCTTGAAATCGGAAGGGCGAAGATAGAGAGAAGGCGTGAGGAGAGGAAGGGGGAATCCTTATCCCCTCCGCACTCACCTTAGGATTCACTTGTTCCCTAGGGCTGTATGAACGACACGGTTGAGTAACCCAAGCCCACATTGATGAGAATCCCGCGATAAGGGGACACGATCTCAGTTTTGACAAAATGTGCCAATAGCAACCGCGTCTCGAAATGTGGCATGGCAGAAGAAAACTGGTTCGAAATTATAACCGGACACACACGATGCTCTATTGGAGAGAAGCTGTCAACAGATTGGATTCGTGCAAATATTATATTCTCTCTGCGGTTGTGTATGGTGTGCGTAATAGGTCTGGATGCACTTATTTCATCCGAAGACTATTCTGGAGTTCGGAAGGAGGGAACCCGCCTTGCAATGCCGAAGACAAATCTGCGTGTCGGACTCCTCATCATTGAAGCCAGGATCAAGGGCTACTGAGGGAGTCCTGGACAAAGGGGTTGTAACGCCCCGAGGCCGTTGCGCCAGGTGTCTTCTAGTTATTCGCTGTTGTTGCCTTGTCATTTGTTTGTGTGTCATGCATTTCATATCATGCCATCATGTGCATCGCATTTGCATTCGTGTTCGTCTCATGCATCCGAGCATTTTCCCCATTGTCCGTTTCTCAATCCGTCACTCCTATGTCCTCCGGTGTCCCCTTTTGTCTCTTTTCGTGTGTGTGTTTTAAACGTTCTCGGATTGGACTGAGATTTGCCAAGCGGCCTTGGTACACTACCGGTAGAGCGCCTGTCAAGTTTCGTGCCATTTGGACTTCGTTTGATACTCCAATGGTTAACCGAGGAACCGTAGAGGCCTCGTGTGTGTTGCAACCCAACACCTCTCCAAAGTGGACCAAAACCCATCCAAACTCCCTCCATCCTATCGGTCGTTCGATCACAATCGCGTGGCCAAAAACCACACCTCATTTGGACTCTCCTAGCTCCCTCTACCTATATATATGCCATCTCCCCCAAAAATTCGCGGATGAACCCTAAAATTCTTTCCCTCGCGCCGCCGGACAAAATTCCCTCACCGACGGACATGCCAAGCCTCTCCCGCGCCAATCCGAAGCCGCCAAGTGGTGTCGCCACCTCCCGCCGCTACCGGCCCGCAGGGCCCGCGTCAGGCCCGCGCGGGCCCAGATCCCGCCGCCGCCCGGTTCCCGGCCTCGCCGCCCGGCGCACCTCACCGCGCCACGCGCCGCCCCTGTGCGCCACCAGCCCCCGCCGACCAACTCCGCCGCGCCCCGAGCCCTGCCTCCGCCGCCGCATGCCTCCACGTCGGCTGCACCACCGTGTCGGCGTAGATCGCCGCCGCCCGTCCAGATCCGGGGAAGGAGACCCTGGATCCGCCTCCTCCGAATTCCTCCGCGCCGCCCCCGCCGGCGACAACCTCGCCGGAGATGCCGCCACTGTCGCCCGGGTCCTCCTCTGATTTGAACCCGCCCGATCCGCTCTGCCTCCGTGACCCGATCCGGCCCGTTGACTTTTCGTGGGGTAAATTTTTTACGAAGTCCCTGTTAAGTTTCCAGATTGATGTGACCATGTTCATCATGCCATAACTTCATGTGTGATGCTCCGTTTTGCGTGCATCAGATATCAAATTGTTCGTCTCGATGTCCTCTTCATTTCATTCCATTGCAACATGTTCATTTGAGTTCATCTTGATGCCATAAATGCTGTTGCAAGAGTGCTATGTAATGTTAGGTTCTGATTCTTATCAGATTATGGACATTTTTCATTTTTTCCACGATTAATGTGTGCCTCCTAGGAACTTGAGCCCTACATGTGTTTTGTTATTTGCCATGCCATCTTTACAAGGGTGTATGCCATGTATTTTTGTGATCATTGTGGTGACTAGCACAAGCATGCAAAGTAGCTCTCGTGATGTTGCTGATTTCAAGGACTTAGAATTCTTCCAAGTCATTTCCCTGATGATATTTTCATGCCATGTATTTGTGTTTCTACAGAGTGATCCATGCCTCTTTTGAGCATGTTCAGTAAGGATGATTTTTATATATTTTTATGCTCTATCCATCCATGTATTTGTTTGCAATTATGGAGTACCCTAGCATGACTCAATCTTGCTCTACTTTTGCTATAAACTGTTCCTGGCAGATTGTTTACATGTTAATCAATTTTGCCGAGGTTGTTGTAGTCGATCCATGCATGCTATGAGTTGGTTCCTGCCATGGTTAGCTACTTGAACTTGTCTTCTTGCTGGGTGTATGCTTAGTTTGTCATGCAATGCCTTGTGGTGAGTGCATCGAGCTCGCAAACATGCCTACGTAATTCTGTTTATGCCATGTCTAGTTTTCTGCTAAGTCTGAATTTGTTAACGATACTTGCTATGTTTACATGGTTGCCATTGTACCTTCTGATCCCTTTTGGCTTATGGTCAATAAGGGACTTTTGTTATATGCTTTGAGTAGCTTCATGCCATGCCTTGCTTTACCATGATATGTTCCTGTAGCATGATGTTATCTTGCTCTTAACATTGCTTCCTGATGTTAAATTCTGACATGTTATTTTCACCAAGTCTGTGAACCTCATATCTTTTGCTATTTTGTCATGCTTGTTTGAACCTGCTCTTGTGTGATTTAGCCGTAGCTCAGTGTTCATATTTTGTCAAGCATCTTGAGTATATCACGGCCATGTGCTTTGTTGCTATGTTGGAGTGCAATACCTTAGTTTCTTGTTGCATTTTAGATGGCATCATAGTGTTAATCCCATATTTGTGCCATTGTTGTTTTGCTTGCCATTTCCAAACCGTGCATCCGATTCCGGTGATCTTTATATCGATTTCGACCGAAATCAACTCATCTTTCCAGCGGCACTCTTGGTTTGCCAAGTTGAGGCCTGGTTCAATCTTTTCCTTCCGGAGCTCGTTGCAGGCAAGATGACCATACCCTCGAAATCACTTCTATCTTTGCTTGCTAGTTGCTCGCTCTATTGCTATGCCACGATACCTACCACTTGCTATACCATGCATCCCATATTGCCATGTCAAGCCTCTAACCCACCTTGTCCTAGCAAACTGTTGTTTGGCTATGTTACCGCTTTGCTCAGCCCCTCTTATAGCGTTGCTAGTTGCAGGTGAAGATGGAGTTTGTTCCATGTTGGAACCTGATTATTGTTGGGATATCACACTATATCTTATTTACTTAATGCATCTATATACTTGGTAAAGGGTGCAAGGCTCGGCCTTATGCCTGGTGTTTTGTTCCACTCTTGCCGCCCTAGTTTCCGTCATACCGGTGTTATGTTCCTTGATTTTGCGTTCCTTACGCGGTCGGGTTATAATGGGAACCCCTTGACAGTTCACCTTGAATAAAACTCCTCCAGCAAGGCCCAACCTTGGTTTTACCATTTGCACTAAAAACCTACCACCTTCCCTTGGGTTCTGCAGACTCAAGGGTCATCTTTATTTTAATCCCCCCCCGGGGGCCAGTGCTTGTCTAAGTGTTGGTCTGAAATAGAGCCACTTGCGGCGCCACCTCGGGGAAACTTGAGGGCTTGTTTTAGCTGTACGTAGTGTTCATCTGGTGTTGCCCTGAGAACGAGATATGTGCAGCTCCTATCAGGATGTCGGCGCATCGGGCGACTTTGCTGGTCTTGTTTTACCATTGTCGAGATGTCTTGTAACTGGGATTCCGAGTCTGATCGGGCCTTCCTGGGAGAAGGAATATCCTTAGTTGACCGTGAGAGCTTGTGATGGGCTAAGTTGGGACACCCCTGTAGGGTTTTGAACTTTCGAAAGTCGTGCCCGTGGTTATGGGCAGATGGGAATTTGTTAATGTCCGGATGTAGAGAACTTGACACTTAACTTAATTAAAATGCATGAACCGCGTGTGTAGCCGTGATGGTCTCTTTTCGGCGGAGTCCGGGAAGAGAACACGGTCTCGTGTTATGCTTGAACGTAAGTAGTCTAGGATCACTTCTTGATCATAGATTCTCGACCGTGCTTTTCCTTCTCTCCTCGCTCTCATTTGCGTAAGTTAGCCACCATATATGCTAGTGCTTGCTGCAGCTCCACCTCACTACCTTTTCCTACCCATAAGCTTAAATAGTCTCGATCGCGAGGGTGTGAGATTGCTGAGTCCCCGTGACTCACAGTTTACTTCCAAAACCAGTTTGCAGGTGCCGACGATACCTTGCAGGTGACGCAACCGAGCTCAAGGAGGAGCTCGATGAAGTTCGTGTTTGTTGTGTTCTTTCATTTCCAGTTGATCAGTAGTGGAGCCCAGTCGGGGCGATCGGGGATCTGTTGCATTAGGGGTGGTCTTCTTTTATTTGGTTACGTAGCTGGACCTTGATTGTATTCTAGGTGATGTAATGCTATATTCATGTATTGTGTGAAGTGGCAATTGTAAGCCAACTCTTTATCCTTTTCTTATTCAGTACATGGGATGTGTAAACGTTACCCCTCTTGCGACATGCCTACTATGTGGTTATGCCTCTAAGTCGTGCTCCGACACGTGGGAGATATAGCCGCATCGTGGGTGTTACAAGTTGGTAATCGGAGCCTTCCCCGACTTAGGAGCCCCCTGCTTGATCGAATCGTTGGCGTTGTTGAGTCTAGAAAAATGTTTTGAGTCTGATAGGATTATATATATCGGAGAGTAGGATTCTTTTACTCCTAAGTCCCTTCGTCTCTCTGGTGAGGCCTCCTGATGTAGAGTTTTGACTCTTCTCTCCTCAAATTTCACTAAAAAAATTAGGATCACGCGGGTATTTTGGAGTCGTTCCGATGGTTTTGTGACGAGAACATTGTTCTTGGTGCCTCCTGACATTTAGGGGTTGTGGCAGTGTCCCGGAGAGTTGAGCTCCGAGGTGTTGTCATCACAATTTTATCATTGCAGTTCTGGAATACCTGAGTTTCGCCGACATCGATAATCTCCTTTATGCAGTTGTTGGTGAGATAACCTCGACGCCACCCAGTACTGGGGCGGGAGTTCGGGAGTATTGCCATAACTCGTATAACTGATGCTTTTTGAAGGTTGAGGTAAATGATTTCCGAAGGTTTCATGGTTATGTGTTGAAGGATGGATACAGCTGGATGTAGGATTTGTTAGTTTTGGGTGAGATATTATTCTTCCCCTGTATCCCCAACACCTGATTGCATAACCAGAAAGTTTCAGGAGTTTATAAGTGGGAATTCAAGTAGCTCCTAGGATATCTTTCTGACAGATGCATGATATGAGATTGGGGTTCGACGTCTAGTGGTCCGCCTATCCACGGTTGGTTCTACAGTGGTCTCGTTGTGTATTAAAGAGTCCTTGGCTATGCTGACTCGGGGACGCTTTGTATTTCATGTGCACTTCCTTGTACATGATGGTGTTGTACGATCGAGCCCATGTGGGCCCCACCACAAAAACTTCGGACGAAATCTCTATCATATGTTTGTTTCCGGCTGGTTCTACAAGCCAATCCTTTGTTTTGTTTTGATTGTGGTATTCGAGTTGCTTCGATGTCAAGTGTTGATTCCATACTTTTCCTAAGTGGTGTTCTCATACTTCTGTGTGGGTACTAATCCTTCATGATAATCGAGATTGTCATGTCAATCCTTCTGAACCGGCGTATTTCTCTTCAAGTGGATACGATCATTTTCAACATCCGCAAGATCAACTCAAGTCTTCTCAACGGTGTTCGTTTCATCCATTCCTAAGTTGCTTTTGTTTTCCCGCCCTCCCACCCTTGTTTCTTCAAGGAATCGGATTTCTTTATCAAGTATCCATCTTAGGGATGTGAAGTTTCTTCGTTCTTTCCGTCAATGTTTTTATCCGGTGATTCTCAGGAAGATTCTAACGGAGCTTCAAGATCATCATTCATCATTCTTTTTATTCTCCGGTGGATTCAAGTCAAGCTTTGTTGATCATATCCTTTCCTCGTTTCAATGCTTTCTCATGCCGGTGCACCTTTTAATCATCCACTTCTCGCCATTCATTTGTTCTGGAGTGCTGAAGATATCTCAAAGATTCATGTTTCCACTCTGCTTTCGTTCAAGCTCTTTCGAGGATGTTATCTCATTCAAGCCATTTAATTCAATCGGTGCAATCACTCTTCAATTCATTTCAACTGTGTTTCTTTTGAGTGGGCCCTAACCCACAGGTCTTTTCCCATGATCTTACCTGACTCTTCTTTTCCCAGTGTTATTCTCAAATTCATTTCAAAGTTTGACATAAGAATGAATTATCATCAGTCATATGTCTTTCTCCAAGATCTTTCAAATTCTTTTCATCATTGGTTCAACCTTTCAATTCGTCATCCCGGAGTATCTCAACTAGTCATGGTTGTGGTGCTCATCGTCATTCTCGGATTTTGAAGACCGAAGAAGAGTTTTTCCTCCAAAATTTTTCCATTCTCTCGAAGATTCGTGGTTCTATCTTAATGCCTTCCTCTCATAATTGTTTTCGATTGTGAGAATTCTTTTCACCCATCCGGAGTAATTCAGAGTATTTTCAGTTTGTTTCTCTGGAGCCCATCATCTCAGAATTATTCATTCCAGCTTTCATCTCTCGTTATCCAAATCTTACAGGTGCATCGTTCAAGTGATCTCTAATCAGCTCGTGTTCTCATCGTTCTCATGTATCTAAATTCTGTCAAGTATCTTCATTCGCTCTCTAATTCTTTCTGTTGTTTCTTTATCTTTTCTGCGTTCATTTTCAATTCTTACGATGGTTTGCTCATGATTCTCTTCCATGGTTATCATATTTATTTATTCATTCTTTCAAATCCTACCGGTGGTTCGTTGAAGGCCTTCCCAAGTTTGCGCTACATCTATCTTAATCCTTGCAACGAGAATAACTAGTATGCAAAAATTCGTTGCTTGTCATCAATTTAAATTGTTGAAGGATACGCATAACATAATTCTTAGTCTTGTTCCATCCAAGTGATTAATTCCTTATTCTGGAGGTTCATCAAATTCTCGGTTTCAATTGTTTCATATTTTTCTTTTCCCGGAGTTCCAAGCTCTCTCAATTATCTCGTTGTGAAGCTCCATCTAAATCATCGCAAGGCTTCACCTTGTGTTTTCAACTTCTCTTTCCTTTTGTTTGATCATCCTTTTGTTACCGGAGTTGGTCATGGAGGCTACATGGTGGTTCGTCAAGGATCCTTTTTCACTCTTCTATTGTTCTTCAAGATATCTCTCTAAGCTATGATCCATCAAGGTATACTTCAAGTATTCTTCATCTTGCGTTCCGAAGTACAATTCGTTCTATCTTATCTTTTGAGGTGGTGTTATGTCATTGTTGATAATTTTCTTTCGTGTTCCATGATTCACAAGTTATCAAGAATGAGATATTTTAAATCCATCAATCTCGTCATTGGAGTTATCTTGGGTTATATTCACCTAAAGCCTTCCCTAAGGATTGTTGGTATTTATGGTTCTTATAAATCACCCAAGTTCTTCTTTTATCCTCACGGTGAAATAGTTTCTCGTCTCCTTAGGGATATCAATCCAATCTATTGTTTTCATTAGTGTCAGATTTTTCACCTCATAATTTCGAGATGTTTTCCATAAGCCCACAACAAGCTTACTCTTTTCGTTGTTGGTTTTCCAACAATTCTGTTCGACCCTTCTCCTAAAGATGCTTTTCAAGCTCATTGGAGGTAGAAGATGTTGTTTTCTTCTCCGTTCTTTTGTTCCGACGATCCAACTTCTATTATTTTATTCCGGAGGCATTGTGATATTGCTTTCTTCAACCATCATCTCGTTTTATCAAAGATCATGTTCTTTCCTTTGCTTATCCATTTAACCGGAGTGTTGTGTCATCTCTTCTAGTTCTTTTCATCTTATCAAGTCTTGCATCTCTTTTCAACCGGAGTGCTATACGAATTTGTTCTTCCTTGTTCCTCTTTTCTAACGGAGTGTTTTCAACTTCGTTCATCTCCGTTGTGTTCTTTCTTTCAATTTGTTCAACTTTTCAAGGTTCTTTGGTTTCACTCATTTGTCAAAGAAGCAACTTAGTTTTACCTCTTCTCTTTCTCTTCCGTTTTCCCTCCGGTGCCATCCTAGATCTCGGGACGAGATCCTCTCGTAGTGGTGGAGTGTTGTAATGCCCCGAGACCGTTGCACCAGGTGTCCTCCAATTATTTGTTGTTGTTGCCTTGTCATTTGTTTGCGTGTCATGCATTTCATATCATGTCATCATGTGCATCGCATTTGCATACGTGTTCGTCTTATGCATCCGAGCATTTTCCCCATTGTCCGTTTTGCATTCCGGTACTCCTATGTCCTCCGGCACCCTTCGTTTGCCTCTTTTCGTGTGCGGGTGTCAAATGTTCTCGGATTGGACCGAGACTTGCCAAACGGCCTTGGTACACTACCAGTAGACCGCCTGTCATGTTTCGTGCAATTTGGAGTCCGTTTGATACTCCAACGGTTAACCGGGGAACCGTAATGGCCTCGTTTGTGTTGCAGCCCAACACCCCTCCAAAGTGGCCCAAAACCCACATAAACCCCTTCAATCATCTTGGTCGTTCGATCACGATTGCGTGGCCGAAATCCGCACCTCATTTGGACTCTCCTAGCTCCCTCTACCTATATATATGTGCCTCCCTCTGAAATCCTCGCGCAGATAAACCCTAACCTTCGTCCACCTCGCGCCGCTGGATAAAAACCCCGCCGCCGGACATGTACGCCGCGCCCAGCCACCTCACTCCGGCCAATCAGAGACTGACACGTCACCACAGCGCTGCTCCGGGCCAATCCCACCTCGCCACGTCACCGCCGCCCGCCTTCTCTCTCTCCTCCCCGCCGCCACGGCCCGCCGGGCCCAGGGAAGGCCTGCCCGGGCCCGATCTGCTCCGCCGCCCGCCCGGTCGCACACCAAAGGCGCCCGCTCCCTGCGCACCGCCTCCAACCGCCGCTCTGCCGCGCGCCTCCCATCGCCACCATGCGCCGGCCACCGCGCGCCGCATCAGCCGGCGACATGCGCTGTTCACCACTCGCCACACCATGTGCCGCCGTCCGCCATGCGACCCCGCCCGCACGCCGCCTCCTCCCTGTGCGCCACCCGCTCCCTTCGCTGCTGGCTCCTCGCCTCGGCTCGCCAGAGCCGCCACCTCACATCACCGGAGTTCGCCGCCCTCCTCGCTGGAGCCCGCACCGGCCGGATCCATCGTGAATGGATCAGATCCACAACCTCACCGATCCAAATGGCCTCCCCCGTGCCCGGATCTGCTCGTCCCGGAACCGGTCCGTCCCACGTTGACTTTTTGCAGAGGTGATATTTTGGCTAAGTCCCAGATCTTTGACATTTTCATGCTCTGTTCATCGCATCATAACTTCATCATCGTAGCTCCGTTTCGCGCGCATGATATATCAAATTGTTCGTTTGGATGAGCTCTTCATTTCATTCCATTGCACCATGCTTGTTTGAGTCCATATTGATACCCTAATTGATGTTGCAAGAGTGCTATGTAATGTTAGGTGCTGATTCTTATCAGTTTATGAGCATTTGTCATTTTTGCCATGATTATTGTGTGTTGCATATGAGCATGAGCTCTACATGTGTTTTGTTATATGCCATGCCATCTTTACAGGGGTGTATCCCATGTATTTTTGTGATCAATGTGGTGACTAGCACAAGCATGCAAAGTAGCTCTCGTGATGTTGCTGATTTCAGGGACTTAGAATTCTTCTAAGTCATTTCCCTGATGATATTTCTATGCCATGTATTCATGTTGCTACAAAGTGATCCATGCCTCTTTTGAGCATGTTCAGTAAGGGTGATATTGAGATATTGTTATGATCTATACATCCATGTCTTTGTTTGCAATTATGGAGTGCCCTAGCTTGACTCAATCTTGCTCTACTTCTGCTATAAAATGTTCCTGGCAGATTGTTTACATGTTAAACAATTTTGCCGAGGTTGTTGTAGTTGATCCATGCATGATATGAGAGTGTTCTTGCCATGGTTAGCTTTTGATCATGTCTTCTTGCTGGTAGTATGCTTAGTTTTTCATGCAATGCCTTGTGTTGAGTGCATCGAGGTCGCAAACATGCCTTCGTAACTCCGTTTATGCCATGTCCAGTTTTCTGCTAAGTCTGAATCTGTTAACGAAACTTGCTATGTTTACATGGGTGCCATTGTATTTTCTGATCCATTTTGGCTTATGGTCAGTAAGGGACTTTTGTTATATGCTTTGAGTAGTTTCATGCCATGCCTTGCTTTGCCATGAAATGTTCATGTAGCAAGTCTGTGATGCTGTTATCTTTTGCACTTTTGCCATGCTTGTTTGAACCTGCTATTGTGTGAATTAGCCGTAGCTCAGTGTTCATCTTTTGTCAAGCATCTTGAGTGGATCACTTCCATGTGCTTTGTTTATATGTTAGAGTGCAGTAGCTTAGCTTCTTTTTGCATTTTAGATGGCATCGTGCTGTTAATCGTAGATTTGTGCCATTATTGTTTTGCTAGCCATTTCCAAACCGTGCATCCGATTCCGATGATCTTTATATCGATTTCGACCGAAATCAACTCATCATTCCAGCAGCACTCTTGGTTTGCCAAGTTGAGGCCTGGTTCAATCTTTTCCTTCCGGAGCTCACATATGCATTGCATATCACATCCTGCATATCATGTCATGTTTTGCCTCATGTTGCTTGCACATTGCACCATGGTTGATTGTGGTTTCCTTTGCTTGTGTTCTTGCCTTGGGTAGAGCCGAGAGACGAGTTTGTGATCGAGGAACCCGTTGAGTACGTCTACAAGGATCAAGCTTTTGTCTTCTCGGAGAACTTTGCAGGCAAGATGACCATACCCTCGAAATCACTTCTATCTTTGCTTGCTAGTTTCTCGCTCTATTGCTATGCCTATGTTGCGATACCTAGCACTTGCTATACCATGCCTCCCATATTGCCATGTCAAACCTCTAACCCACCTTGTCCTACCAAACCGTTGTTTGGCTATGTTACCGCTTTGCTCAGCCCCTCTTATAGCGTTGTTAGTTGTAGGTGAAGAGTGGAGTTTGTTCCATGTTGGAACACGGATTTGTTTGGGATATCACAATATCTCTTATTTATTTAATGCATCTATATACTTGGTAAAGGGTGGAAGGCTCGGCCTTATGCCTGGTGTTTTGTTCCACTCTTGCTGCCCTAGTTTCCGTCATACCGGTGTTATGTTCCTTGATTTTGCGTTCCTTACGCGATCAGGTTATAATGGGAACCCCTAGACAGTTCGCCTTGAATAAAACTCCTCCAGCAAGGCCCAACCTTGGTTTTACCATTTGCACTAACAACCTATCACCTTCCCTTGGGTTCTGCAGACTCAAGGGTCATGTTTATTCTAACTCCCCCGGGCTAGTGCTTGTCTAAGTGTTGGTCCGAAGCAGAGCCACTTGCGGCGCCACCTCGGGGAAACTTGAGGGCTGGTTTTAGCTGTACGTAGTGTTCATCTGCCCTGAGAACGACATATGTGCAGCTCCTATCATGATGTCGGTGCATCGGGCGGCTTTGCTGGTCTTGTTTTACCATTGTCGAGATGTCTTGTAACCGGGATTCCGAGTCTGATCGGGTCTTCCTGGGAGAAGGAATATCTTTGGTTGACTGTGAGAGCTTGTGATGGGCTAAGTTGGGACACCCCTGCAAGGTTTTGAACTTTCGAAAGTCGTGCCTGCGGTTATGGGCAGATGGGAATTTGTTAATGTCCAGTTGTAGAGAACTTGACACGTAAGTTAATTAAAATGCATCAACCGCATGTGTAACCGTGCTTGAACGTAAGTAGTCTAGGGTCACTTCTTGATCATAGATTCTCGACCGTGCTTTGCCTTCTCTCCTCGCTCTCATTTGCGTAAGTTAGCCACCATATATGCTAGTGCTTGCTGCAGCTCCACCTCACTACCTTTTCCCACCCATAAGCTTAACTAGTCTTGATTGCGAGGGTGTGAGATTGCTGCGTCCCCGTGACTCACAGTTTACTTCCAAAACCAGTTTGTAGGTGCCGATGATACCGTGCAGGTGATGCAACCGAGCTCAAGGAGGATCTCGATGAAGTTCGTGTTCGTTGTGCTGTTTCGTTTTAGTAGATCAGTAGTGGAGCCCAGTCGGGGCGATCGGGGATATGTTGCATTAAGGGTGGTCTTCTTTTATTTGGTTCCGTAGCCGGACCTTGATTGTATTCTGGATGATGTAATGCTATATTCATGTATTATGTGAAGTGGAGATTGTAAGCCAACTCTTTATCCCTTTCTTATTCAGTACATGGGATGTGTAAAGGTTACCCCTCTTGCGATATGCCTACTATGTGGTTATGCCTCTAAGTCGTGCTCCGACACGTGGGAGATATAGCCTTCCCCGACTTAGGAGCCCCCTGCTTGATCGAATCATTGGCGTTGTTGAGTCTAGAAAAATCTTTTGAGTCTTTTAGGATTATATATATCGGAGAGTAGGATTCTTTTTACTCCTTAGTCCCTCGTCGCTCTGGTGAGGCATCCTGACGTAGAGTTTTGACTCTTCTCTTCTCAAATTTCACGATTTTTTTAGGATCACGCGGGTATCTTGGAATCATTCCGATGGTTTTGTCACGAGAACATTGTTCTTGGTGCCTCCTGACATTTAGGGGTTGTGGCTGTGTCCCGGGGAGTTGAGCTCCGAGGTGTTGTCGTCACAATTTTATCATTGCAATTCTGGAATACCTGAGTTTTGCCGACATCGAAAATCTCTTTTATGCAGTTGTTGGTGAGATAACCTCGACGCCACCTAGTACTGGGGCAGGAGTTCAGGAGTATTGCCATAACTCGTATAACGGATGCTTTTCGAATGTTGAGGTAAATGATTTCCGAAGGTTTCTTGGTTATGTGTTGAAGGATGGATACAGCTGGATGTAGGTATTGTTAGTTTTGGTGAGATATTATGCTTCCCCTTTATCCCCAAGACCTGATTGCATTACCGGAAAGTTTCGGGAGTTTATAGCTGGGAATTCAAGTAGCTCTTAGGATATCTTTCCGACAGATGTATGATATGAAATTGGGATTCGACGTCTAGTGGTCCGCCTATCCACGGTTGGTTTTACAGTGGTCTCGTTGTGTCTTAAAGAGTCCTTGGCTATGCTGACTCGGGGACGCTTCGTATGTCATGTGCACTGCCTTGTACATGATGGTGCTATACGATCGAGCCCGTGTGGGCCCCACCATGAAAACTTCGGACGAAATCTCTATCATATGTTTGTTCTGGCTTATTCTGCAAGCCAATCCTTGTTTTGTTTTGATTGTGGTGTTCGAGTTGCTTCGAAGTCAAGTGTTGATTCCATACCTTGCCTAAGCGGTATTGTCATATTTCTATGGGAATACTAATCCTTCATGATAATCAAGATTGTCATGTCAATCCTTTTCAACCGGCGTGTATCTCTTCAAGTGGAACGGTGTTTGTTTCATTCATCCCAAGTAGCCTTTGTTTTCCCGCCCTGCCACCCTTTTTCTTTAAGGACTAAGATTTCTTAATCAAGTATCCATCTTATTGATGGGAAGTCTTTTTAGTCTTTTCTTTCAATGTTCATATCCGGTGATTCTCATGATGATTCTCGTGAAGCTTCTAGTTTATCATTCTTCGTTCTCTTTTCTTCTCCGGTGGATCCAATTCAAGCTTTGTGGATCATATCCTTTTCCTCGTTTCAAATACCTTCTCATGACGGTGCACCTCATAATCATTCCACGCTCGCTATTCTATTGTTCCGGAGTGCTGAAGATATCTTAGAAGGTTCGTATTCTTATTCAAGATCCATTCAACCTATTTTGAGGCTATTGCCTCATTCAAGTAATTTAATTCAACCGGTGAAATCTCTCTTTTCAAGCAACCTTTTCAACAGTGTTTCTTTTGAGTGGGCCCTAACCCACAGGTCTTTTTCCAGGATCTTACCTGACTCTTCTAGTTCTTTTTGGAGTTATTTTCAAATTCATTCAAAATTTGACATAAGAGTGAATTATCATCAGTCATATGTATTTCTCCAAGATCTTTCAAATTCTTGTCATCGTTGGTTCAACCTTTCTATTCTTCATCCCGGAGTGCCTCAACAATTCAAGGTGGTGTTTCTCATCGCCATTTTCAACACTTGAAGACCGAAGAAGAGTTTTCCTCCATATCTTGTCCATTCTCACAAAGATTCATGGTTCTAGCTTGATGCCATCCTCTCATCATTGTTTTTGATTGTGAGAATTTTTTCCACCTATCCGGAGCAATTCAGGAGTCTTGTCAGTTTGATCATCTGAAGCCCATCATCTCAGATTTATTCATTCCAGCTTTCAGATCTCGCTCTCCAAATCTTACTGGTGCATCATTCAAGTTTTCTCTAATCAGCTTGTGATCTCTTTGTTCTCATTCCCTCAAGCATTTTCGTTCATGTGCTAATTTTTTTCCCGGTGTTACGCTATATTTTCCTTGATTGTTTTCTATTATTCTTATGGTGGTTCGTTCAACAATTCTCTTCCATTGCTATTCTATTTATTCATTCGTTATTCCCAAATCCTACCGGTGGTTCGTTGAAGACTTTCTCAAGTTGGCACTATATCTATCTTAATCCTTTCTACAAGAATAAGTAGTATGCCAAATCCATTGCTTGTCAGCAATTAAATTGGTAAAGGATACGCATAACATAATTCTTATTCTTGTTTCATCCAAGTGATAAATTCCTTCCTTCGGAGTTTGTTCATGATGAATAAATTCTTGATTTTCTTTTGTTCATGTTTTCTTTCTAGGAGTTCCAAGCTCTAATTATCATGGAGATCCATCTAAATCATTACAAGGTTTCACCTTGTGTTTTCAACTTCTCTTTCCTTTTGTTTGATCATCCTTTTGTTACCGGAGTTCTTCATGAAGGTTCTACATGATGGTTCATCAAGGATTTAATTCCTTCTCGAAGTGTTTATCGAGATTCTTTTCAGAGGAGCTCAAACATTCTTCATCTTGCAATCTGGAATGCAATTCTTTCTTCTGTGTCATTGGAGGTGGTATTATGTCATTCTTGATAATTTGAGTTCATGTTTCATGATTCACATGTTGTTAAGAATGAGGTATTTCAAACCCATCAACCTCTTGTGTCATGTTTCACCTAAAGCCTTCCCTAAGGATTGTTGCTATTCATGGTGCTTAAAATGATCCAAGTTCTTCATTCATCCTCCCGGTGAAATAAGTTTCTCGTGTTCTTTCTCATATCAATCCAATCTATTGTTTTCCGTTAGTGGCAGAATTTCACCTCATAGTTTTGAGATGTTCTCCATAAGCCCACTACAATCTCATTCGTTTCGTTGTTGGTTTTTTTCCAACAATTCCATTACAACCTTCTTGGAAGGGTGCTCTCCAAGCTCATTGGTGGTAGAAGTTGGCATTTTCTTCTACATTCTTTTATTCCAATGAGCTATCTTCTATTATTTCTTCCGAAGGCATTGTGATGTTGCTCTCTTCAACCCATCATCTTGTTTTATCAAGATCATGTTTCTTTCTTTTGCTTATCCATTTAACTGGAGTGTTGTGTCCTCTGCTCAGGTTCTTTCATCTTATCAAGCCTTTCATCTCTTTTCAACCGGAGTGCTACCCAAATCGATTCTTTCTTATTCCTCTTTCTTAACGGAGTGCTTCCAACTTTGTTCATGTATGTTGTATTCTTTTCTCGAAATGGCTTAACCTCTCAAGGTTCTTGGTTACACTCGTTTGTCAAAGAAGCAACTTAGTTTTACCTCTTCTCTTTCTCTTCCGTTTTCCCTCCGGTGCCATTCTAGATCTCGGGATGAGATGCTCTCGTAGTGGTGGAGTGTTGTAACGCCCCGAGGCTGTTGCGCCAGGTGTCTTCCTGTTATTCGTTGTTGTTGCCTTGTCATTTTTTTGTGTGTCATGCATTTCATATCATGCCATCATGTGGATCGCATTTGCATTCGTGTTCGTCTCATGCATCCGAGCATTTTCCCCGTTGTTCGTTTCTCAATCTGTCACTCCTATGTCCTCCGGCGTCCCCTTTTGTGTCTTTTAGTGTGCGGGTTTTAAACGTTCTCGGATTGGACCGAGATTTGCCAAGCGGCCTTGGTACACTACCGGTAGACAGCCTGTCAAGTTTCGTGTCGTTTCGACTTCGTTCGATACTCCAACGGTTAACCAAGGAACCGTAGAGGCCTCATGTGTGTTGCAGCCCAACACCTCTCCAAAGTGGCCCAAAACCCATCCAAAGCCCCTCCATCCTCTCGGTCGTTCGATCACGATCGCGTGGTCGAAAACCGCACCTCATTTGGACTCTCCTAGCTCCCTCTACCTATATATATGCCATCTCCCCCAAAAATTCGCGGATGAACCCTAAAATTCTTTCCCTCGCGCCGCCAGACAAAATTCCCTCACCGACGGACATGTCCGGCCTCTCCCGCGCCAATCCGGAGCCGCCAAGTGGCATCGCCGCCTCCCGTCGCCGCCGGCCCACGGGCCCGCGTCAGGCCCGCGCGGGCCCAGATCCCACCGCTGCCCGGTTCCCAGCCTCGCCGCCCGGCGCACCTCACCGTGCCGCGTGCCGCCCCTGTGCGCCGCCAGCCCCCGCCTGCCAACTCCGCCGTGCCCCGAGCCCTTCCTCCGCCGCCGCATGCCCACGCCGGCTGCACCACCGTGTCGGCGTAGATCGCCGCCGCCCGTCCAGATCCGGGGAAGGAGACCCCGGATCCGCCTCCTCCGACCTCCTCCGCGCTGCCCCCGCCGGCGACGACCTCGCCGGAGACGCCGCCGCCGCCGCTCGGGTCCTCCTCTGCTTCGAACCCGCCCGATCCGCTCTGCCTCCGCGACCCGATCTGGCCCGTTGACTTTTCCGGGGTAAAAATTTCACTAAGTCCCTGAAGTTTCCAGATTCATGTGCCCATATTCATCATTCCATAACTTCATGTGTGATGCTCCGTTTTGCGTGCATCAGATATCAAATTGTTCGCCTCGGTGTCCTCTTCATTTCATTCCATTGCACCATGTTCATTTCAGTTCATCTAGATGCCATAAATGCTATTGCAAGAGTGCTATGTAATGTTAGGTTCTGATTCTTATCAGATTATGGACATTTGTCATTTTTGCGATGATTAGTGTGTGCCTCCTAGGAACTTGAGCCCTAGGCGTGTTTTGTTATTTGTCATGCCATCTTTACAGGGGTGTATGCCATGTATTTTTGTGATCATTGTGGTGACTAGCACAAGAATGCAAAGTAGCTCTCGTGATGTTGCTGATTTCAGGGACTTAGAATTCTTCTAAGTCATTTCCCTGATGATATTTTCATGCCATGTATTCACGTTGCTATAGAGTGGTCCATGCCTCTTTTCAGCATGTTTAGTAAGGATGATTTTGAGATATTGTTATGCTCTATCCATCCATATCTTTGTTTGCAATTATGGAGTACCCTAGAATGACTCAATCTTGCTCTACGTTTGCTATAAAATGTTCCTGGCAGATTGTTTACATGTTAATCAATTTTGCCGAGGTTGTTGTAGTTGATCCATGCATGCTATGAGTTGGTTCTTGCCATGGTTAGCTACTTGAACTTGTCTTCTTGCTAGGTGTATGCTTAGTTTGTCATGCAATGCCTTATGGTGAGTGCATCAAGCTCGCAAACATGCCTACGTAATTCTGTTTATGCCATGTCTAGTTTTCTGCTAAGTCTGAATCTGTTAACGATACTTACTATGTTTACATGGTTGCCATTGTACCTTCCGATCCCTTTTGGCTTATGGTCAGTAAGGGACTTTTGTTATATGCTTTGAGTAGCTTCATGCCATACCTTGCTTTGCCATGATATGTTCCTGTAGCATGTTGTTATCTTGCTGTAAACATTGCTTCCTGATGTTAAATCCTGACATGTTATTTTCACAAAGTCTATGAACCTAATATCTTTTGCTCTTTTGCCATGCTTGTTTGAACTTGCTCTTGTGTGATTTAGCCGCAGTGTTCATCTTTTGTCAAGTATCTTGAGTATATCACTGCCATGTGCTTTGTTTCTATGTTGGAGTGCAGTAGCTTAGTTTCTTGTTGCATTTTAGATGGCATCGTGCTGTTAATCGCAGATTTGTGCCATTGTTGTTTTGCTTGCCATTTCCAAACCGTGCATCCGATTCTGGTGATCTTTATATCAATTTCGACCGAAATCAACTCATCATTCCAGCGGCACTCTTGGTTTGCCAAGTTGATGCCTGGTTCAATATTTTCCTTCCGGAGCTCGCATATGTATTGCATATTACATCCCGCATGTCATGCCATGTTTTGCATCATGTTGCTTGCGCATTGCACCGTGGTTGATTGTCGTTCCCTTTGCTTGTTTTCTTGCTTTGGGTAGAGCTGGGAGACGAGTTCGTGCTCGAGGAACCATGGAGTACGCTTACGAGGATCAAGCTTTCGTCTTCTCGGAGATCTTTGCAGGCAAGATGACCATAGCCTCGAAATCACTTCTATCTTTGCTTGCTAGTTGCTCGCTATATTGCTATGCCGAGATACCTACCACTTGCTATATCATGCCTCCCATTTTGCCATGTCAAGCCTCTAACCCACCTTGTCCTAGCAAACTGTTTTTTGGCTATGTTACCGCTTTGCTCAGCCCCTCTTATAGCATTGCTAGTTGCAGGTGAAGATGGAGTTTGTTCCATGTTGGAACATGACTATTGTTGGGATATCACACTATATATTATTTACTTAATGCATCTATATACTTGGTAAAGGGTGGAAGGCTCGGCCTTATGCCTGGTGTTTTGTTCCACTCTTGCCGCCCCAGTTTCCGTCATACCGGTGTTATGTTCCTTGATTTTGCCTTCCTTACGTGGTTGGGTTATAATGGGAACCCCTTGGCAGTTCTCCTTGAATAAAACTCCTCTAGAAAGGCCAACCTTGGTTTTACCATTTGCACTAACAACCTACCACCTTCCCTTGGGTTCTGCAGACTCAAGGGTTATCTTTATTTTAACCCCCCCTCGGGCCAGTGCTTGTCTAAGTGTTGGTCCGAAACAGAGCCACTTGCGGCGCCACCTCGGGGAAACTTGAGTGCTGGTTTTAGCTGTATGTAGTGTTCATCCGGTGTTGCCCTGAGAACGAGATATGTGCAGCTCCTATCAGGATGTCGGCGCATCGGTCGGTCTTGCTGGTCTTATTTTACCATTGTCGAGATGTCTTCTAACCGGGATTCCGAGTTTGATCGGGTCTTCCTGGGAGAAGGAATATCCTTCGTTGACCGTGAGAGGTTGTGATGGGCTAAGTTGGGACACCCCTGCAGGGTTTTGAACTTTCGAAAGCCGTGCCCACGGTTATGGGCAGATGGGAATTTGTTAATGTCCGGTTGTAGAGAACTTGACACTTAACTTTAACTAAAATGCATCAACCGCGTGTGTAGCCGTGATGGTCTCTTTTCGGTGGAGTCCAGGAAGTGAACACGGTGTTGGAGTTATGGTTGAACGTAAGTAGTTTCAGGATCACTTCTTGATCACTTCTAGTTCACGACCGTGCTTTGCCTTCTCTTCTCGCTCTCATTTGCGTAAATTAGCCACCATATATGCTAGTACTTGCTGCAGCTCCACCTCATACCTTATCCTACCCATATGCTTAAATAGTCTTGATCGCAAGGGTGTGAGATTGCTGAGTCCCCGTGACTCAGAGATTACTTCCAAAACCAGTTTGAAGGTGCCGATGATACCGTACAGGTGACGCTACCGAGCTCAAGGAGGAGCTTGATGAAGATCTTGTTCATTGTGTTGTTTCGTTTCAGTTGATCAGTAGTGGAGCCCAGTCGGGGTGATCGGGGATCTAGCATTAGGGGTGGTCTTCTTTTATTTTGGTTCCGTAGTCGGACCTTGATTGTATCTGGATGATGTTATGCTATATTCATGTATTGTGTGAAGTGGCGATTGTAAGCCAACTCTGTACCTCTTTCTTATTCAGTACATGGGATGTGTAAAGATTACCCCTCTTGCGACATGCCTACAATGCGGTTATGCCTCTAAGTCGTGCTCCGACACGTGGGAGATATAGCCGCATCGTGGGTGTTATAGGGGTCCTCGGACGTCCGGCCTATTATCCATGGGCTGGACTGATGGGCTATGAAGACATGAAGATCGAAGACTGCACCGTGTCCGGATTGGACTCTACTTGGCATAGAAGGCAAGCTTGGCGATTGAAGATTCCTTTTTATGTAGACGACTCCATGTAAACCCTAGATCTCCTTGGTGTCTATATAAACCGAAGGGGATAGTCCGAAAAGGACACCACGTATACTCATTACCATATTCATAGGCTAGACTTCTAGAGTTTAGTCATTGCGATCTCGTGGTAGATCAACTATTGTAATACTCATATTCATCAAGATCAATCAAGCAGGAAGTAGGGTATTACCTCCATAGAGAGGGCACGAACCTGGGTAAACATCGTGTCCCCTGTCTCCTATTACCATCGATCCTAGATGCACAGTTCGGGACCCCCTACCCGAGATCCGCCGGTTTTGACACTGACAGCAACCATATCCAGACTGGGTGGTTGAGAACAAGCTTACATTCTCTTGGGATTTGTGCGACTCCATTCGACAGGAACTAATAAAATGCGGGAAGCCTCATGATTTTGCTGTAGTAAAAGCTAGAGTTCTGGAAATGATGCAGTCGCCCAGTGCTATACCATCTAGTGTACCACCTAAACAATTGCAAAGTTTCGGCACCTCATTGTCGAAAGAGTCTCAAAGTATTGGGGGGGGGGATCTCATGAGGAGTGGATGGAAATTGAGATGAAAATGCTCAAAGCTCGCCAAGGTGAGATGTGGGCTAAAATTAGACAAGAGCGAGAAGCCTTGCAAATTCAAAAAGATAAAGTTATCGATTCAGGTAATAAAGAAAATTCGGTTATTGGAAAAGCTGAATCAAGTAGTATATATTCCGAGTCCATCAAATCCTAAGAGGCAAGCATTATTGAGAAAGGGCGTGGAAAGCATAGCAAGGCAGTCATGCTTGATTTTTCTGAAGTTAATGGAACCTACTTCCTGCCCTATGAGTTTCGTGCTATAGAAATTGATGAGCTTCAAGGACAAGAACAAGTAGCCGAACAAAGTTCGGTTGAAAAAGATCTTCAAATTTATGATGCACGGAATCAAGAAGAAAATTGTGGCGCAGTGTTGGGAAGCCATCCAAAAGCAAAGCATGATATTTTTCATGCCATGCAATCATCATGCTCTCCCAACATATTTGAAGAGGTATGTCTAGCAAGTAATTTAAATGCTTTCATATTTGGTCACAACTTTATAGTTGATGCATCTATTAGAAAAATCCTCATAAGTAATTTTGAAAGACCAATGAAGAAGGATTATTTACTTGTTAGCAATAAAATTGTTATTGAGCATATCGGTCAACCCATTATGCCATTTGTAAAGACCGATAATGACTTATTGTTGCAGCCAAAGCTTTCCCCGTTGCTTTATCTAAAGTTCATATCTATTTGGGTAGCTTTGCTTATTTCGTACTTGGCTTGCACTTGGTCTCAATTGAGACATGTGTGTTCTAACTATTTTTGTTTTAGAAATTTAAAGCCAAGATTAAATTCTGTTGAGAAAACCGATGCTAGTATAATATCTTCCCCAAAGACATTTACTACAAAAAAAGACACATCCGTGACATTTTGGCCGAACGAATTTTTTTTCTGTCATACATATGACACTTCTATGACGATAATTGTGACAAAACCCGGTATCATCATAGATGTGGTGGGCTCCTACTTCTATGACAAAAAATCATGACAGAAAATGGGCTTTTCGTCCTGGGCGGGCCGGAGACGCAGCTGCATGACATTCTTTGGGCCGTCCATGACGGAAAAAACCATTGTAGAAGTGAGGGAGAGGAAAATTTCGGGGAGTTCCCAGTTACGGTGGGAGGTCGGGGGCCGAGCGATGCGCGTTTCTCTTGTACACGTACGCGCGTGTGTGGGAGGCGTTGGCTCTAACTGAACCCGAGCGAGGCGTTGGGCTCTAACTGAACCCTAGCGATTGCACTGCAGTCTACGCGTTACTGAACCCGAGTGATCGATCGATGGCTGTTAACTGAACCCTATCGAGCGATTCCTTTGCTACTGCTGCTAACTGAGGCCGATCGATGCTGCCCCTAGGATGAACAGTGAGCGTTGCGGGGGGTTTTGGATGAACAGTGAGCCGTGGGGTTGCCTCTGGATGAACAGGACCCCGTGGTGTGGACGGTTGGATGAATAGTAGACGGTGGAGGGGTGCCCGTGGAGGGGTGGTTGAACATGACCCCATGGTGTGGAGGGCTGGATGAACAGTAGACGGTGGAGGTGTGGTTGAACAGTAGCCGGTGGAGTAGCGTGCGGTGGAGACTGGATGAACAGGAGCCCGTGGAGGCTGGAGGAGGTCGACGGTGGAGATGAACAGTATCCCGTGGATTCCCGTTTTGCGGTACGCCACACCCCTCCCGATGAACAGGACCCCCGTTTTGATCGTAGGAGGTCCGTTTCATCTGTTTTGCGGTATGCCACACCCCTCCCAATCAACAGGACCCCCATTTCAACTGCAGGAGGTCCGTTTCCTCTGTTTTGCGGTACGCCACACACCCCCGATCAACAGGACCCCCGTTTCGACCGTAGGAGGTCTATTTCCTCCGTTCTGCGGTACGCCAGGCCACGTTTCCATCGCCTGTTCCATCCAAGCCTTCTCGATGAACACGACCACGGATTCCGTTCTGACCCAGCCGGTTGGCTCCCACGTGTTCCGTTGCCTCCCGATGAACACGACGCATTTCGTTGCCTCCCCATGAACATGACGCATTACGTTGCCTCCCCATGAACATGACGCATTCCGTTGCCTCCCCATGAACACGACAACGACGCTGTTTCTCCATTCCGACCCAGCCATGTACACGAGCCCTGGCCGTACGTATGCGCGAGTAGGCATTCGAGACCCCGCCCGTATGTACACATACACGGCCGTATTTTCTTTCTTGCACCCTGGCCGTTGTACGTACATGTACATGCTACGTGCGCGCCTCTACTACGACACGTGCGCGCCTCTACTATGACACGTGCGCGCCTCTACTACGATACGTGCGTGCCTCTACATCGACCAGTATGTATGTACACGTTCGTGACCAGAATGATAACGCTACGTATGCTTCGACCAGGTGGGTCCCGACTGTCAGGCACTTCCTTGCGTGCGAAGATGTAGTTGGTGGGTCCTAGCAGTCAGGGGGGCGAATCGTTTTGTTTTTTTGCCCGGACGCACTTCCTTGCATGCGAAGGTGTAGCTGGTGGGTCCCAGCAGTCAGGGGGGAAACATTTTTTCGCGAGATATGGCGGCCCGTTCGGTGGGACCCCGCTGTCAGGTGGAGGAATATTATTTTGCACGTAATAAGGAGGCACTTCCATGCTGCAACCGTGGACCTAGCTGTCAGCCTCTCCATGTTCAGTCCACGTCTGATGGAAGCCGTTCCTTGACCACGTTGACCACGCCGCGCTGAGAGCATCAGGGCGGTGGACGACGGCAAGGCCTAGGAAGGGGACAACGCGGAGCCGTGGAAGACGCGGCAGTGGATGCCCACGCGTAGAGGAGTACGAGGGTTCACTGGTTTGCTGTGGTGTGAGGCTGCCGTCGCCGCAGAATAACAGGGGGTGTGGGTGAGTAGAGGGATGGCCTGGCGAGCGGTGGGAGTAGTAGGGGGCGGTGAGGCCTCCGCCGCATCGCAGCCGACCACAGGAGGCAGGAGCACGAGGCACAGCCGGTGCTGGTTTGGGCGGCTGCAACAAGAAGACTAGAGGTTGAAGAAGCACTACGGCCCTTGGATGGACATCGTACGGTCACTGGAGCTAGAATCGTGCATATTGACTAAGTTGACAAAGCCCTCCGTCCCCGTCAACTTAGTAGGCCCACAAGTCAGCCTGCCACTATACTGGGTCCCAGCTAACGGGGGAGTATTAATTTTTTTTGTGCGTAATAAGGAGGCACTTACTTGCGTGCGAAGATATAGCTGGTGCGTCCGGGCTGTCAGCGGCGGTAACATTTTTTTTGCGAAATACAGAGGCCCTTTCGGTGGGTCCCTGATGTCAGGTGGAGGAATCATTATTTTGCGTGTAATAAGGAGGCATTTCCTTGCATGCGGCTGTGGACCCAGCTGTCGGCCTCTCCACGTACAGTCCACTTTAGATGCATGTCGGTCGTTGACCACGTTGACCAGGCCGCGCCGTGAGCACCAGGGCGGTGGACGACGGCGAGGCCTAGGAAGGGAACAACACGGAGGGAGGGAAGACTCGGCAGTTGTTTCCCACGCGGAGGGGAGTACGACTGTACGAGGGTTTACTGGTTCGTCTGCCGTCGCCGGAGAATAACAGCAGGTGTGGGTGAGTAGAGGGATGGCTGGGCCAGCGATGGGAGTACGATGGGGCGGTGAGGCCTGCGCGGCAGCAGAGCCGGCCACGGGTAGGAGGGAGCAGGCAGTCCCGCCGGCGCTTGTTTGAGCGGCTGGAGCAGGAAGAGAAGAGATTGAAGAAGCACGACGGCCGTTGGATGGACATCATACGGTCACTGGAGCTAGAATCGTTCATATTGACTAAGTTGACAAAGCCCTCCATCCCCGTCAACTTAGTAGGCCCACAAGTCAGTCTCCCACCATGGTGGGTCCCCGCTAGCCGAGGGAGTATTCATTTTTCTGTGCGTAATAAGGAGGCAGTTCCGGTGGGTTCAAGCTCACAGCGGGCGGAACATTTTTTTCGTGAAATACGGTGGTCCGTCCGGTGGGTCCCAGTAGTCAGGGGCAAACATTTTTTCGTGAAATACGGTGGTCCGTCCGATGGGTCCCAACAGTCAGGGGGGGAATGTTTTTTCCGTGAAATACTGGTGGCCCGTCCGATGGGTCCCTACTGTCAGGTGGAGGAATAATTATTTTGCGCGTAATAAGGAGGCACTTCCTTGTGGCTGTCGTGGACCCAGCTGTCAGCCTCTCCACATACAGTACTCTTCCGATGGAAGCCGGTCGTTGACCACATTGACCACTCCGCGCCGAGAGCACCACGGCGGTGGACGACGGCGAGGTCTAGGAAGGGGACGACGCAGATCCGGGGAAGACGCGGCAGTGGATGCCCAAGAGGAGAGGAGTAGAGGGTTCACTGGTTCGGCTGCGGTGTGAGGCTGTCGTCGCCGCAGAATAACGGGGGGAGTGGGTGAGTGGAGGGATGGCCTGGCTAGCGGTGGGAGTAGTATGGGGAAGGTGAGGCCTCCGCGGCAGCACAGCTGGCCACGGGAGGCAGGAGCATGCGGCACGACCGGCGCTGCTTTGGGCGGCTGGGGCAAGAAGACTAGAGGTTGAAGAAGCACTACGGCCGTTGGATGGACATCGTTGACCACGCCACGCCGAGAGCACCAGGGCGGTGGATGATGGCGAGGCCTACGAAGGGAACGACACGGAGCCAGGGAAGAAACGGCAGTGGCTGCCCACGCGGTGGAGAGTATGAGGGTTGACTGGTTTGGCTGCCGTCAACGGAAAATAACAGGAGGTGTGGGTGACTAGAGGGATAGACAAGCCAGGGATGCGAGTATGATGGGGCCACGAGGCCTGCCCGGCAGCACTGCCGGCCACGGGAGGCGGGAGCAGGTGGTTCCGACGGCGCTGGTTTGGGCGGCTGGGGCAGGAAGATCAGAGACTGAAGTAGCACGATTGCCGTTAGATTGACATCTAACGGTCTGACGCTGGTAGAGTCGATTGTTGACTAAGTTTCTTTTTTGAGAAACCTTGTGTATGCATGAACTTAGTAGGCCCACAAGTCAGCCTCCAAATCTGTGGCAGACAACATAAAGCCCATTTGCTATTTTTTATAATTTGCAGCCCATTTGCTAATTCTTAAGTAATTTATTACAGCCCATTTTCTGCCCAGGACCACGGTCAAAAAGTTCAACCTTATTTTGCATATTTTAGTGGAGTCCAAACTGTTGTAATCCTGAAATGATAAACATTTTTTAAGAACTTATTGATTTGCCAAAAAATCGTTTTCTTTTTGTAAGAAAATAAGACGTGGGACAATTGAGTTGGTTTAAGGGAAAACCAGTGGTAAAAAAATCAGCGCTGGGTGGGAAAAAACAACAAAAATAAGGACGTAAATATGAAAAGGGAATTGTATGTGTTTTCCATATAATGATACGTGTATATGAACTAGTAAAACTATAGGTAGAGATTAGAAAACGGATGTAGGACATGCGTTTCAAGAGGAAAATAGAACTGGGCTGTGTGTTTGAATCAGTAAAAAAAACTGCATGCGGATGTTGTAAGACAAAATATAACTAACACTGGCGGGCCAGAGGCCAGTAGATACCTACTGGATCTTTGTGCCCCGTTGTCATCATCGGCTGGGCCTGTTAAAAACAAAACCAACCCTGGGCAGTCTACAGCCCAGTTGAAACTTGCTCGACCTGAAAAAACAATATACGTGCTCAATAAACGAGAGAATTCTGCAAGTACAGACTGATAACTGGGATGCAACACGGATATTGTTTTTTTATCGTGATAATAAGTGCATGCACTTGTTTCGAAAAAAATTGGAGAACTAGGAATTCGAACAGCGGGTGCTTATGCTACCCATCAAATAAAAATCACGTGCTTGAAAATTTGTTTTGAAACAAATGATTCAGCTTTATATCCATGTCGACCCTCGGCATGATGGTTGGAAGCAAATGCAAGTTCATACCAAAAGATCGTTAACAACAATACCAACTTGCGGATGACAAGGTAGTACAACTACCAATACCAAACTAACTTATATTCTTTTTACTCCTGGCCGTAGTGTTTGTCTGGTAGAAAATCTTGCAGAGGACCAGCTCCCGCTCCTTCTCTTGATCCAGGTCCCCGAGGTGGTACTGGTGCATCACCCACTTGGTCCTCTGCTGGTCGAAGTTCTTGTTGGTGTGAAGCACCAGAACCTTTTTTGTTGCCCGTCTGCCGGCCGTTGACCATCATCGGCAAGGTATTGCCGGTCTTGTGCCACATCGTGTGCATGCCGCACTCCGACTGTATCTTGCGATGCGTGCACGTGCCTCTTTTGAACACCCTGGAATTACGCTGGAAGAAATGATTCCTTAGGCCACTCAGTGTGATACCTGCAGTATTATGGAATATAGGTTTTAGTGTACCTAGTTGGCATTTTCATAACATCTTTGGCATGTTGAAGTGACTTGTTTCATTTTTTATTAACTATCAAATTGTAATTGCTTCACTAGGTATGCGTCTAAAAAGAAAAATAGAGCTATAAACAAAGGTATATGTTTGTGCAAGTAGACGGCCGATCGGTGTCTTACCTGGAAGTTTCTCAGGTTGGGTGTAGCATATGTCGTGCTCGCTGTCGATGGTTGGTATGAACAAATAGATGAGAGACTGAAATCTCGCGCTGTCAGCACTCACTTTGGCCTCAAGGTTCTCGATCAGCTCCTGATCCGTGGGATCGAACTTGATGCCAGCCGGCAGCACCGACCAATCCTTCTTCGACTTGCATCGGTAATTCCAGTTATATGGTACTCCAAATCTAAAGATCAATCGACTGTTTTAAGTGAATGATGAAAGATTTCGACAGATAAGTGGTACTCCAAATCTGAAGTCCAGAATACCCGAACACGCCGCCGGGATTCTTATGTCACCTCACGCGTAGCGTGTTGTCACGTCAATTCAATGTGTGGACACGATGAATAATTTGACCAACGTATACTAGCATTGCTACTGTACTACTCACTAGTCGCATTTAGTGTCACAATTTATACATAGGTTTAACTAACAAGTACGCAATTGAAGCCTAACTGATATATATATATATATATATATATATATATATATATATATATATATATATATATATATATATATATATATATATGCTCATAACATATATATGGCTTCTACACAGCATCTCCATCATCATTATCAGTTCATCCTACGCAGGTGAGTTAGGATGCACTTGATCCCAGGAAGGTATCTATCCTTCAAACCAGAGGAGTGCTTCAAACTAACAACAGTACATTATATCAAACAAAAGAGGGTCATGCTACAGCAGCAGAATACATGGCTCAGTCTAGATATCAGCATGAATCAAGTTGTGCATATTTGCTGTTGGCATGAACCACATCGCCGCATGTCGGGTTTTCAAAAGCCATCCATCGCATGGAAGCTTGATGCATTTCACACACTAAAGATTATCTGGCAACAAGCTGTGTCGAAGAATCTCTGGATATGGTGATTCATGAAACCCATGGTATGATGTGCAAATACAGCCGCCCCTCGCGAATGGAAGTTGCATAGCACAGTAATCATTGCCGGTGATATGATCAATGATTGGTTGGATGATCGGATAATTGAGCCCGAGGAACAAGGAGTGGTTGCCGAGGCTGTAAATCCGCCTCCAGTTGAATACGTCTAGCCCAACGGAGCTGGGATCTTTCTCGAACACGAAGCAGCCATAGCCATCAATGTCACGAATGCCCCACGCATTGTACTGCATGTGGTTTGATGTAATGGTCTGGTCAATTTGGTACGTGCAAATGAGCATCAAATGACCGCTGTTAGCTGAACGAGCGATAAACCACCACCCATCGGCTGGTATGATTCCAGGTCCTGGAATCATGAAGGCCAACGCATTTGCGTCTGCTGCAACAATTCAAATTGGAGACCAAAAGGACAAAAATAAACAATCATGTTCAGAGTATGTGTGGAATTAAGATTATTATAACAGTGACACATATCATAGACAGAGAATTGCAGTGCCGTGGTCATAATCATACCCCAAGTTAAAAAATAAGCCAATGGCTTTCATATTTTAGCAATATGTCATGATTCAAAAATCATGTAACAATGAGAGGAAAACAGCTATGACGGCGCCTACTCATATTCTGCCATAGCACTTACTACTACTGTTCTCATATCAACACTAAGCAATAGCATGCGTTGTTATAGAAATCTTGTAAACGAGAGTAACGTATAGCAATCATGATGTTATGCTCATAATATGTATTCTAACAATCATTAGATGTCAATTGTTCTCATATCAACTCTAACAATAACATGTGTGGTCATAAAAATCTAGGAAATGGGAGGAACATATAGCAATGATGTGGTTATAGACATGCTATGCATTCTAAATTTGTAACAAATGAACAGGCAGTCGTATTCATAAGGTAAAGATGATATGAGATAGAACAATTACACGACGATAGATTCCACCAGTATAGGCAGCCAATCTGTGTGTCGACCGCGTAAATGATACCATCATGCACTATAGCATCAGACAGAAATGTTGCCTCAACAGGATTGATGATGAGCCATAACCATGTATGGCGACCGGATTACAGATAGACTAATCCCATGTTGAATAAGGCAATGAGCTTGTAATCCATGTAGTCTTCTGATGGTGTGGGCACTTCGCAGATTACAACTTTCTGCAAACAGAGGTCGAGCAAAAAGCTTGACGCGTCTCGTGCGTAGTAGGCAGGAGTGTCCGGCGGGCCGCGAGGCTCCATGGAGGCGGTATCCAACGATGGAAGGGTGATCTCTCGCTGGCTGTATATATCCACGAGATGCCACGGACTACCGGTGTGGTGGATGAGGACGATCTAGTTGGCCTTCATGCCCGCCCAGTAGTGGCCACGCATGAAGGACAGGTGGACGGGTAGTGGTAGTATCTTGAGGGGCACCATGGCAACCTCCGTAGGATCGTCAAGTCGGTGTCTGGGCCACCTGCGAGGATCGGGAATCAGCAAGCAGGGTGTCTTGAAAAGATCCGGCCGGTTGTAGACGAGTAGACGGTACAAAGACACCGAGCATGCGGTCAGACGAATGGTGCTGAGTAGGTCCATACGACTACAGATCTGCTCCATGAGAACATCAGGGAGGGAATTCCAATCACGGCTCTGCGTGTCAGTCGGTTTTGCCATTGGGGTTTTCGGTGCCTACGAGCCAGCGGGGAAGTGGATTTGAGCGGGCGAGTGAAGAATCTTCTCCTCGTGTGGCCGAGCAGTGAGCGGGGGGATATGGTACGTGCGAGCTACCAAGGAAGATGGCACGGGCGGGCGAACAGTGAGCGGGCGTAAATGGTGTGTGGCCGGCGATAGGAAAGAGAGGAGGAAGAAGAAGAGAGGAGGAAGAAGAGTGGAAGACGGGGAAGAAAGTGCATTCAATCTCAATTCTACTAGTACTACTACCAGGATATACCGTCCTTCGGAGTGTAAATAGTTACACCAATGACATGTGGGTCTACCACAACAGGGCCCATATGTCAGCTAATAGAGGACAGAGGTGCGTAGGCGTATTTGCGGAATCGTGCTCTTCTGGCAACATGATGGCAGTACTGGGTAAGGCAGACTTAGTAACACCAACACGCTGGTTCAGCTTATTAATTACGTGTCCCATCTGCTGCAGCATGTATTGTCACTTCACTGCGAAGACTAGTTGAATAGTTCTCTCTGACCGAGATGGGGAATAATGGATCGCGAGGACTTCCTTTCTATATTATCCCTATGCCTCTACGCTCACTTCACTCGTTTTGCTCCATACCTAGTCACTTGTTGAAATCTGTAGAAAGACAAATACTCTGTATTTGGGAACAAAGGGAGGCTTTTACTCCGTACTATTTGGGAACAGAAGGAGTATCACCATATGGAGGGAACAGAGGAAGCTTGAAATATGAGCATGTCAATGGGAGGGAGTAAGCCCCATGCATGCATGCAACATGCAACACTCACACGTACACATGGACGCACGCAACACTCACACACCCATGCGGCACATAGCACACGACGAAACACACACGCTCACACTCAAGTGCTCAACCTACTCCCTACGTCTGTGAAAGACTGTACATTTAGAGATTTACACATTGACCAGGGCATAATTAACGGCCAAAAGTAGCAAACTTATGTGTGCATGCGACCATTGAGATAAGAAGATTAAATGAAGGTCGTTTCATGCTGTAATTAAGGATAGACATGTAGCCTATACCTACAGCACAAGTTGGTGCATTAGTCAATCAATATCGATTTAGATTAAAGGCTAAATGCATTGGAACTGTAGATGTACATCATGTACTACACTCTTTGTTTTATAGCCGATGTACACTCTTTGTTGGAAGACCGAGGGAGGACACGTGCATGCACTCACATACACAGCTAGGACGGTTCGCGCGCAAGGGTTGGACTCATGTCGCGCCTGCATAAAGTTTTGCTTAACTAATTTATTTGCTCTGCCAACTAACAGGTGGGACCCAGAAACCAGGTGACAATTTAACCAGTCAACAAAGTGCCACGTCGACTATGTGGCCGGTTAGTAGGGTGCAATACGGTGCTCTACAATGAGCTAGTGATCGTATAATCGCCCCAAAACTATATATAGTGACCGTAAAGAGCGTATTGTTACATACGTTAACCGCCCGTGTATTTTTCTCGTTTCAAATTAAGCCATATTAATAGGAAAGGATGCAGTATGGACTACTACTAGTAGTACTAGTACAGCTTTGATGTGTCCCGTCAACTCGCCGAACGAGGAGAATCTTGCTTACTACGCCTCTCCCTCGCCCACGCGCACGGTGGTTCGCAGGACGAGGAGAGGGTTTTGACTACAGCGCCCTCTCCCTCGCCCTCGCCCTCGCCCTTGCGATGGACGTGCAGCAGTTCAATCGGTGTCAGGTTGCTAGAAGCATATTGTACTGTAGTATCATCATTGTTGGACCTTCCGAAGAGGCGAAGAGCCAAGTGCAAGGTTCACATGAGTACGAACTGTTGAACCTCCCGAAGAGGCAAAGAGCCAAGCACAAGGTTTTATAGGAGTTGTCGTCCTAGTACGAGTGTACTACAACTATGGCGAACGATGCTACTGTATGATGCTGCCACGTCATGTATATCCAAAGGTGTGCCACCTTTTTTCTCAAAGAGCGTGTTGGAGCCCGTGCAACAACCACACAAGTTGCACGTACACATAACACATTTACTAGTAATAAATTCTAAAGGACAAATGCCAGTATGCCACACAAGTTCATCTCCAATTCATGTGATAAATTTGTGCACGACTAGTCTACATATATTCACAGCGCTACCGTTCACAATTACCGTACTCCACTCACACGTTATAGATGGGCTACATGTCCTCCTCCAGGTTCCAGTCCCAGGTGTTCTTCATGGATGGCATGATCCATAGCGGTGGGCAACGGGAATCATTGTCGCAGCTTTCCAGTCCGGTTCCACACGATGGAGACTCATCCAAGCTGAAGCGGCATAAATCAGGGATAGCGTGTCCCAGCATGTCGTTCATCCGGCGGTGCGCACTGAAGACACAACCATGCTTCATGAACGGCAGGCCTTCTGTGTCGTGCACGGAAGGTGGCATCCGCTTCACAATGGGGTAGCTGTCCCCAATGAAAAGCGAGTACTCTCCAAGAGTGTTCCTCGGCACCCACGTAGCATCACGGGGGGTCAAACTCAGCACCGTTCATCTGGTACACGCGACATCCCAGATCTAGACACATGGTGATGTACATAGTCAAGGTCCATGCATAATAATGTTGTGCTCAAATATGGCGGTCAGTAATACTGTGCAACAAATAGTACTACTCCGGTATAGAGGAAGTAAAATAACCGGCTTATTATATATAGCCACTCTTGGCTACATGGATGAGATAGTAAGACATGGAAAAACAAAAATGGTGGCAGCTAGTGGGTTCAAGTCTTCAAGGGCCTAGCTAGCTATACGCGTCCTCCAAGGTAAAAAGTACTCCTACTAGTACTACAAAGTATACTACTAGTACAACAATGAAAGAGAAGGCGAGAGGGTTAAAAAATGGAATACTTGGGTAGATGGTGACGGTCCGATCATGGTAGATTGTGTGACCATGTTGCACATTAGTGGTACCACGGGTAACGACTGCTAAGATAGTTGATCCCAATATGCCAAAGTCATCTACAAGGTTCCAGGTTAGACCGAATCACAGATGTAAATGCACATCCAGGATCGGTGTTCTTATTTTGATCGGGGGATGACTGGTCCCTGCAAAATAATGGAGTACCGTTAGGGATTCAAATGATGGTTTGTGCATTCCGTTTGTAATCTCCCGTACCGTAGGATGGCAACCAGATGAAACAAGTCCCCTGGCTTGTCACCGCGAAGATGCGGCCTAGATGGCGCACGACGTCTTCAAACGTGTAGGGTTACAAATCTGTCGCCGCCAACATGCGCCAGCCTCTGCCGTTACTGCCTCTTGCATTGATGGCAATCCTTATGTCGAACACCACGATGAGATAGTAATCATCGTAGCCACGTCGCTTTGTTGGCGGGTCCGCAATTGCTATCTTCTTCAATCTCATGTAGGCATCATCATACGTATTCAAGCCCAGCCAGTCCGGAAGGCCGATCCCAATGGTGGAGAAGGGGTCTACCGGAACGGCCGCACTGCTGTGGATGTTGTGCAAAATGATGGTGGTATCCGGTCGGAGGTATGCAAGCCAATATTCATTGGCACCGACCTAGACCTATATATAAGATGGTGGGCAGCGGAGAAATTACGGGATGGAAATGGAATAACTAAGTAGTGCGATATATAAGACGGTAGCAATACTAGTACTAGTTTTCTCAACTAGTAGTGCGATGTACTGTACTTCTAGTCTAGTCTAGTATAGTGCACCAGTTTTGAACTCTTGAATCTTAGGGCCAAGGAGCTATAGTTGGAAGTGGAGGGTACTACTGTTCTCTAGAACCATCGTTGCACTATCAATGCAGGGGAAGTACACCTGCGTAGTGGCCTAGTGGGTACTCTCGGTGCTCTATTCAGCCGCTCATCTCACGTAGCTGGCCTACTCAGCCGATCCTCTCACGCACACACTAGCAGCCTGTTTATCAGCGACGGTTACTGCTGGGGCAGAACATTTGAGTTATTTGATAAAGCGAGACTAGGCTTTTCGCTTCCATTTGTGGAGGTGTAATGGATCTCGTCGAACTTTGTTAGTAGTTCCTTCTTTATGAATGAGATGAAGCAAAGCTTTTGCCTCCGTTTGGAAAAAAAAGCATGTCAAGAGGAATTACTTTTATAGTAGAGCCGATAATGGAGTGAAGTCCATGCGTGCAACGCCACAAGCTACAGAGTAGTAGTAGAGCACTTTACGTATAGAGCCATATTGCACAGTTCCCAATGCTCCGCCAGCCTTTTCCGGCTCCTCGAGCTTAATTGGGAGGCGCTAGTTTAAATATGCTACTAGCTGATGAGGAAGCTGCAAGCGAGGTGCAGCTAAGGCGAGCACGTGAGCCACAGGATGCTAGGAAGGAAAACCCGTTCACGTGGCTAGGTTGTCCAGTGCACCCAGATTGTGGGGTCGCACGTCCGTTTGACTTCAAAACTCAAACTACCCGTGTAAAATATTGGCTTGCAGCGAAGTGTAGTAGTACCATTTTAAAAAAAAGGCCACCGTGCATTCGACCGGGATCGGACCCACAAAACGAGGTATACACTCCCGCGACCACTAGTAGTACTCGTTGGAGTACAATGCAACCTAGAATCGCCTTTTCTCGCTAGTAGTACATACATTGTTCCATACAAGAAACCCCTAAGAGCATGGTTAATAGTATAGCCAGCTGCTGGCTATAAGCCAGTGCCATGTCATCTACAGCCCATCTTATAACGAACATGTACAATAATAGATCAAAAGAGTGTACTACTTTTTTATTATGTGGCCCAGTTCTTATTCTCACAAAGTGCCTAAGAGCACGTGCTAGAGCTGGCTCTTCACGAAGAGCCCGCTTACCTTCTCTCTCCTCTTCTCTTTCCTCCAACTAAGCAAAAATATACTAGTTTATTTCTTATAGCCCGCTGACTCAGCTCTATTGTACTTGCTCTAATAATGCAAGAAACCACTAAAATGCCAAGAAACTACTACCACTTGCATACGTGGCAGACTTAAGATAAGACTACCTTATCAACCATTGTACATGCTCTTACCAACAAAAATCCTCGAGTGACCTCCTACCTCCGGCCCGTCCACCTAGTCATCCTCGGCCATGAGACGCAGCTACCGCCGCTGGCAGAAGGCGAGGTCAAAACCGCCGTCAGTGCGGAGCCCATGTTGCGGCAGCCCGGATGCCAGCTCCGTCCGGAGCTCGCGACCGCTAGCTCGCCAAGATAGCTCCGTCCAGCTGCTTGTCTGCAAGGTTTGCTAGCTAGATTTGCACGGCAGCGCGGCGGCTTGCTCGCGCGCGCCGCGCTAAGGCCAGCCATCTGGCTCGAGCGAAGGCCAGCGCGGCAGCTTGCTCGCTCGTGACTCATGCTCGGGCCAGCCTGCCAACCTGTGCGGAGACCAGCGCGGCGTTCGGCCCGTCCGGTGGAGCGGCGGCCAACTCACTCATCACCGGCACCACCAATGAACACACATCGGTACTGTTTGAAGTAATGTTCAGGAAAAATAATGATTTGAGGGGGAATAACATGATAGAAGGTCAGATGTGGGTCCCTCGTGTCAACGGTCAAACAAAATGTGTTGGTTTAAGCTGCCTCGTCAGCACAGACGTGTGGGCCAACCCTGTCACAAATGGGTTTAAACAAACCTAATCGGTAGGAGTACTAGGTAGTTTTTGGCATGGATTAAGAAATTTAGGGTATGTTTTTGCTATTTTTTGTACAATAGATTCTTCCTAGGGCTGGTTGAAAGTGGTAGTTTTTTGTTAAATACTCTACATATTGTAAGTAGGAGTGAAATTTAAGCTTTGGAAGCCAATAAGGAAGGCTAGTTACATAGTGCATATGTGTACATGATTGAAAGTAAATATCAACCATGAGTGACTAATATCTTGATGGAAAACTTGAAACTACGGAATACTAGGAAAAAATGCATGGTTGGAAATACTAGCAATGTTCATGTCCGTTGCAACGAATCATAATTAGAATAATACTTATTCACAAACTTGGTACAAAACACTCTAATTTTGATATACATATGTCACTAGAGATATATTATGTTTCAATTAGAATATATTCCTTGGGCTGTTTTGGTGAGGTCAGGGAGGGATGTGGATGGTTTTAAGATACTAATTATGGGTTTTTCTACAAATTGGTAGACAAGTGGGATGTTGGTGAGAAAAGGCAACAACTTACCTCACAATCGTTAGATGTTGATCTAATGGTCAGAAACGACGGATGGCAGACACACTAGCATCACCAACTTAGTCTTGTGTAGGAGTACTAGCAAGATCCGTGCATTGCACAGAACATCAAGATGCATTTTTTATAAAACACTTGTTGTGATTGACCCTTGCGGGAGTAATCTCATGTGTAAAAACTAATGATATCTCGAGAAATGTGAGATAAGGTGAAGAGGAGTGGGGTGTGGTGGTGGTTGGTGGTCGGATTGAGCGGAGGCATGGGGATTGACGACGCCGGCAGCGGCCACCAGGCCAGTTTGTTCCAGAGGCTTCCTTTCTTAATTGCTCAATAATGAGGTTTGTCGGAGATAAGGATGAACAAGGGAAGGCCTTGTCTGCAAATGTGGAGAGGGGTGCGGGTATCTTTTAGTTTAATTTCCATCCGTTAGATATAGATCGGACGGCCTATATTGCAAGATGGCACATGTACCATCATCAACAACTCGGTTGTTTTAAGAGAAGAAATATAAGTATGGAGATACAAACATATTATCGATACTTGCTTCCGTAAACTAGCATCTACATTCTATTCAACACCTCGGCATGTGGGGCCTTAGAACAATGACTTCTTGACTGTGTAAAAAAAGATTTTCCCGTTGCCGACAAGGAGGGAGTGGCGGCAGCGCGCTTTTTGGCTTGCTCTAGTCCTAGTAGTCATACTAGGTGGTCTAAGCACGTGTAGATTTATTCTTTTTCAGGTCTCGTGTTTGCCGTACTGCCATGACTGTTGATGAATAGATGGTAAGTTATTCATGGGGAAACCCTTGTTGAGCGTGTTTGTGAGAGAGAGAGAGAGAGAGAGAGAGAGAGGGAGAGATAGTGTGCGTGTGTGATATGTTAGAGACTGAGGCAATGATAACATATTCTTTGTGTCTATGTGTGTGGAGGATAGAGAGAGACATGTACATGGGGCTTTGTGTTGTGTAAGATGGAGACACATATACATAATTAGAGAGTGAGTGTGTGAGATACACATGCGGACATGAGGAGAGATGAGGATCCAGATAAATGGGTGTTTGTGCGTGTCTGTGTGTTTGTGCACGCGTTTGTGTGTGAGAGGGAGAGAGTGTATGTGGAGTAGAGAGACCACTGATGATGTAAACCTAGTATAAGGGAAGGGGGAATGGTGTGACATATGTAGTAGCGAGATAGCACGGGTGCGGGCGGGGCGAGCAGACTATTTGGAAGAGACATCGAGTGTGTGTGTGGGAGTGGGGTGTGAGAGCGAGAGAAAGAGAGAGCTAGCGACAGAGAGAGAGAGAGGAAGAGAGGGGGCGAGAGGGGTCGTTTGTGTCCATAAATGGCGTATAGATAGGGAGACAATGTTGATGTTGTCCGAAATTGGCCTATGAACGGAGATGCAAGGGAAGCGAGTCATCGTGTGTGTGATAGGGACTTCATGAGAGATCTAGAATAGATGGTGTAGAGAACAATGTGCGAAATCGAGAACGATTATACATTAGGGAGCTATGCAAAGAGTCACGACATATATGTATATAGGGAAGGAGCTGGGGCGGGTCCGCATGTGAGAGATAGAAGAGGAGAGTGGTGCACAAGGAGACAAAGTGTGCTTGTTTGCAGTGGGGGTGGTGTGTGAGGTGAGTGTGCGAGAACCACATAACTAGGGAGATAGACGTTTGGGGGTGACATTTTGTGTGTATGGGAAATATACACTCTACATAGTGCGTGTGCTTGGGTAAGAGAGATAGCAGGACACCTAGAGAGTGAGGGAAGAGATGTGTGCATGCCCGAGAGATAAAGTGATAGAGACCTATGTTGGGGTACGGACTTTACAAGAGAGAGGGGTGTTAATGTGCTCATGTGGTGGTGTTTGGGGGAGAGAACGACTTATCTATGTGTCTGTGGGGGGGGTGACTTCAGATAAAGAGTGAGGTGTCTATATTTGAGGTACTTTAGCGTAATTGAGATATTGTGCACTCATGGTTGATCAATTTGTTTCACAGTTTGTACTATGAGATAACGATACTTTTGAACATGCGTGATATACCTTGATGTACCAGAATTACAAACCTAAGATTGGAATTTTGGAATTCGACTCCATCATTAGCTTTAGTAATTCATTTAAATGGAGGTACATTTTTTAAGCCGTGATTTCGTGATTTCAAATTCATATATCAAACCTAGAGATATACACATATGGGCATGTTCAAACTTTATAATCATCCACTTTATTCATACACATACATATTTTTGCTTTTGTCATCATATTTAGGATAAACACATTTGGAATTTCATTTGAATTGGACTTTATGATGGTATTTGCTTGTAGTAGCTCAATGATCCATATTTGAATTGAATGGACAATCTAAGTTTCGAGTTGGAGACATTGATTTTCAAAACCTGCACATTTTTTTGCGTGCAAAACAAACAAATTGTCGGCCATGATATCATAGTCGGCCGTACGAGAGCGGAATACTTATAATTTTAGGCGCCAAAAGCTTTCAAACTTCCCGCTCACATCGAAATATCACGCTCCCGAAAGTTTAGCCTTGTGATATTCCTGTTTTACCCCTGCCACATGAACAGAAAAGGGCTGCTTTGGTAACTCCATTGTTTTCCCCTCTTTGCCGCCAACATTCTTCTCTAGAGCCCCTCCCCTTCCCCTCCCCGACCCCCCAACCATGGCAAGCCACCGAATCTAGTCCTCCGCCGCAGCGGTGGACCTCACACCCCCCTAGATCTACCTTCCGCACCTTGGAACCGCCAACTGCCAACTCACCACTTCACGGAGCCGCTTCAGCGACTGGCTTGTCCACAACTCTAAATCTCCTTGACCGCCATCATGGTCCACCGCACCGGATCTGCTTAACCGGCGCCCTCGTCCACCACAGCGTAGGCCCTTCACTAACTCCTTCGTCCGCCCCTTCACTGGCCCTTCACACAAGCCCTCGTCCGCCGCAACAGATCCGCCTCACCAAAAGCATTGTACAATGCGCCCGCCGAAGCCTTCGTCCACTGCACCGGACCCGCTCCACGGACGCCATATTCAACTCCACCGGCCCTGCTTTACCGATGCCGCAGCCTCGTCAGGTTATTTCGATTTGTAATCCTTTGGTTTTTCTCTTTATCATGCAACTGTTCACTTACCACAGATGAGCTTTCTTGTATGTCGACAGACGCCGCAACCATAGCACCGGAGCCGCTTCAGCGACAGCGACAGCCGGCCCAAACTCAACTGCAACACGAGCACCATCGACGATCCTTAGCTATCAAGTATGACAATGATACCCATACGCCACCGAGAATCAGGTACTATTGTCCAACGGCCGGTGCCTACGTTCACTTTCCTAGCATAAGCACCGCACCTTTGAATTTCTTCAGGGCATCATTCAGTTTTTCACGAGACGCGTTATTCTGCTTGCACCTGTAGGGCCATACTTCTGACAGTGAACATGTTACATGTGCTAAATTACATACCAGTGCACATATAGTTAATATGCTTTAGTTTTGTTCTAATGCCACCTGTTGGTTCCATCAGACTGCTTAATGTTCTCTATGCTTAATTACACATCAGCAAACTAGCATGTGGTTCCGCTGCTTTTTGTTCGTTTTACCCTACATTTTCTGATGCTAGCTATTACATCACTGCTCCAAGCCTCTGTTCATTTCTTGTTTGTGTGTTCTTGATCTTCCCAAGTTGCATGACTAATTTGATGCTTCTATTAATTATGGAGCTGCCAACCCCATCAAGCAAAATATTTGTTTTTTTGGGGCTGGCACCTCGAACAGTCATAAAAATAGAGGGAAGCAGATATATTGTCGTGTATGCACACACCCTTCTTTCATTAGTTTAGATGAACCATTGATGATCAATTTGGACCAGTGCATGCGATTAAAATTAATTTTACCTAAATAGATGGTGCAGAATAAACTACAACAACTAGATTTGCAACCACGATATGCTGACGATATCTTCAAAGAACATTGCAACAGCAGCTAGGCTTCACAACAACATATGGTAAGCCAGTGTGTTTTAGTACATGTGAAATGTAATGCAAGTGGGCTGCTTTCTTGGCTTGTGCCCTCAACGTGTAATCCTACCGAATTACAAATAGTTCAGTTGTCTGCTTTGCTGTATTGCTTGATTCGAATGCTTATTTGTTGTTACGCTATACCTGAGTTGGCCAATATGTCAGCAGTGCCTGTTGTACTATCGTAAAGAAATGCATGCCTATTTCATTTGCGTCCTTAACTTTTCCTCTCAACTTCATCACAAGACTGTCTTCGTAGTTTATATGAGGCCACACTGTTAAGTGCTTTCTCAGATTATTTCAACTGCTTAGATGCCTTGGCAACTTAAATATAGCGGTTGTACACTCCCTTTCAACTAGCGATGTCAACTGGGTCCCATTTAATCCTGATTAAAGTCCACTAGTGGTATGATAGTTCAAACGAGTTTTTGTTTTTTGAGGAAAATGAACTAGGGATGTAGCAAAAACTAACTAGATGGTATTGGTGGATGTTGTTTATTTGCCACTTACATCCCTAGTTTCATCTTACCATTTTAATTTCTTTTCGGCTCATGCTGCTTCGAACCATTTAAATATAGTTTGCCATGCTCGGCAATAATTCGTCTGTCGTTTACCATGTAAGCTTACTCCTAGATCATACGATAACTATCTCTTACTGATGTCCAGCGGAAACCTTTCAGGATGCCGTTCACACTATGACACAACGTACAACCCCAGATGGTAGCAGTTCAGAGGCAACACCACCGGAGAGCAGTCTGAGCACATATATTATAGTGCTTGAGGCTCTACTAGAGGCAGAAAGAGTTGGTGTGGCTGCCATGAATGAGGTAATCTTTATCTTGAGGCTGGAAATTACGGACTTAGCGGCACACATTATGCAAGCAACCCAAGAATTGGAGGAAGTAAGAATGTTGCATTTGAAGACGGAGGAGCTCCTGCTATTTCTGCTATCTGAAGCCCAAGGTAATCCCGGTTCTTCTTTAGATACCAGTTGAAATTGTCATTAGATTATTGTACTTGAATGTTGTGTCATGTCTCTGAATGGATTATGTTGCAAGACCCCCTATGTTGTCCATGTTTTGTAATGATCCGAATTTTTTAGGCGAGGTAATCCTCAGTACTTGTATGATTGACATAAGGTGAATTGTTTTTCGTGTGAGCATATTGTATTGGATGAAATAACTGTTTGACACAGAGTGTATCGAACCTACTGAATTCGAAGATCACGACATTTCTAAATCGTAATCATATATAAAGGTGGAATAAATCTTTGTTGTGGTTTTGAAGAAATAAATAACCAAACGTATAATTATCTGTGGATATTCGTAATCGAATACAAATTGGATTTGAATTTAGTTTGCCAGGTCCCAGGGAAAACGTGAATGCTAATTCTCCCAAGTTTTGAATGAAGCGGCTAAACACCCACTATAATTTGTGGGCTGCCCGAAGCAAGTGTTTGCAAGATGGAAATTATTGTCTATCCATGACACTTGACATCCTTATCGACCGGATTTACACTGCTATCGATAGGGGTAGACTAGTAACTTCAATTAGACGTGACACGACGGCCTCTTAGCCCATTCAGACGCGGTGGGCGCCACATGTGGGCGACAAAACACATTTGATTCAAGCTCGTCCGAAATACATGTGTCTCTTCCTCCATTTCCCCATTCATACACGGTGGGCGGCAAAACAAACTCTCCTCGTCCAAAATCGATGTAGGCTAATATTTTAAATAGGGGCAGATGTGTAACTTCCATCAGGCGTGACACAACCGCCCTACCTATCAGCCCCGTTCATACACCATGGGCGCCAACCGTGGGCGGCAAAACACCCTCTCCTCGCCCAAAATAGTTACCGGCAAATATTTGGGAGATGCGAGATTACCGTCCTATCCCCAACCGACGCAATGTCCGAAATTTTAAACAGGGGATAAGTTCGTAACTTTCCCCCATTTCAGAGAAGCGCGTCCCAAAGTTTGAGATCCCCCTCCCCTCCATTTCCCCATTCATACACCAATGGCAGCACGACAACCTCCGCACTGCGGCCAGCCTCCTCCGTCCACCACCCCATCCTCCACCTTGCTGGAGCCGCTACCCCAATCCCGTCGCCCACTGCAAGAGATGGACGTCTCTCATCCACAGTGCTGGACCAGGATCCTTTCATCGCCTCCTCTCGCTTCATTGGCGCCGTCGTCCACCTTGCCATTGCCGCTCCTACGACCGCCTCGTCCACGACAACAAGATATATCCCCCGACCCGGCCGTCTGCCGTCGAAAGTCTTCTTCCCTGCCGCCGACAGCCATCGCACCTGCAGCACCCTCAACGTATCAGCATAGGCCTACACGGCGTCACAAGAGAGGTGGTACTCTTCCATATGTGCTTAAGTTATTGATCTCACCCGGAAAATAGATCATAATTTGTTTACTGTACTTTTCTTGTCTGTACCAAATCGTAGTGGCTAGTTGAAAGCAAACATTGGTTGCGAAGTAGCGTTGTCCGTTTGTACCTTCAGATCCGCCATGGCACGGGCACTATACTCGTAAATCTTATGGTTTCCCCCCTTTATATGCACTACCATCATCGTAGGTGCTTCGTGTCATGCTAGCACTGCTCCTCAAGACCTCAACCCAAAGCTTACGTGTTGAAATACAAATCTGATATGATGCTCATATCACTAAAACAGAGAACGTTTAATTGGTCACCTAATGTTCCTATATTCGTTTCAAAAAGCATGTGCGCCACCCACTGGTCCAGCTAGTTCCACTTTCCTGATTTTTCTCTTGATTCTTAGGGTTTTCCCCTTTTATCTACTCTACTATGATCTGCGTAGGTGCTTTCTGTCGTACTAGCATTACTCCACCCTTCAAGCTAAACAACACAACACTCAGAATTCGAAAGCTTAGTTGTTCAAATATGATTGTGATATGATACTGATATTAGTTAACCGACACATTTAATTGGTTAGCTAAAGGTCCCACTTGAGTTTCCAAATGCATGTCGCGACATATAGAGAGACAGGATAATTGCATTTCTTTGTCACTTGTTGACTATACTTTCTTGTCCATAGCAAATCTTAGTTGTTATTTCAAAGAAAACATCGGTTGCTGACTACCCTTTGCGCGGTTTGCAGCTTCAGATCTGCCATCCCACTGCCACGGTCAACACTGTACTCATCATGCTTATGTTTTCCCCATTTTATGATGACCACAATCAGCCTACGTGGTTCGTGTCGTAATATCACTGCTCCACCCATCGAGCTAAAAAAGCTTAGTTGTACAAATTCATATATGATATTATTGCTGATATTAGTAAAACTGAGAGATGTTTAATTGGTTAGCTAAATGTTCCTACTTTAGTTTCGAAATGCATGTGAGCCACATATGGAGAGACCGGAAAGAATAGTATTTCTCTGTGCGCTCTGGTTCATCATGGGTGGCCAACCGGCATTGTATTGAAAGACTTGTAATATCTTCAATCTGCTTGCTCTTCTGCTCTACTTTAAGATGATACTCTTCTCTTGCGGTCGACTGGTCAGGTAAAAATGTTCTCCCTTAGTATATTTTGAATCTGTCAGGTCAGGTCAACTTGTTCTTCTTTACTATATGTTGAAGCTATCATCTGCGAAGTGTCATCACTTCTGGACCTCTCATATTTTGAGTAGTAGGCCACATTATATTAATGCACACAACAAATTACAGCATGTATGGCATCTTTTAAAAGAATTGCAGAGATAGCACAAAGGGGTTTACAGGGAGGCAGTATTGGATTAGAATCACTTCTGCATTACAAAGAAAATCTCACTTGTTTTTATGTTTTCATGCATGTCAGATATTGAACATTATCAAAATGAATATGAGAATGGGCGCACGAGAGGAATATTGCAGAATGATCCACTGGCTAACTAACTTGGCATGGTGGAGGATGGCCTATCTTATTCATCCATCAAGGTGCTTGCTCTAACTTTGCAAAGTTGTATTGGTCGCACATATTTTCCATCTGACCTCTTGCATTACTTCTACTTTGTTACACCATCTGCTTAGTTTAAGCATCATATATGAGTATATGCCATACCTATCCATTTTATGTACCTATTCCATGTGTCGTCACACTATGTTTTTCCAGTCAAATGTTGTTCTTTCGTAATAGATGTCCAAAACGAAGAGGGTGAGTGCAGATTCTCAAGGAGTACAAACTAGGTATTTGGAAAAGGTAGTGATACCTGTTAAATCAGATAGATCAGCGGCCATAGAAAACATAGGCCCAACTGTACCACACTTTATCCCTACTCCAGTGGCCAAACCCCTATTAGAACTGTTGGGAGCCCAGCGTCAGGTACTGTCTATGATATCAATTCAAAATTTGAACTCCTAAATTTCTGCTTGTGCCTTACCTTCTCTCTTGTATAAAAACTAGTTTCAAATGAATCTCCTTGCTCAAAGGATCATACGATCTCAAAACAATAATGGGCTCTGCATTGCTCTTGTCAGTACCTCTCTCCCTTTTGCCTTGTAACGCTGTACTTAATTAATTGCTATTTGATTATGTATCATCAGTCTGCACCTGAGCTTCATTATCCTCTGTTTCTTCCAATATTATTTGATCTATATTTACTCTTTGCAAAATGTAGAATAATGGCAACGCTTATAAAGAATTTTCTTTGGGGAATTTATGGAATTATCCTTCCATCAACATGGAGAAGGGCTTTGTCCAGCCCGTGTTAACATGTAATGTAAGTTCATCCTTCTCAAGCCTTCAAACATTGTTCTAGTATAGATTTGGATAGGCATCATTTCCTCCACTGCTGTTTGCTTTGCTGTTTACATCTGATTGGATGTTTGCAACAACTACCAGTTTCAAATTGTAGTTGTAAAAACATGTTCCTTATGCAGAATAGATCCATTTATTTGCTTATATAATTGTGAAACCTGTTATGTGTCTCCTTGTTTCTCCTTTAGACTCGTATCTCTTACGCCAGGCAGAACTTTAGGGAAGATAGTGAGCCAAACCATCTTGAGGACAGCGAGATGACCCCAAGGTCTTGTCTTGATGAAGACAGTGAGTTGAAGCTACTCACCAGCAGGTGTGAGACAACCTCTATGCAGTCGCTGCCTCAATCAGTTCGACTTCTTCAGTCTCAACTTAAAGCGGAAAGGCTTCCTTCAGCTCAGCTCCGACTTGAAGTCGAAGATGCAATGAAGATGTCAGAGGGCTGCCATGCACACCATCATGTCTTAAATCTAGTGTTGATGAATCTATTGTTGACACAACTGAGGTCTACTCAGCTTCTTCTGCTTTTTGGGGGGGCGACCTAGCCAGGCCTAGTGCCTTCTAAAGTGCTCTCAGTTTTGTATATTCTTTTGTCGGCGCGTTTATTTGCACTGGTGGCGAACTTTGATGCCCAGTGGATGTAATATGTGTGATAGTCGTGATAGCCTAGCATAAGTTGCTTCCTTATTTAATTCCTTGTTGTCTTGTTTATTTGTTTGCTTGTAGTCATTGCAGTTCTTTTTCCGCGGTTTGCTAGTGGCTGCAATAACCTATTTTTTAAAACTAGGCCACAGTAACCATGGGCTAATATTTACTGTAGTGACACTGGGCCTCCTACGGCCCGTAGAAATTGTGGGCCTTCTACGGGCCGTAGAAACAATGGGCCTTCTACGGGTCATAGAAACAATGGGCCTTCTACGGGCCGTATCATCAATGGGCCTTATACGGGCAGTATGATCGATTGGCCAAACATGGGCCAATAACAGGCTGCATTATGGCCGTAAACAGGCTAGAGTTGGAATCGTCCATTCATGGGCCGACCATAACGGGCCATTTTTAATAGGCCGTATTTGATGACGCTATGAAAACGGCCCAACGTATTATCGGACCATAAACGGGCCGACTGTAACCACGGACTGAATTTGGCCCACAAGCAGAAAATGACAGTAACGGGCCATAAGTAAACGAATGCTGGAAATGAGCCCAAGAATAAATGGGCTCTGAGAAGGCCGAAAGATAACATGGGCTGGAAATGGCCCAACAGAATAACGGGTCGTTAATGGGTATAAAGTGATACACTGTTCATTAAGGGCCAGTTTCACCACGGGCCGTTAATGGGTGTAAAGTGATACATTGTTCATTACGGGCCAGTTTCACCACGGGCCGTCAATAGGCCAAGAGTTACATAGGCTGGAATCATATCGGGTGGCCTAGATGACGCTACTGGGCCTAATTCAGATAGGGCATAATGGGCCTTGGGTTAGCGGGCTGTAAATGGGCTATATGCGAACAGGCCATTAACAGGCTTTACATGGGCCGGCCTGCCACCTTTTGACCAAGTCAAATGGGCCGGCCTTTTCACAGGAATGGGCCTTTGTTGGGTCGTGCCCCGTGTTGACGTACCATAGGCGCCTTCTGTCCAATGAGTGGATGACATCTGTCCCAACGATGAGCCGACACGTGTTTCCTCCAGCCAATGATGATTTTACACGTGGAAAATCCCCATTGGTCGGGGCTGTTAATGGGTTATCGGATCCAAAACCAGACCCAATAGCTTAATGGCGTTCCGTTATGGTGGATGCCACGTGTCGGTCACCCTTGACGAAAGCACTTCTGTGACGCGGGATTTATCATCATGGAAGTGGACACTTCCATGATGATAATTTTGTTAATGTCATGGAACACTTCTACGACAGCACAGGTATGACTATCTTGATTCTGTCATAAAATCGTCATGGATGTACATCCATGACAAAAATGCGACATGCTGTGACAAACATGTATCATCACGGAAGTGTATTTTTTTAGTGATTGGAGATAGAGTGCAAAACACAATGCATAGCCGAATGGTGTGATGCAAAATTTGAACCATTCATTTGCTTAATTCCAAAGCCGTTCTCACAACAAGATCGGCTAGAAAATAAAAAATTACCTTCAATTCAAGCATGCGTGATCAAATATTTAATTTGTTGCTGAAAAATAATTACATAAGATGTCACATCCCTGGTCCTGTTATGCATTAGGCTAGATCTCATGTGAGCTTCATGTTTTAAATCAAATGAAATTTGAACTGAGGAATTTGGAAGCCTCAAAAACTTAAATAAAAGAAGGGAAAAAACCCTAAAAATCTCATTCATTGCTCCAAAATGCACTTCTTAAATGTTTGATAATTTTTGGTAAGGGTTCTGGTCCCAACCAAAATATTGAACATTTTTAAGGAATTATTTTTGGGACTTTGGATTTAATTCATTAGCTATTTGAATTTGAGTTATATTCATATAATTAGAATATAATTTCAAATACCCCTGAAATATTTTATAAGCTTTTGGAAAAGTCCATCTAGCAATATAAAATATTTAGAGGAGTTTTTGGCATTGTTTGAATTATTTTAAATTCAAAACAGTGGCAAAATAAATTAAATAAAAACAAAACAGAAGAAAAATATGTAACAGAACAGAACTTACTTGGCGCCGCTTACCTGTCCAGCCCAGCCGGCCCAGCTCCTCCCGCTGGCCCAGCCCACCGCCGCCTCCCTCCCCTGTCGCCTTCCTCCTCGCGCCAGTAGGCGCAGGCGCGTGGCCGGAGTGCGCGGGCACACGCCCAGGCCACCTCCTGCCTCCCTGCTTGCCTCCGCTACTCCCTGGAGACGCCACGCGGCTCCCTCGACCCTCCCTCACTCTCCCGCGTCTCTCCCTCCGTCCCTATCCCCCTCTGCTCCCTCTCCCTCCCGCGACCGAGCGGAGCTCGTCGCCGCCGACGCCGCTACCGCGGCCGCAGCCATTCCGAAGCCTCTCCGACACGCCCTCGAGCTCCGCCCCGACCCCCTCTTCCTCCCCACCGAGCCAAGCCCTTCGGGAAGCTCTGCTTCGCCTCCACGCCATCGTCTTCGTCCTCGACCGCCGCTGATGGTCGCCGTCGATTCGCCGCCTCCGACGCCTCCCCGAGCTCCCCGAGGCCACCGTCGCAACCCCCGTGAGCTCCTCTTCTCTTCCCCTCACTCCCCGCACCTGATTTCGTCCCCTAGCTCCGTCTCCACCATGGCCGAACCTTCGCCGCCGCCGCACTCGTCGCCGGTGATGCTCCGGTGACCATTTGGTCCCGGGCATGCGCCCAACGCGCTCCCCGCATCGCGTAGAGCCTCCGTGGCACTTCGCCGCGCTTGTTTGCGCCCCGCAGCCCCATCCCCACTTGCACCCGAGCTTCGGCCGCCGCCGAGCTCGTCGCCGGCACCACTCCGGCCACTTCCCGGCCGCGCCACCACCACAGTTGGATGCGGACGAGCGTTCGCATCCCGAAGCTGTGCTCCGCGCGCCAAATCGAGCCCTGTGGGCAAAACCCGAGGCTCGCCACCGCGGCTGGCCTCGCCGGCGTCAAGCCGCCGGTGGGTTTGACCCACGTTGACCACGGCGGGACCCTCCCCTGTGTCCATGACAGGTGGGGCCGGCCTGTTAATTAGGTTAGGATTAGTGTTAACTAAAAAATTAGTTAGACTAATTACACTGACATGCGGGCCCCGCCCGGCTAACCAAGTTAGTTAGGGTTAATTTTAATTAGTTTAGTTAGTCCAGACACTGACATGCAGGGCCCACAGGTCAGTTTGACCTGGACGGCGCATGCCAACGTCATGCTGACGCAATAATTCCTTTCTGGAATTTAAATAAATCATAAAAGATTTAATATTTTCAGAAAATGCCCTAATCTTCTAAAATTCATAGAAATTCAACCGTAACTCCAAATTAAATAATTTATATATGAAAAATTATCAGAAAAATTCAAGGAATCCATCTGTACCATTTTCATGCATGTTAGAACAACTTATCACTACTGTTTAGGACAAATGAAGTGAATGGCATTTAAATAATCACATATGGAGTTTGAATTTGAACCTAGGATTCAAACCAACTCCATTTAACTTGTTGCTAGATGCATTAGCTCAAAACACATTCATTTTTGCCATGTCATGATCATGCATCATATTGCGCATTGCATTGATTGTGTTCCCTTCTGTGTTGCCGGTACTCGTCCCCTCTCGATAGACGTGATACCGATGATGTGATCGTTGACACTGATGAAGACTCAATGTTATCCTCAGAAGTGCCAGGCAAGCAAAACCCCCTTGTTCATTCCGATAAAATCCCACTCTCTCGCTCCTGCTCTCTTTTACTGCATTAGGACAACAACGACATATTTGTTACTTGCTGCGGTAGCTGAACCCCTTTATCCTCTACATGACCTGTCATTGCCACAGTAAATAGATGAAACCCACTAGCATGAGTAGGAGTTGTTTGAGCCCTGATGTGCCTACTCATTCATGCTTGTTTGTCATGCCTGCTACTGCTTAGAGTTGAGTCAGGTCTGATTCATCGGGGATGAATCAGAGGCGTGTGAACATGTCCTACTGTGTGTGAGCTAAGTGTGTGAACACGATTTGGTAAAGGTAGCGGTGAGAGGCCATGTAGGAGTACATGGTGGGTTGTCTCATTGCAGCCGTCCTCAGGAACTGAGTTCTGTGTTTGTGATCCATGATTCAGCTACTACCACGCATTGGGCCCGAAACCAATGGACCCTCTCGGCTTCTTGATCACCCTTGTCCTCTGTCCAGGAGTGGCAAGTAGTTTCTGGTGTTTGTAGTATGCTGGAGGCCGTGCGCAGCGCTGACCGTAGGGGTGGGCTGTGATGCGGTAGGCACGTGGCACGGTGTACCGGGCGCCCGTTTGGTGTCTCGGGAACCCTGTTCACATCGTTTGGGGCTGTGAGCGAAACTCCGGCCGGATCTCCTCATGGATGGAACCCGAATAGGCGATAAACCTGGACTAGAGACTCGAGTGTTTAGGTAGGCCGTGGCCGACACCCACGTTGGGCTTCCGCTTGAAGGTTGCCGAGTACATGTCGTGTAAACGACGGTAAGTGGTGAGAGCGTGTGTGAAGAAGTACACCCCTGCAGGGTTAATATGATCTATTCGAATAGCCGTGTCCGCGGAAAAGGACTTCTGGATTGCTTATATCAGTTCATAGACAAGTGAAAGTGGATACTCTAAAATACGCAAGATAAGCGTGAGTGCTATGGATGGCGTTCTCGTAGGGAGACGGGAGCGGATCCATAGTGGTGTATTGATATGGTGAATATGTGGACTCGTGTGCGCCACCTCAAAAGAGTCGCTTGCAGTCGTAGTTTAGGATAGCCACCGAGTCAAAGCTGGCTTGCTGCAGTTAAACCCCACCACCCCTTTGTTGATAATGATGCATATGTAGTTAGTTCTGATGTAAGTCTTGCTGGGTACATTTGTACTCACGTTTGCCTATTTTATGTTTTTGCAGAGAGACTTCAGTCTCACTAGTAGTTCCGCTTGGACTTCGACGTTTAGCTTGTTACCTCAGCTACGATCTTGTGCCCTCAGCAGTATCTGGTAGATAGTCAGGCTTCTCAGCCTTTTTCATTTATAGTTGTCTGTACTCAGACATGATAGCTTCCGCTTGTGCTTTGACTTGTATACTCTGAATGTTGGGTCATGAGACCTATGTTTGTAATATCTCGCTCCTCGGAGCCTAATGAATAAATACTTGAGTCATAGAGTCATGTTGTGATGCCATGTTGTGTTTGCACATATCGAGCATATTGTGTGTATGTTATTGAAATGCTTGGTATGTGTGGGATCTGACTATCTAGTTGTTTATCCTTAGTAGCCTCTCTTACCGGGAAATGTCTCCTAGTGTTTCCAATGGTAGCTTGCTACTGCTCCGGAACACTTAGGCTGGCCGGCATGTGTCCTTCTTCGTTCCTGTGTCTGTCCCTTCGGGGAAATGTCACGCGATGAATACCGAAGTCCTGTTAGCCCGCTACAGCCCGGTTCACCGGAGTCCTGCTAGCCCAGTGCTACAGCCTGGATTCACTTGCTGATGACCGACACGTTCGATGCTGGGTCATGGATGCCTGTCCCTGTAAGTTTGTGCCACTTTGGGTTTACGACTAGCCATGTTAGCCCGGGCTCCTTATCATATAGATGCTAGCGACACTGTCATATACGTGTGCCAAAAGGCGCAAACGGTCCCGGGTAAAGGTAGGGCGACACCCGTGGGAATACCGTGCGTGAGGCCGCAAAGTGATATGAGGTGTTACATGCTAGATCGATGTGGCATTGAGTCGGGGTCCTGACAGCGTTGGTATCAGAGCTTGACTGCCTGTAGGATTACCAAGCCAAACTGGTCGAAGTTGAGTCTAGAAATTCTTTAGTTATATAAGGGAATTGATTGTGGGATGGAACGTAAGGCTCTTTTTACTCCTTATACCTCATGGCCTTCTGATCTGAGTCATCATCTTCTCTTCTACGGGGGTTAAGAAACTAGGCCTTCTCTTCTTTCTATCAGGATCACGTGTTACTAATCAGTAGACTTATAAGACTGTTGGATTCAAGCCTCTGTTCAGTCTCTACTACTTCCGTACGTTAACTGTTGATCTCGAAACCTTGATATTGTGCTTCTGAGTGGTTATGCCACCATTTTTGTGAATGTCTCAAATCTTTCTGAGCATTTACAGCCGTTATGCTGTCCGAGTCATCCCAGGTTTCTAAATAGTCGGATGCATTTGCAAATCCCTTCCTCCTGTTTCCGATGTGCCTTTGGTCAGATTAATCACACTAATTGTTGAGTTGAGGTATTCTATTGCCTTGACCTTATGTTGGAGTTACTATTATGACCCTAGGTGTCTCAGGGGATCATCTAGTGGTCTAGCCATGATTTATGTTCCAGTGTGATGACTCTGGCCATCATTCTCGAAAGCATCCTGTGATGCTACTTAGTAATAGGTATTCTACTCCTGGGTTTTGAACCCGAGATTCACCCTACTTACTTCATGTTGATAGTAATTGCTAGTTCCTTTAGGATATTAGTAACCTTTGCGATAGTCCTTGAAGTCCGTGGTATCTTCTTCTTCCAAATACCATGAACTACTTATGGCAGAAGTTCCTCGTTGAACTGAAATATTACAACAGGATTATTCTTGATGAGTTCTCCATTATATATTGTGACTCTGCCAGCTCAACCTTTCTACATGGGTTATCCGGAAGAATTATGTTGAACTTGTTCGGCATACCAACCCATGTATCCACAACTCAGAAAATTATATGTTCCTTTGAGTTGTTCTCTTTAGTTGCATTCTGACCCTCGTCTATCAATTGATAGTCAAGAGTATGCGTGCGTTCGTTTATCGATGCCTATTACTCTTGTGGTCCGTCAAGCCATTCTATCGCAGAATGACTAGGAGAAACAAACTCTAGTACCTCATCCATATCTAGGATTGGGTCAAAGCAATTGTGCTCCGCAGATCAAAATGCCAGCCCAGCTTTTGATTCTGTTCTACCCTGAAGTATTACCGTCTTTATGTCAGGATTTTCATGAGGATTGCACCGGCTCTTGTGAATTCTTGATGTAGTGATACTTCTCGCCATCATTATTCATCCCTCGGTTCCGTGTTGTCGCAACCGGAATGCCGACAGGTGAATCGTGATGTGTGAAATCAATACTGTTAGCAACTCTGTTGCTTGGTAGTTAAATGGACGATAACCTCATTCTTAGCGTGTTGATTATTGAATCGTCACCCTAAGACTGATTGTGCCACTTAGTCCTTGTTCTCGGTGCACTCCTCGATCAATGAGTTAGGATTGTGCCAATCCCTCGCTCTGTTGATCATATCGTCTTGCCCTGAAAAGCAAGATTGTTCCTGAGCCTAATAGCATATTGGTGGTTGTGATTTTCCGATTATCTTCTCGGAAGTATCACCGGGTCGTCACCCGACCGCTATGTTGAGCTCGTGATCAAGTTGGTTTATCCTTGTAAACCACCCCTTCTCCAGGAATCTGTGTGGGATACCCCTGAGCTAGTTGGCTAAGCTGAACAACAACTTGGAAAGTTGGAAGATGGAAGCTTGCCCGGCTTAGTTCGTTCCAAAGGGATATTCTTGTGTAGTGTGTGTTGAAGAAAGATGATATCTTCATCAATTGGTCCTTGTGATCAATTGTTCGATCTATTATCTTACCCAAACCTTTGATTTGAGTATGGGCTATCGTCAAATCAAATCCGAACCAACGATGTTCGTAGTGTTGTCTTACTCGTGGATTTTCCTCGAGCATACACCATTATATCGTTTGGGTCTGACTAGTGCTATCACTCGTTCACATAATTATGGAACTCCTTCTTCATGGAAACCAGGATGAGTTGTTGTTGAGCCCATCAGCAATATATTTAACCTCTCCATGATTATGTTGAACATCCAGCTAGTACTGGAAACTTTTCTAAGCATTATCTTCATGACCCGCTCATGGAGCATATGTCCGAATGAAAGATGTGACTATCTCTAATTCACGTGCACTTGGTGTAAGTTGCCGCCGTGTATCCGAGAAAGATTGTTTTTGCTTCCTTGGAATCATCCCAAGTCAGTCATGCATGTGTGAAGTATACATTGGATTGTGAGATTAGCTACCTCCATTCTATATGTGTCCCGAGCACACCAAGCCACTGATTGATTTGTTCAAGGAGAAGAAGTTCCTTCTTAAGAGTATACCTTGTGCAAGGACTTCGATATCCTCGATGATGGTTTTCCCCCGGAACTCGGTAGTGTTTTATTGTAAGACTACCACGTGGTCATGCTTATCTGGGACAACGTGTTCACATGTTTGTAGCAGAACCAGCTCATACTTTGGAGCTTACTATCGTAGTTCATTCCCCGAGAATCTCGCAAGGTCATCTCGTCGATTTGTGTTGCAAACTTTCGTTTTTCTTCCTAGACTCGATGAGTCTGGAATATCCTGACACCAACCAGATCTGAATCTCAGGCAGATATGATGGTTTGGAACATTTCCCCAAGAACTATAATATTGGTTCCTCGATAACTGGTAAGGTGGATGTCGTGGCCAACACACCCAGCCGGAAGACCTGTTATTATAATATCTTGATTGAGGAAGTTGGCCACCTCCCCATAGGGATTTCGTAGGATTTACTCCCTAGTTGCCCCTATGGATTTTGAGATCCCGAAGTCCGACCTTTTTACTTGATGTTCTAGATATCAAACCATATCTATGAATGGGTTACGCTAGCACATCAAGGAGAACATTAGAAGCGGAGTGCTAAATTTCTCTCGGTCGATCGTCCAGATTTTGTTCCTTGGCTCGCTAAGGTGAAATCTGAGAAAGTGTTATCCTCTTTTGCATCTGCATCGTCCGTCGCTATTCATCATGGTAGTATGTTGTGTTGTCAGCATCCTTGACACGGATGTTGGTAAAACCTTGATGATTATGGAAATGCTCAAGTTCTTGAGAGCATGCACAAGCGCTAGGTGTTATCGCCGGCACTAACCGGGATTGCTTCTAGTCTCGTCGGTTATGCTATAACCACTTCAACAGTGAATTCACTCTTTATTGTTGGGTTCTTCCCCAGTTACTAGAATCATTCCCAGCATTTGCATTTTGTTCCCAGCTTGCACCGCCAATGTGCCATTCTACCATGGGTCTCTTCCATCTCCGGTGATAAGCAAATTCATCCATTACGTTGTCTTCAACAAGGTAATCCACATCATCCAAGTCCGAGTATGCCATTCTACCGACTCCCGCCAATCGATTGCTCGAGAATTGCCTTAGGCTGGTATGAAGAGTTTCAATGATCTCTATATCAAAGGTAATTCTTTTTGCCACTTAAGGGGATAATCTACGAATCACCCTCCTCCAGGATGTTTCGTCGTGGTATCACGGCAACTCAACTCCTCGCTACGTTGACAATCGTTTACCACCTTCTTAGGTGTGGAATTGTTGTCTACCTAGTGAACCTTCTTCATCCGTTTCTTGCCACCCCTCTTGATGTGTATCTCATGTCTCAACCCGAAAGATGGTTCTATGTCTCATTCCGTGAGTTAATCCTGAGTTGTTCGATCTTCGAGGAGATCGACCCTTCTAGAGTCTCCTTCTTCCCTCCATGTCATGTTGACAGGATTTCTCAGAGCAAGACTTCAAGACAATAATGGTGATCGAATCAACGCTCTTATGAAGTGCACCCTGGATCGTGAAGATTATACTAGTTGCATTTCCCCTTCACCTTACCCTACGCTTGAATCTCGAGACGAGATTCTTGTTTAGTGGGGGTGAGTTGTCACATCCCTGGTCCAGTTATGCATTAGGCTAGATCTCATGTGAGCTTCATGTTTTAAATCAAATGAAATTTGAACTGAGGAATTTGGAAGCCTCAAAAACTTAAATAAAAGAAGGGCAAAAACCCTAAAAATCTCATTCATTGCTCCAAAATGCCCTTCTTAAATGTTTGATAATTTTTGGTAAGGGTTCTGGTCCCAACCAAAATATTGAACATTTTTAAGGAATTATTTTTGGGACTTTGGATTTAATTCATTAGCTATTTGAATTTGAGTTATATTCATATAATTAGAATATAATTTCAAATACCCCTGAAATATTTTATAAGCTTTTGGAAAAGTCCATCTAGCAATATAAAATATTCAGAGGAGTTTTTGGCATTGTTTGAATTATTTTAAATTCAAAACAGTGGCAAAATAAATTAAATAAAAACAAAACAGAAGAAAAATATGTAACAGAACAGAACTTACCTGGCGCCGCTTACCTGTCCAGCCCAGCCGGCCCAGCTCCTCCCGCTGGCCCAGCCCACCGCCGCCTCCCTCCCCTGTCGCCTTCCTCCTCGCGCCAGTAGGCGCAGGCGCGTGGCCGAAGCGCGCGGGCACACGCCCAGGCCACCTCCTGCCTCCCTGCTTGCCTCTGCTACTCCCTGGAGACGCCACGCGGCTCCCTCGACCCTCCCTCACTCTCCCGCGTCTCTCCCTCCGTCCCTATCCCCCTCTGCTCCCTCTCCCTCCCGCGACCGAGCGGAGCTCGTCGCCGCCGACGCCGCTACCGCGGCCGCAGCCATTCTGAAGCCTCTCCGACACACCCTCGAGCTCCGCCCCGACCCCCTCTTCCTCCCCACCGAGCCAAGCCCTTCGGGAAGCTCTGCTTCGCCTCCACGCCATCGTCTTCGTCCTCGACCGCCGCCGATGGTCGCCGTCGATTCGCCGCCTCCGACGCCTCCCCGAGCTCCCCGAGGCCACCGTCGCAACCCCCGTGAGCTCCTCTTCTCTTCCCCTCACTCCCCGCACCTGATTTCGCCCCCTAGCTCCGTCTCCACCATGGCCGAACCTTCGCCGCCGCCGCACTCGTCGCCGGTGATGCTCCGATGACCATTTGGTCCCGGGCATGCGCCCAACGCGCTCCCCGCATCGCGTAGAGCCTCCGTGGCACTTCGCCGCGCTTGTTTGCGCCCCGCAGCCCCATCCCCACTTGCACCCGAGCTTCGGCCGCCGCCGAGCTCGTCGCCGGCACCACTCCGGCCACTTCCCGGCCGCGCCACCACCACAGTTGGATGCGGATGAGCGTCCGCATCCCGAAGCTGTGCTCCGCGCGCCAAATCGAGCCCTGTGGGCAAAACCCGAGGCTCGCCACCGCGGCTGGCCTCGCCGGCGTCAAGCCGCCGGTGGGTTTGACCCACGTTGACCACGACGGGACCCTCCCCTGTGTCCATGACAGGTGGGGCCGGCCTGTTAATTAGGTTAGGATTAGTGTTAACTAAAAAATTAGTTAGACTAATTACACTGACATGCGGGCCCCGCCCGGCTAACCAAGTTAGTTAGGGTTAATTTTAATTAGTTTAGTTAGTCCAGACACTGACATGTAGGGCCCACAGGTCAGTTTGACCTGGACGGCGCCCGTTGACCTGCTGACGTCATGCCAACGTCATGCTGACGCAATAATTCCTTTCTGGAATTTAAATAAATCTTAAATGATTTAATATTTTCAGAAAATGCCCTAAACTTCTAAAATTCATAGAAATTCAACCGTAACTCCAAATTAAATAATTTATATATGAAAAATTATCAGAAAAATTCAAGGAATCCATCTGTACCATTTTCATGCATGTTAGAACAACTTATCACTACTGTTTAGGACAAATGAAGTGAATGGCATTTAAATAATCACATATGGAGTTTGAATTTGAACCTAGGATTCAAACCAACTCCATTTAACTTGTTGCTAGATGCATTAGCTCAAAACACATTCATTTTTGCCATGTCATGATCATGCATCATATTGCGCATTGCATTGATTGTGTTCCCTTCTGTGTTGCCGGTACTCGTCCCCTCTCGATAGACGTGATACCGATGATGTGATCGTTGACACTGATGAAGACTCAATGTTATCTTCAGAAGTGCCAGGCAAGCAAAACCCCCTTGTTCATTCCGATAAAATCCCACTCTCTCGCTCCTGCTCTCTTTTACTGCATTAGGACAACAACGACATATTTGTTACTTGCTGCGGTAGCTGAACCCCTTTATCCTCTGCATGACCTGTCATTGCCACAGTAAATAGATGAAACCCACTAGCATGAGTAGGAGTTGTTTGAGCCCTGATGTGCCTACTCATTCATGCTTGTTTGTCATGCTTGCTACTGCTTAGAGTTGAGTCAGGTCTGATTCATCGGGGATGAATCAGAGGCGTGTGAACATGTCCTACTGTGTGTGAGCTAAGTGTGTGAACACAATTTGGTAAAGGTAGCGGTGAGAGGCCATGTAGGAGTACATGGTGGGTTGTCTCATTGCAGCCGTCCTCAGGAACTGAGTTCTGTGTTTGTGATCCATGATTCAGCTACTACCACGCATTGGGCCCGAAACCAATGGACCCTCTCGGCTTCTTGATCACCCTTGTCCTCTGTCCAGGAGTTGCAAGTAGTTTCTGGTGTTTGTAGTATGCTGGAGGCCGTGCGCAGCGCTGACCGTAGGGGTGGGCTGTGATGCGGTAGGCACGTGGCCGGGTAAACCGGGCGCCCGTTTGGTGTCACGGAACCCTTTTCACATCGTTTGGGGCTGTGAGCGAAACTCTGGCCGGATCTCCTCATGGATGGAAGGCGATAAACCTGGACTAGAGACTCGAGTGTTTAGGTAGGCCGTGGCCGACACCCACGTTGGGCTTCCGCTTGAAGGTTGCCGAGTACATGTCGTGTAAACGGCGGTAAGTGGTGAGAGCGTGTGTGAAGAAGTACACCCCTGCAGGGTTAACATCATCTATTCAAATAGCCGTGTCCGCGGAAAAGGACTTCTGGGTTGCTTATATCAGTTCATAGACAAGTGAAAGTGGATACTCTAAAATACGCAAGATAAGCGTGAGTGCTATGGATGGCGTTCTCGTAGGGAGACGGGAGCGGTTCCATAGTGGTGTATTGATATGGTGAATATGTGGACTCGTGTGCGCCACCTCAAAAGAGTTACATTGCAGTCGTAGTTTAGGATAGCCACCGAGTCAAAGCTGGCTTGCTGCAGTTAAACCCCACCATCCCCTTTGTTGATAATGATGCATATGTAGTTAGTTCTGATGTAAGTCTTGCTGGGTACATTTGTACTCACGTTTGCCTATTTTATGTTTTTGCAGAGAGACTTCAGCCTCACTAGTAGTTTCGCGTGGACTTCGACGTTTAGCTTGTTACCTCAGCTACGATCTTGTGCCCTCGGCAGGATCTGGTAGATAGTCAGGCTTCTCAGCCTTTTTCATTTATAGATGTCTGTACCCAGACATGATAGCTTCCGCTTGTGCTTTGACTTGTATGCTCTGAGTGTTGGGTCATGAGACACATGTTTGTAATATCTCGCTCCTCGGAGCCTATTGAATAAATTACTTGTGTCGTAGAGTCATGTTGTGATGCCATGTTGTATTTGCACATATCGAGCATATTGTGTGTATGTTATTGAAATGCTTGGTATGTGTGGGATCTGGCTATCTAGTTGTTTATCCTTAGTAGCCTCTCTTACCGGGAAATGTCTCCTAGTGTTTCCACTGAGCCATGGTAGCTTGCTGCTGCTCCGGAACACTTAGGCTGGCCGGCATGTGTCCTTCTTCGTTCCTGTGTCTGTCCCTACGGGGAAATGTCACGCGATGAATACCGGAGTCCTGTTAGCCCGCTACAGCCCGGTTCACCGGAGTGCTGCTAGCCCAGTGCTACAGCCTGGATTCACTCGCTGATGACCGACACGTTCGATGCTGGGTCATGGATGCCTGTCCCTGTAAGTTTGTGCCACTTTGGGTTTACGACTAGCCATGTCAGCCCGGGCTCCTGATCATATGGATGCTAGCGACACTGTCATATACGTGTGCCAAAAGGCGCAAACGGTCCCGGGCAAAGGTAAGGCGACACCCGTGGGAATACCGTGCGTGAGGCCGCAAAGTGATATGAGGTGTTACATGCTAGATCGATGTGGCATTGAGTCGGGGTCCTGACATAAGAATTCTTGATCACCATGTCAAGCCATCAATTCAAGGACGAATTATTGTTAGTTGCATCATTCGTTCAAGCATAATTTTGAGGATTGCAATATGTTCCATCAAATAGTTAAATCAGCCATTGATAAAGTACGATTGAAATTTGTTGAAACACAAAGAGATCACCAGTCTATTCCGATTGGTCCTGATGGCAAAAAGTTTTTGCATCGCCTGCTTCAAGCCAATCCATTTAAAGAGAAGGTAAAAGTTGTAGGTGATGAAATCAAGCTATCAAATAAAGAAGTTGTTCAAGAGAACAATGAAAATATTATTGAAGGCACGAGTTCTATTGAAGTTACAATGGAGACGCCAAGGACTAGGGGGGCAGCAAGCAAATCCAATTATCGATGAAAGAGAACCAAAAGAAAACAAAGGCCGAAATAAGCGCAAGTGTAAGAGATCAAAAATCACCTTCGTTGAACTATTGGATAAATATCAAAAGAAGAGTGAAGAGAAGAATGCATATCGTCCAAATAATGCAAAGAAACCAAGATCACCCCCAAGGCGCAAATATGAGGATCGGTATTGGCAACGTGAGAATTTCAATGCAACATATTCTTATCCTTATTTTGGGCCACCAATGCCAGTGCCGTGGATGCCTCCCTATGCTCATTTAAATTCATATTCATCTGGGACAGGTATGATACAAGGGCACATTCTCCATCTTATTTTAGACCATCTCACCAATACTATGTAGCTCCAAGAAGATCAACATTTGAACAATCACGTCTCAAAGACCGTTTCAATCATAAGGAATCGGTCCAAAGCTTAAGGAAGAAGAAAGAGGCGGTAGAGCGAGTTTACCGCGTTAAAAGAGATGGTCGTAAGTGTGCTACTTCAGATTTGATTTCAAATAACAAAGAGCCAATTAAAGTGTTGATATTGGCTACAAAAGGCAAAGAAGTGAAGCAATCAATTGATAAAAATCAGAGTGCCAAATCTGAAGAAAAGAAGTTGAGGGTGCATAAGTCCTGAAAAGAGTTGCCATTGGTTGAAACAGAATCACAACCGAGGTGCCCACTCGGCTTATCGTATTGGCAAAAGAAGGAATTACAAAATCTTAGTGCACAAGAGCCGAGAAAGAAGAACATGGCATGGGTTCCCAAGAAGATCAATCAAAACGAAAATGATGTGCATGCTTCTATTGCAACAAGTACAATAAAAGTGAAGAAGGAAAAGAATGAAAGAAATAAACAATTAAGCCGAAGGTGCGCATCACAACATCAAAATCTTCGGTTAGCACATCATCCATTTTATTCAACCTTGCCATTGATACCTTTGCCATGGAATTCATCCCTAGGTATGATCACTTACCGTCCATGGTTTTATTTTGATCCATGAATGCAATATAATTTTCTATATCATAAGAGGGTATTACCAAATTACTATACATTTGGTTAGCTAGATTTTTATTGCAAATACAAAGGGGCCGAAATATTTTTTGCTATTTGTTTTTTTCGGCTATACATACTTTGGTGGGTGAATTCTACATGGACCTCATGGTAATGGCCGATATTTATCTATTGCCCTAAGAATATGTAAAAGCATGGCCGGTGTAGTATCCTAACATCATCCTTAGTTCAATTGGAGACAGAAACAAGCCAAATATGAAATTTTATTCGGTGTGGAGCTTATAGATGATATACAGATTAAGACTTTCGGTGATTCATTATGAGTAGTGCAACACATATCCAAGGGCTATCAATGTTTTGATGAATCATTTATAGTTTATCTTGAGGTATGTCTAGATGCAAAATTTACCTTGGGTTGCTTTAAAATTGTTCATATTTCTAGACATGACAATTCAAAAGAGTTGGAACAGCAAGCATCCAGCTACTAAGTTAATCATGGTGTGTTGCATTTCTATCAATAGTCGATGCTTAGTCTCGTCAACATAGGTAAGGCCGAACCGAAGTCCACCGCTTCGGCCACTAATATTTTTTTATGCAGGTAAAAGTGAGGATTGGAGAAAGTTTAATGTTGATTATCTGCGAAGTCCTAACAAAAGGGTGAATAGTATGGTTCGGAGGATGACCTTGAGATACATATCTATGAAACTTTATCATCGAATTGCAAATGAAGTTGAAAAGGTTTCATCCAAATTTGCATCAAGGATTCAAACAAATAATGGCTGATATATATTTATCGCCATAAGCACATGCAAAGTGGCCGATGGAGTGTTGAGATCGTCCTTAGAGCCAACACGGTACAAGTTATTTTTCGGCATGCTACCTTTGCCGAAAAACAGGGGGGGCATGTGTTGACGCTCAAAAATTGCATGATCGCAAAGAGTGACTTGAGTATATAATGGGATGAGGTTAACATTATGAGTTCATGTCACCATTTGATGGCCCTCTACAAGATGATCGAAATAAATATGAAGATGGACCAAAACGGAGCTCAAGTGCAAAAGATATGACATTTTCGGAGATACCCGTGTTGACATCAGATTAGAAAATAGCATGAAACCTAATTAAGATGACCTCGGATGAAAATGTCTTCAACAAAAAAGTTCTTTGTCTCGTCGAAACAGACGATTCTGATATAAAATTGTTTTAATCCGAGGTCGGATGCAAAAGTTACATACAAAACTATGCGCTGCAGCACTGCATGACCGGATCATCCGGACCGGGGTCCAGATCATCCGGACGGGGGCCGAAAAATTGAACCTGTCGGATGCGGGGTTCTGGCTAACCCTTAAGGTTCGAACACTGGGGTGCGCATGAAGTCTTTCCCTTCTACCAATCTACGCTCTAGCTCGCTAAGGTCTTGCGGACGAACTCGCAACACCGAAAGACACAGGGTTTATACTGGTTCGGGCCACCGTTGTGGTGTAATAACTAGTACGAGTTATCCTGACAAAAGTAGTCTTCGCCTACACAAAGCTCTAGTGGTGACGCTGTCTTGGGCTCCACAATGACCTCCGTCTTGCAGTCCATGGTCTTGGTCTGGTTGCACCGAAATGGAAACCTTTACCTGAGGCCTCGGTACTCCGCGGCTGTGCTTGCCCCCTTTGCACCAAAGAGGAAACAAGGACGCTGCACGCGCTGGCGCCAGCCTGGCGCCCGCCTGGTGTCGATCGTCATGGCTCACATCATGAGAGCCTCGCGAGGTTTGACCCGCCTTGATATCTCCGCTCCTCGTGAGCCTGCCTTGCTAGGCCGCTCCAGAGGAGGTCTTGTGTCATCCGCCTCGCGAGGCTTGGCCCCTCGCGAGGGTCTTGGATGCTTGTTGATGAAGATGGGTCGTACGGCCTGCTGGCTCCGCCACACCGTGGGCCGCAGGCAGGCAAGTCTGGGGACCCCCATTCCCAGAACACCGACGGTAGCCCTCGGGCGCAAGGTGCGCTCGGGCTTGGCTTCGTGGTGAAGCCAAGGGTCATGTTCGAAGCACCGTGGGCCCCAAAAGCCTGTGGCCTCGGTTGACGCATGGTGGTTGATTGGACGTGGGCATCTCCTCTTCCCCATGCTGCCTTGGCGACTGCACGACTTGACAAGTCCCTGCGACATGCAAGGAAAAACCATCATTACCTGCGATCGTGGGATTTGTCGGTTGGCCTTCTTCCGCTATAAATGGAGAGGGGGCGGAGCCCCTGTCGCCCATATCTTCCTTGCTTGCTTGCTTCTTCCTCCTTGCTTCATTGCTTGCCACGCTTCCGATGGCGCCACGTAGGAAGTTCTCTGCCACCGAGAAGGGGAAGGCCCCTCGCGAGGGCCCCGGTTCCCCAGCACCCAAGTGCGACCGCGGCCGTCCCCGCAAGCACGCCGCGACCCCCACCATGGCCCACCGCCGAGGCGGCGCCGCGGCACGCGGAGGGGACCGTCCCAACCATGGCGGTCCAACTGATGAGGGGAGGCACACGATGGTGGTGCAGCCTCCCCGCCCACGCTTCCATTCGGCAGAGGCGTCGCCGGAGTTCGTTGTCTGGTCGGAGAACCTGGCCGACAACTGGCTCCAACTTCCGCGCTTCTTTGTCGATGAACTGCCAGCCCCTGGTCTAGGCGGGCTCTGGTTGTAGGAGGATGGTTGCTGCAGCATGGCTTCCTGGGTCGTGGTCGAGACTTCCGCCGCGGGCAACATTGCCTTGGCCAGAGGCTGGCAGACGTTCACCCGCGCGTGCGGCCTAGGCAGGCGGTGCACGCTCCACTTCAAGTATGACAGTGGATCGACCCTCTATGTGAGGGTGTTCGGGGAAGATGGTCGCTGCGCCGGGTGCTGCCCCGAGACGAACGACGGTGAGGAGGTGCTCGGCGTTGGTGACGGTCGCGACGAGGATGAGGGCGAGCCTGCCCTCGGCGGCGACCGCGTCTCTTCAGCTACGGCGGCTCTTCCTTCGGCGACAACTCCAGCAGCGATGGCTACGACCAGCCGCCGCACCCGCTTCTAAGGAGGCAGCGGGTCATCTTGTCGCCACGCCTCTGTGAAGCGCGAGAAGGAGTCTGTCTAGGCTCGGGGCGTCGCCAAGGGCCTGCCTTTGCTGAAACGCCGCTTTGTTTATCTTTTCCCATTCTTCCTGCCTCAAAAACTGAAACTAGTATGGGCCAGAGGGGCGTGTATCGAGCTGTGGTTCATGGTTAATGCAACGTGCGTGTTATTCCCATGCCGTGTTGTTATTTTGCGCAAATATAACTTATCCTAGTGTGTTTGGGACGCCTTTTCCTCCACGAGATGCCTACTTTTGCTCAGAAACTGCAAAAAATTTGTTAGCGGGTGTGCTAAAGGATTTGCGTTCACCCAAACCTTGACTTGGCGCTTTGAATCGCGGTACCCGAGGGGCACGGATTAGGAGAGATGTGCCACCTTTCAGGCTCAAACGAGGGTGGCTCGCGAGAGGGCATAGAGAAGAAAAATGCTCGCGAGGGCACCTGCCTAGCCCCTTCGCGAGGTACGCGAGAGAGAGAGCATGAACAAACCAAAGCTGAAAAACACGGTAAAAGGCGAAGGAACCAAATCAGCAAGGAACGCCAAAGGCAAACATTGATTAAGGAGAAGGGAACCAACTGCAGAAAGCAAATGAAAAGCCGCGTCTAGCACATAATCTAGTGTTCAAGTCTTCTCACCAGCGCAGAGCTAAGTGCTTTCCACTAGGCGTGGGAGGGAGCCCCAGGGCCTGAGGCCGGCGCTCCTGAGACTCCGGGGCGTGTACAACCCCAACTTATTATTACGTGAGAGTGTCACGGGCGGTGATTCTTCACAGGCACCGGGCCTTGCTTCACAGGCTCTGGGCCTTGCTTTATAGGCTCTGGGCCTTGCTTCATAGGCTCTGGGCCTTGCTTCATGGGTAGAACTTCCGGAGGTGCTGGATGTTCCAGGCGTTTTGGATAGGTGTCCCTTCTTGCGTCTCTAGGCGCACGGCGCCAGGCCTGGAGATGTGGACGACCCTCAACGGGCCCTCCCACATGGGTGAAAGCTTGTGCAGCCCTTCCGTGGAGAGGACCCGCCTCAGGACCAGGTCACCCGTCTCGAGCGTCCTGGAGAGAATGCTGCGGCAGTGGTAACGCCGCAGTGCTAGCTGGTACCTTGCCGCCCTTAATGCAGCTCCGCAATGGTGTTCCTCCCCCAGCGCAAGGACCATCCCTCGCATGGCGTCCTGCTGCGTTTCGTCGAACGCCAGAACCCGCGCAGAGCAATGCTTGACCTCATGAGGGAGGACTGCTTCAGCTCCGTAGAAGAGAAAGAACGAAGTCTCGCCCGTTGGCTTGGTAGCGGTGGTGTGGATGGACCAGATCACGGACTACAGCTCGTCGTGCCAGCCCCTGCCGCAGGCCTCTAGCTTCTTCTTGAAGTTCCTCGTCTTGAGGCCCCTCAGGAGCTCAACTTTGGCATGCTCAGCCTGACCATTGCTCCTGGGGTGGGCCACCGAAGTGTAGCAGATCTACGTTCCAAGGTTAGCACAGTAGGTCTTAAAAAGGTTACTAGTAAACTGTGAGCCGTTATCTGTGATGATGCGGTTCGGGACCCCAAAGCGGCTCACGAGGCACTTGATGAACCTGACAGCTGAGCCGGCTGGAATGGTATGGATGGCTTCGACTTCCGCCCACTTGGTGAACTTGTCGATGGCGACATAGAGATAACGGTAGCCCCCTAGCGCTCGTGGGAACGGGCCTAGGATGTCTAGCCCCCAGACCGCGAACGGCCATGTGAGTGGGATGGTTTGGAGGCCCTGAGCAGGCTGATGGATTTGCTTGGCGTGGAATTGGCAAGCTTTGCAGGATTTCACCAGCTCGGCTGCGTCGTTGAGTGATGTGGGCCAATACAATCTGCTGCGGAAGGCTTTGCCGACGAGGGTCCGTGATGATGAGTGATGTCCACAGTCCCCGCCATGTATGTCAGTCAGCAGCTCCCTTCCTTGATCATTGGAGATGCAGCGCAGCGTGACATCGTTCGGTTGTTTCCTGTACAACTCGCCGTCTTGAATGCAGTATGCCGTGGCCTGTCGGGCCACGTGCTCCGCGTCCTCTTCCTTCTCCGGCACTATCCCGTGCATCAGGTACTCCTTAAACTCCTTGGTCCAGCACTCCTCCTGAGGCTTGAGTGCCAAGAGTAGCCGAGCTCCTGAGGTTGGGCCGCAAGCTGGTGCTCCTGTGGTCGGGGGCTGTGGGAGCTCCTCCCGAGGCTGAGTCATGCTTGAGAGAGGTGGCGTAGCTGACGGCTTGAAGAGCCGCTCTTCGAAGACGTCGGGCTCTTGCGGTTGCCGCTTGGATGCTCTCTTGGCGATGTCGTCGGCTTCCTTGTTGGTGCCTCGGGGCACGTGCTGCAGCTCCAAGCCTGAGAACTGCTTTTCCATCTTGCGCACCTCCGCAAGGTAGGCCTCCATGTGCTCGTCCTTTGGCTCGTACACTTTGTTGGAGAAGTTGATGAGGAGCTGCGAGTTCGCCCTTAACGGTAAGGCGCCTCACCACCAGAGCCGCCGCAGCCTTCATGCCGGCTATGAGGCCTTCGTATTCTACGATATTGTTGGAGTCCTTCTCGCCGTGCTGGCAGCAGAGTTGCACGGTGTAGTAAAGCTTGTCCTGAGTGGGTGAGATGAGCACTGCTCCAACCCCCACGCCCTGATGCGCGAAGGCGCCATCAAAATACATGACCCAGCCGTCCGGTGCCTCACTTCCTGGGGAGGTGGACCGCTCTTCTCCTTCCCCAAGAGCCGGGCCATCTGTCCATTCAGCCACAAAATCGGCGAGCACGGCACCCTTGATGACCCTGGTGGTGCTGAACTCCAGCTGGAATGCTTGCAGCTCGATGTACCATTCAGCGACCCTTCCAGCTGAGTTTGGGCTCCTGAATACCCTGTCCAATGGGTAAGATGAGACGACCTTGATGGGGTGCCCCTGAAAGTAGTGTCGCAGCTTGCGCGATGCCACCAAGAGTGCGAGCAGGAGCTTTTGCGGCATGGGGTAGAGTGCCCTTGTGTCTCGCAGTACGGTGCTGACGAAGTATACCGGGTGCTCGACGAGGGCTGGCACACTGTTGAGGCTCGGGTCTTGCAGAGATTGTGCCGTATCCTAAGGTGGAGGATTTCCTGAGACTTGGCCATCCTCAGGAGTATCCACGACGCTGCCCTGCCGAGCTTGATCTTCCGCCGCTGATGGCGCTGGTGTGCCTTCCTGACCCTACGCTGCGTCGGCTCTGGCTTGGCGTAGCACACCTTTGTCTCTACGCTCCTCCTGAACCGCCACCAATGCCGCACTGGCGGAGTATGGGGTGGCGGCGAGGTAGAGTACCGGAGGCTCGAGAGGTCGTGGCGCCACCATCACCGGGGGGCTGGTGAGGTATTTCTTGAGGTCTTGGAAGGCCTGATCAGCCTCCAGGGTCCACTCGAAGGGGCCTTTCTTCTTCATGAGCTTGAAGAAGGGTAAGGCACGCTCGCCTAGCTTAGAGATGAAGCACCCTAACGCGGTCACCCGTCCTGCCAACTTTTGCATCTCCTTGAGGGTCTGTGGTGGGCTCATGTCTTCGATGGCCTTGATCTTCTCTGGGTTCACCTCAATCCCTCTATGGGATACGAGTAACCCCAGCAGCTTGCCAGAGGGGACGCCAAACACGCACTTCTCCGGGTTAAGCCTCAAGTTCACCCGGCGCAAACTCTCAAGGGTCTCCTCCAAGTCTTGAATCAATGTCCTCGCCTCGCGAGATTTGACCACTATGTCATCAACGTAGGCCTCTGTGTTTCTACCAAGCTGCCGCCCCAAGGCGATGTGCATCAGCCGCTAGAAGGTTGCGCCCGCGTTCCGAAGGCCGAAAGGCATGCAGGTGTAGTAGTACACCCCACATTGTGTCAAGAAGGTCGTCTTCTCCACATCCTCCACCACCATCTTGATCTGATGGTATCCAGAGAACGCATCCAGGAAACATAACAAATCACACTCGGCGGTGGAGTTGATGATTTGATCGATACGCGGAAGGGGAAACGGATCTTGGGGGCAGGCTTTGTTGAGGTTGGTGAAGTCGATGCACATCCGTTCCTTCCCACCTTTCTTCTGTACTACGACGGGATTCGCCAGCCATTCGGGGTATTGAACTTCTCGGATGGTGCATGCCGCCTCCAGCTTGCGTGTCTCTTGGACGATGAAGGCATGCTTCTCAGTGGACTGCCGTCTTGCTCGCTGCTTCACGGGGCGTACGTTGGGGCATACCCTTAGATGATGCTGGATTACCTCTCTCGGGACCCCTACCAGTTGATTGGGCTCCCACGCGAATATCTCCTTGTTCGCGTGCAAAAACCTCACCAAAGCTTCTTCTTGTCCCGGGCCAATGCCGGTCCCTATGGTGAAGGTGGCTCCTGAAGACCCGTCCTCGTTGACCGGCACCTGCTTGGTCTCCGCCTTGTCTTGGGTGAACAACTGCTTCTGCTTGGTGGGCGCAGTCTCCTTGGCCTTGTGCGCATTGGCGCCAGCTGGCTGTGCCGCCGCCGCGGTCTTGAAGGCGAGCCTGAGCACCGTCACAGCCTCCTTAGTGTCCCCCTTGATGGTGAGGATGCCCTTGCTCCCCGACATCTTCATGAGGTTGTACGCCGGGTGAGTCACCACCATGAACTAAGCGAGAGCCGGGTACCCGAGGATGGCGTTGTACGGGAGACCGATGCGGGCGATGTCAAAGTCCACTAGCTCAGTGCGATAGTTGTCTCGCATGCCAAAGGTGACAGGGAGGTGGATCTACCCCAGAGTGTGAGCAGCTCCACCACCCACTCCTGTGAAGGGCTTGCTGAGGCCGAGCCGTTCGAGCGGCACATGAAGAAGGCTGAAGGATTCCACGGAGAGCAAGTTGAGGCCGGCGCCGCCGTCGATGAGGGTCTTGGTGATGGCCATGTTGCAGATGGTGGGCGTGCAGAGCATCAAGAGCATCCTGGAGCCACCGGTGGAGTCGGGGTGGTCTTCCAAGTCGAAGGTGAGGTCGGCCTCCGGCGCAGCCCAGCCCGGCGGAGCCCCCGAGCACTTGCAGGCTGCCCCAATCTGACGGAAGAAAGGCTTGACGTGGCGATCTATAGGAGGTGCTTGGGAGCCACCCAGCAGTGTCGCGGCTGCGTGGTGTGCCGGCGCCGCATAACGCACAGTGAAGAGGTCGCGGAGTTCCCCCCCAGGACGTCACCGCGGATCCCGGGAGGTTGAGCAGCCAGGCGCGCGGCTCGCCGGCGAGCGCCAGGGGGAATAAGTTTGCCATGATCTTGTCGTCGCCTCCGACTTCGAGGACGTCCTCCTGGTATGCTAGCAGGAACAGCACCGAGTCTGCCGCGCCATTGTAACGTGGTGGCATCTCCGGCCTGAACTTGGCCGGCCACTGCACTTGCCGCAGAGTGGGTGCCAGGGCTCGGTACCCAGACTCCCTGCTGCTGGTGTTGGCCGCAGAGGTCAGTGGGGGGGCACCTGCCATGGAAGCGTAGTGCGGCGATGCGGGGCGCTGGTTGGTGGAGAGAAGCCCCAGCACACCCCTACCTGGCGCGCCAAATGTCGGATGCGGGGTTCCGGCTAACCCTTAAGGTTCGAACACTGGGGTGCGCATGAAGTCTTTCCCTTCTACCAATCTACGCTCTAGCTCGCTAAGGTCTTGCGGACGAACTCGACAAACTCGCAACACAGAAAGACCCAGGGTTTATACTGGTTCGGGCCACCGTTGTGGTGTAATACCCTACTCCAGTGTGGTGGTGGATTGCGTCTTGGGCTGATGATGAACAGTACAAGGGAAGAACTGCCTCCTGAGGTTGAGGTGTTCTTGTGCGTATGAACTTGTGGTGTGAGGATTCCCCACTAGCTCTGATCCCCTCCTACTATGGTGGCTAGTCCTATTTATAGAGGCCCTGGTCCTCTTCCCAAATATCGAGCGGGAAGGGAGCCAACAATGGCGGGATAATTTGAAGGGGGACAACTAGTACGAGTTATCCTAACAAAAGTAGTCTTCGCTTGCACAAAGCTCTGGTGGTGACGCCGTCTTGGGCTCCACAATGACCTCCGTCTTGCAGTCCATGGTCTTGGTCTTGTTGCACCAAAATGGCAACCTTTACCTGAGGCCTCGGTACTCCGCGGCTGCGCTTGCCCCCTTTGCACCAAAGAGGAAACAAGGACGCTGCGCACGCTGGCGCCCGCCTGGTGTCGATCGTCATGGCTCACGTCACGAGAGCCTCGCGAGGTTTGCCCCGCCTTGATATCTCCACTCCTCGTGAGCCTGCCTGGCTGGGCCACTCTAGAGGAGGTCTTGCGTCGTCCGCCTCGCGAGGCTTGGCCCCTCGCGAGGGTCTTGGATGCTTGTTGATGAAGATGGGTTGTACGGCCTGCTAGCTCCGCCATGCCGCGGGCCGCAGGCAGGCAAGTCCGGGGAACCCTGTTCCCAGAACACCGACATAACCAAACAACAGAAGCTAAAAGTTGAAGCCGGATGATCTGGGTCGACTCTTGGATGATCTGGGTAAAGGCCGGACAATCCGGGAAATCATCCGGACAAGTTTTTCTACTGCAGATTTTAGAAAATGGCCCGAAACACCCTAAAGATGGCTTAAGATCTAAAAGTGTTCAACATAAAAGTTGTGCATCTCGTCGAGTCAATTGAGTTTTATATAAAAATCATCCAAATCCGAGGTCGTATGTCGATTCTAGAGCCAAGACAGTGAGCTGTTGTCATAAAACTAGGCTAGGCCGGATCATCCGGGCCTAGAGCCGGACATTCGGGCCGGAGGTCATGACAAGTCTTGTTTTGGCTAGATTTTGATGATTTGGACGACAAGGCAAGTCCTTTTCTTGTACTGGAAGTCTATCCGCCTCTTATACAGATAGGAGGTGACGACCGATTGAACAACACCCAATCGATCTATCAATATATCACTTTTTACCTTTACCTTTATATCTCTACCTTGTTCTTCTTCTTCCTCGTTCTTCGTTCATTCTTCGTTTGCAGGGCGGCGAACCTTGAGGTCCTAGGGGCGATCAAGTCGAGCTAGGGCATCCCATAGCCGCCGCGTGCCCTGACGGGGTCCCTCCCGAGCGTGTGGGGTTTCGGGTCCTCAAAAGCGCCCACCGGATTGCCTGCGTACCGCACTTCCGGATGGGTCTCCATCGATGTGAGCTGCGGTGCATCACCCACGGTGTCGAGGGTACACGGTGACGTGTTCGTGTGTGAACAGCTCCCTATATCGTTAGCCTGAAAGTTAAGAGACCACGAGAGGGCCATCCGGAGTCTCCCAGCAGCTACAAAAATGCGGCCACGGACCTCCTTGGACACTTCTGCTACTTGTGAACTGCGTTGGGATTTCCCCGAAGAGTAGAGGATGATGCAGTACAGTAGAGATAAGTATTTCCCTCAGTTAAGAACCAAGGTTATCAATCCAGTAGGAGAACCACGTAGCACCTCGTTAGCAGCACCTACACACAAAATACAAATCCTTGCAACCCAACGCAAACAAGGGGTTGTCAATCCCTCGGCGGTTATGTGCAAGATTAAATTGTATCGTGTTTGATAGGTAGACTGAACAAAAATAAAAAATAAAATAAAATAAAATTGCAACAAGGTATTTTTAGGACTTCATATATAATAAAAGTATACCTGGGGCCCATAGTTTTCACTAAAGGCTTCTCTTTTGAAAATAGCATACAGTGGGTAAACAAATTACTATTGGGCAATTGATAGAAAAGAAAATAATCATGACAATATCCAAGGTAATGATCATGTATATAGGCATCACATCCGAGACAAGTAGATCGACTCCTGCCTGCATCTACTACTATTATTCCACACATCGACCGCTATCCAGCATGCATCTAGAGTATTAAGTTCATAAAGAACGGAGAACTGCCTTAAGCAAGATGGCATGATGTAGACAAAGTAAACTCACGGATGAATAAACCCCATCTTTTTATCCTTAATGGCAATGATACAAATACGTGGCATGTCCCATTCTGTCACCGGGATTGAGCACCCGAAGATCGGACCCATTGCAAAGCACCTGTCCCATTGCAAGATAAATCGATCTAGTTTACCAAACCAAATCAATAAATCAAAGATAAATACGAAGCTATAACAATCATGCATAAAAGATCTCAGATAAAACTCAAATAATATTCATGGATAAATCTAATCATAAACTCACAATTCATCGGATCCCAACAAACACACCGCAAAAAATCATTACATTGGATAAAACTCCAAGAACATTGAGGAGAACATTGTACTGAAGATCAAAGAGAGAGAGAGAGAGAGAGAGAGAGAGAGAGAGAGAGCCATCTAGCTACTAACTATGGACCCGTAGGTCTGTGGTAAACTACTCATGCATGATTGGAAGGGCAGCAAGGTTTATGTATAGCCCCTCCATGATCGATCCCCCTCCAGCAAGGTACCGGAAAAGGCCTCCAGATGGGATCTCGTAGTTCTGGAACTTATGGCGGCAAAAAAGTATTTTGGCTGGCTCTCTGTTAGTTTCCCAATTTTAGAGAATTTATAGAGGCAGGGTTAGGTCAAATGGAGCCACGTGGGCCCCACAAGCCACCAAGGCGCTCCCTGGTGCTTCATGGGCCACTGCCCAGTCTTCTTGTCCCCCTCGAAGCTTCCAGGGTCTCTTATGTCTAGAAAAAAATGTCGAAAAAGTTTCGTGGCATTTGGACTTTGTTTGGTTCTGATATTCTGAAAAACCAAAAACAGGCGAAAACATCAACTGGCATTGGCCACTAATTTAATAGGTTAGTCCCAACAAATGATATATAATTGCTTGTAAATGTATATAAAACATCCAAGATTGATACTATAATAGCATGGAGCAATCAAAAATTATAGATACGTTGTAGGCATATCAAGCATCCCCAAGATTAATTCCTGCTCGTCCTTGAGTAGGTAAATGATAAAAACAGAATTTTTGATGTGGAATGCTACCTATCACATTCATCATATAATTTTCTTCTTTGTGGCATGGACGTTTGGGCTTTAGTGATTCAAAGCAATATAGTTTGAAATGAAAACATAAATGCTCAAGCATACCAACAAGCAACCATGCCTTCAAATATCAACGCTAAATAAAGTTATCCCTAGCCCATTATGCTCAGTCATTGATCCATTCATGAAACACACTCAATATTAGCTACACCCAATGCACAAGTATGACAATAGTGCTCCCTAATTGGTGCTTTATAAGAGAAGATGGAGACTCAAAATAAAATAAAAATAACATAAAAATAAAGTAGATAGGCCCTTCGCAGAGGGAAGCAGAGATTTGCAAAGGTGCCAGAGCTCAAAGTTTAAAACAAACGGATAATTTTTTTTGAGGGGCATGCTTTTCCTTTCAACGATACGACCGAAAGTCCCCGACATCTTCCCTGCTACAAACATTATAGGTGGTTTCCAAACAAAAAGTAAAGTTCATTTCCTTTCCACCATTCTTTCATAAAGAATCGCTAGCCGTATCCATGGGTGCCCTCCATACCAACAACTTTCCAAGGAATTTATTATATTTCTTCATTTTGATTCAATTCGGGACTAGGCATCTCTATTACCTTGCCATTTTCTCGTTTAATGAAAAGTGAATAAACACTCATCGTGAGAATAACTCACGTAACATGGAAGATATTGGTAAGCCCTTGCCGCATCATGAGCGGTATGGGCACACAAAATGTGGCACCCCGTCTCAGAGAAACCGGAACGCCCCGCATTCCTGCCCAAAGATCGAGGAGAAGTCTTCTGGAATACGGCACTGCTGAGCATAGAACAAACCAGCTTTCTATTATTACACGAATATGAATACAATGTATCCGATATTACAATGAATAACATCGGCACGACAACACTACGCCATCCTCAGTTGCTCTATGCAAGTAGCAGAACAACTCGAAGCAGCGGAACAACGACGACGGTGGTGAACTCCACTCGTGTCGTGGTGGGCGCACGGCAGATGCCATGGGATGGATAAAGAGAGGAGGAGGCTCAAGGGCACTGGTGGGCTCCAGAGGCAAGGTTGGCATGAGCGAGTGCGGGACGCAAGACATACCCAGGTTCGGGGCTCTTGAGAGATAACACCCCTAGTCATCCCGAGTCTGGTTTATATGTAACAGTACAGAGTTTCTTCTAGAACCATATGGAGGAAGAAGGAGGTCTGGCCAAGGCTTAGGCTGCTCCCTCTCCTTGGGTGTTGCTTAGCTAGGTGTGTGTGTGTGTGTGTGTGTGTGTGTGTGTGATCGCCTGTGCAAATGAAGTGGTTTTCTGCCCCTATGCATGGGGGCTCCTGGAGGGTTTTATAGATCAACCCCCAGGGGTACAAGGGTAATGTTACAAGGCCGTAGGGTTGGGTTGTTAGTGTCCGGGAACCCGTGCTGGGACCCACCGGGTACTAGGGCCCGTCAGGTTCTCCGGGCATGGGCCCCGTGTGCCTAGGGGCCACTGTGTGCTGTCTTGTCGATCGTCAGGGCATGCACGGGTTGAGTCGGCTACAGTGGCGCTCTGTCAGGTCACCGCTTGTTGGCGTCATTGGTCACGCCAGGGAACTATTGCCACGCCAGGCCTAGTCAGCAGGTAGGCATAGGGCACTGTAGCCGCGCTGGCCCTAGTCAGCGGGTAGGTGGAGGGCACTGTTGCCTGGTCCGACTAACCAGAGGCATGGGATGGGTACTGCGGCTTTGATCATTAGCTGGCGGAGACTCGTCCCATCGTACGGCTCGTATGGGATGGCCGCTGACCCTTGTCCGAGTTTGGAGAACACGCCAAGGGTGGCGCTGGCTTGCTGGCGAAGTCTTGAGCTTGGTTGTTGGGGCCGAGTCGAGGAGCCTGGCCAGGTCGGCCTGCTTGGCCGGGTCGAGCAACCTGGCCGAGTCGAGCAACTCGGCCAAGGTCGGACCGGATTGAGGGGCGATGCAGGCCCGTTGTTTTTGAAAAGGATCCGGGTTCCGTTGCCTCCCTGGGGTTCATCCCCCCGACATTAGTCCCCGAAGCTGTGAAGGTCCACCATCTTCAGATGGGTGGGCCTTCGCAGTTTCCCCCCTGCGCAGAGGCAAACTTGGCAACCGCCATGTCCGGCAACACCCACTGTGTGCCGGCTTCTAGAAGCCGGATCGCGGCTTCTTCGTCGTGGCGGGAAACCGAGGAACCCAGCGAATCTGGGACAATCTTTCGGGCTTCGTGCGGCCGCCACATGGCGCCTAGGAGCTGGAAGGGCCTGACAAGCCACGCACGCGATAGGATAGGGCGACGCCTTGGGGCCCACCGCTGCACGCCCTCGTCCCATGCTCGCGGATTTATTGCGGAGTCCGCGGGTCGGTTGCCATTATCTAGGCAGTTATTGCATGCGTACATGCGCACTTATTGCGGGGAAGTGGGAGGGGCGAACGCAAACGATCCCACTTCCCCACGTTTTGAATCGTGGCCTATAAATTGGGAGCAAGGGGGCGGCGGAGATCATTCACGCTCGCGCTAGCTGAGATGCCCGCCATTCCGAGCAGAACTTCCTTGCCATCTTCTTTTCCCTATCCTTCTTCTTCTTTGCACATGGGGTGATGGCGCTGCCGTCAGGGTCGTGGATGGGCTCGACCGTCACCCTCGATGACATCGCTTACCTTCATGACACCAGGCTCCTGCCAAGGGCGGAGGAGGTCGAGGCGCGCCTCTCGCAAGGCGAGCAGGAGCCGCGGTCCAAGGGTTCGGAGCGGGTGGTCTTCCTGTCGCACTTTAAGCGCGGGTTCGGGCTGCCCGCGAGCGGCTTCTTCCTCGAGTTTCTGGAGTTCTTCAGGCTCCAGCCCCATCATCTTGGCGCTGGCGCGATCATGCAGCTGTCCGGCTTCGTCACCCTCTGCGAGGGGTACCTGGGGGTTGAGCCTTCGATCAACCTCTGGGTGTGCTTCTTCTCTCTGAAGCAGCAGGGGCCAAAGGCCGGAGAGATGTCCGAGTGCGGGGCGGCCGTCATCACCAAGCGGTCGGGCGCCGACTGCCCGAAGATGCCGCTGGAGGATTCTGCCAAGAAATGGCAGAATTCCTTCTTCTACGTCCACAGCATTGGCGCGGACCGCATCAACCTCCCGCCGTTCATCAACTCGCCGCCGTGGGGGAAGCTGAACTGGGGGTACTACCCCAAGCACCCGTCGCAGGACGTGCTCAACCTGTGCGAGCGGTTGTCAGTGATGAAGGAGCGGGAGGGGCTCACCGGCACCGACCTCATCAGCGCCTTCATCGTCCGGCGGGTGCTGCCGCTGTAGCGGCGCAACCACCTCATCGCCCAGATGGCCGGCCTCCAAGATCCCGACCGCATGGCGAACATGCAGCTGGCGGCGGACCAAGTCACGCGCCGGGTTAATGACATCTCCAAGGCCAACTTGGGGGTGACTGGGCGTTCGGGAAGGCCCTGTACAGCCATGAGAATCCGGCACCGTTGGTGAGTCCCTGGTCTCCATACTTCGCTGTTGCATATCTTCTTGTCCGTCCCGACGTGACGCGAGAGGTGCTTCTGGATGCCATCCGGCATCCTTATGACCGGGAGCGGGCGCAGGTGGTGCGGGATGCCTCAGAGGAGCCCGAGGCCCAAGACGGAGGGGAGGCGATGGCCGTCGAGTAGGTGAGTCTTGTTTATATTCCTTGAGTTGCCGGTCGTGGGATGGCTTTGGAAATGTTGATGCGAGCTGTTGACACAGCGGCGCCGGGTGGGGGAGGCAGCGGCGTGGCCGGAGCCGGGTCGTCACGGGGAGCGGGGACGGCGCGGCGCCCGTACGTTAAGGATATCGCCCTGCCGTAGGCCCCATCCATGAAGCGCGCGGTGGACCCGGCCGGAGGCGCGAAGCCGCCCGCTAAGAAGAGGCATGACACTCCGCAGGAGAGGGCGGCGAGGCCTAAAGTTCCGGTGGTGTCGGGGTAAGTGATTTTGGCGCCCGAGCCGAGTTGCCGAGTGGCCTTGCTTGACCCACCGTAATCATTTTTGTCTTGTGCTTCAGGTCGCTGATTTCGCTGGCGCTAGCGGCAACGGATGTTGTGTCCGCCGAGGGTGCCGCGTTCTGGAGGAGTCGATCCGGCACCGCCGACTGGGACGAGGACGAGGCGCCGGTGGATCCGGACCTTAGCCTGGACCCGATCGATGCCGAGGGTCTGTCCTAGCGGGAACGAAACTGTGCCGAGGTGGAGCTGGCGGCGGCGTCGACCCAGGCCTGGGTCAGGGCCACGACGGCATGGGCGCAAGCCGGTGAGGGGCCGGCGTGGCCGAAGATGCCTGCCGGCGGGGACGGTGGCAGCGGCAACGGTCTTCGTGCCGGCGTTAGCAAGGGAGCACGGCCAAGGCGGCCATGCGGACGCGATCGACCTCGACTGAGAGATCGTGGTTGTTGAGTATGGCACCCCACTGTGGACCAACGTCATTGAGCGGGAGGGGACCGATGGAGGCGGCGGCGATGCCATCTTCAACGAGGCGACTGGGCTGCGCCGGAGGGGGCGTCCCGGGCGCCAGCGAGCGAGGCGCCGCTGGTGGTGGAACCTCAAACCGCTCCGCCCATCGAGCCGGCGTCGGTGCCGGGAATGGTGCTGGAGAAGGCGCCGGCTTCAGGGGAGGCGGCCAGCGGAGTGCACGCCCTGGCGATCAGGGCCGGAGGACACCGGGCTGCCGAGCCGCAGGCATCACGGAGCAGGACCAGCGAGTTCCCCTTCGGACCTCTGACCCAGGAGGAGGTGGCGATGGCCGCCGTGACCCATCGCCCGCGAAGGCGGACGGACTGGATCCAAGCCTCCGCCCAGGCTGAGGTCGAGGCGACGCAGGAGCTAGAGCCCGCCGTCTTCGTAAGTTTCCGTCCGCACTCTGTTTTTTTCTTTTTCCATCGTTTTCCTCTTCGTGGGGGTGCGCCAGCGCACCCACTAGGTGTAGCCCCTGAGATTTGGGCCAACTGCATGGCAGTTCGGCCGAATCTTATCTTGCCGGCTTGTGCTGATTGTTTCCTCTTGCAGCAACTTGATTCCTTCCGGGTCAACGTCTTCAACCGACTCCTTGAGACGCATCAGCATCTCAAGGAGGGGCTCGCCGCCAAGGAGGAGGAGCTCTACGTCGTGAAAAGTATTTCTTCTGCATGCTCTTTTCTAGTGGGGGCATGCTAGCGCACCCACTGGGTGTAGCCCCCGAGATTCGGGCCAACTGCGTAGCAGTTGGGTCGAATCTTAAAACAGTGCTTTGTCGCTAAGTTTTTTTTCTTCTGCAGCCCAGGTGCTGTCTTGGAGGACCCGGCTGATTCGGGCCTGTTTTTGCTATGACCGGCTCGTCGCGGACGTCGGCCGGCTCGGGGCCGAGGCGGAGGCGGTGAAGCGGAGGCGGTGAAGCGGAGGGGACGGTAGCTTGGCAGGCGCTCGACAAAGCCAACCGGCTCCGGGAACAACTGGCGGGCGACAAGGGCCGCCTCGAGGCCGAAGTGGAGCGCCTCAGGGCGGATGCCGCCAAGGCCGTGGAAGCGGAGCAGGCCCTTGCCGAGGCGGACCAGCAGCGCGGCAAGCTGGCCGACGACAAGGGGCAGCTCCAGACCGAGGTGGAGCGCTTGAAGGCACTGGTGGCCACCGCGGAGGAGACCCAGCAGGGGGAGACCCGGCTCCGTGAGGAGGCCGTGAAGGCGGACGAGGACAAGGCGCCTAGTTGAAGGTGGCCCTTGCCAAGGTCGCCGACTTGGAGAAGGCACTGGAGGAGAGTGACCGCACCATCGCCCGGGAGCGGTGCGGTACGTTGCTCGAAGCGCAGCACCTAGAAGAGTCCTTCTCCAGTAAGTGCTTTTCTTTGGTTTTGTTGTTGTTGCCACGTTGGGACTCCGGCCTCTCTTCCTTAGCAGCTTTCTTCTGACTTGCATTTCTTCTTGACAGGGACCTTCCCGGAGACGCTCCCGCTGGCGGAGGAGGCCGTCCGCTTTCAGCGAGACCCGCAGGGAGTCGTGGACTCCGGGACCGACCGAATGTGGCCTAGACCTTCCCGGAGATCGTTACCGCCGCCCAGGCCCGCCTACGGGTTCTGAGCGACCGGACGGAGCGGCTTTCTTAGGCCAGCGTGGCGATGATGGCGGCCCTTTGGCCGGGTTCTATTGCACCGAGCAGCTTCACGTGGCTGGCGCGATGGTGGGATGCAGGCCCGGACCGTCTTCATGAGTGGCGGGTTTCTGCTGCTCGTGCCGGCGCCGAGATGGCGCTTCGGTTCGCGTTGTCATGGCACCCGGTCTTGGCGCTAGATGCGTTGATGAGCCAGCTGCAGGCGGAGGCTGGACGGATCGCCGCCCGGGCCAGCTACATCGTCGGGTTCGCCTTCCATGACGAGTTCTAGCCGGAGCGGGCGGAGGATGGCGGAGTCGTGCCCGCTGAGGACTACGGCCTTCTTCTGGAGGACCCAGAGGGTAGCTCCGAGGAGACGGGCGTCCACGCGGACGCCAAGGAGGAGGATACCGGCACATCTGCGGACCCGGCGGCTGCACGCTCTGGCGAAGGCAATGCCTGATTTTTAACTTGTAGAAAATTTCTGTTAGGTAGCAGGTCCACCCACCCACTGGGGGTTGACTGGGTGTAATGAATTCTGGCCTTGGGCCTGTTTAAATTTATGATGTATGAGTTGTGTGAATGTTTGCGCCTTTGCTTCTCGTTTTTGGAGCTGTTTTCTTGCGACAGCCTCCCTTTGGGTTTCACCCCCGCGAGTCTGATGCCCAGGGCTCTGGTCCGTGACAAGGGGTTCGGCCTTTGAGAGGGACACGCAGTACTTGGGCTTTTGAAACATTGGGCATGAGCAAAACACCCAGTAGGCCGGCAGGCGGCAATCTAGCGGGCCGGTTGGTGAGAAGCCGGTCGTGTGGTAACTTAAAGTGGTGCGGCCGGGTCGAGTGATCCGGCGATATGCAGAAACTTCGTGGATGCCTGCCCTTTTGCTTTGTGTTTTCAGGGCCATTTTCTTGTAACTCTCCCTCTTTGGGCTCCCCCCCCCCCCGCGAGTCTGTCGGCCAAGGCTTTGGTCCGTTACAAGGAGTTCAGCTTTTGAAAGGAGCGTTAAATACTTAGTCTTTCAAAACGCTGAGCGCGAGCGAAACACCCACTGGGCCGGCTGGTGGCCACCCGGCGGTCCAGGTTGGCGAGCAACCGGTCGTTCTATAACTTAAAGTGGCGGGGCCGGGTTGGGCGACCCGGGGATTCTTGACTTAGTGTTCGTGGCGTGCCAGTGCTTTTGTTCTGATGCGCTTGCCAGTCCGTAGTCGAAGCCGGATCTGCATCTTAGGGCGAAGCGAGAAGCTATGGCGATCCAACGCGTTTGGGAACCGCTAAGAAAAAATGGCGAGTGGCCAATCCGGCCATCCCCTGGGTTGAGCGAATCGACCCAGTGGCCGGGTTCGGCTTAAGTTTTTAAAGTGGTGCACAAATGTAGAGACACGATAGCTTGGTCGCAAAAGGGGCAGCCCCCGAGCGTCGTTCGGGGACCCCATAGTCTTGAGATGATTACAAAAGACGGTGATACATACGTGTTCACAGCTAACTGTAAAACGGGCGGAGTAGCTCCGCGTTCCATGGCCGGGTTGTTTCTTCGCCGGCTGTGTCTCTCTTGCGCTTGTTCGACTTGCGAGCGTCGATGAGGTAGTAGGCATTGTGATCGCATAGGGCCTTGCTGATGATGAAGGGGCCCTCCCATGGGGAGGACAGCTTGTGTTGGCCAGTCTACTGCTGGACGAGTCAGAGGACGAGGTCTCCCTCTCAAAAAGCGAGGGGCTTGATCTTCTTTCTGTGGTTGTGCCTCAGACCTTTCTGGTAGATGGCTGAGTGACTGAGCGCTAGGAGATGTGCTTCTTCGAGCAAGTCGCCGCCGTCTTCACGGGCTTCTGTTGCTTCGACTTCTATGTACATCGTGACGCACGGCGATTCGAACTCAACGTCGGTCGGGATGACGGCTTTTGCTCCGTAGAAGAGGAAGAACTGGGTGAACCCGGTCGACCGGTTAGGCGTGGTGCGGAGACTCCAGATAACAGCCGGCAACTCGTCGAGCTAGCTGCCGGGGGGCGGACGAGTGGCTCGACGAGCCGCGGCTTGATGCCAGATAGGATGAAGCCGTTGGCCCGCTCGAACTGGCCTTTGGACTGCAGATGTGCAATGGAGGCCAGGTCGAGGCGGATGCCGAAGATGGAGCAGTACTGCGCGAGCGCGCCCTTGGCGAAGTTGGTGCCGTTGTCCATGATGATGTTGTTCAGCATGCCATAGCACACTGCGATGTCCTTGGTAAATCGAATGACCGTTGGACCGTCAAGCTTCTTGATTGGCCTTGCCTCGATCCACTTGGTGAATTTGTCCACCGCCACCAGCAAGTGCGTCATGCCTCCTCGAGCGGTCTTGAAGGGTCCCACCATGTCGAGTTCCCAGACCGCGAAGGGCCAGGTGATCGGGATGGTCCGGAGTGCCGACGCCGGCTGGTGGCTGCGCTTGCTGAAGCGTTGGCACCCCTCGCACTTGAGGACGAGCGACTCGGCGTCTTCGAGGGCCGTGGGCCAGTAGAAACCATGGCAGAAAGCCTTGGATACCAGGGACCGCAAGGCGGCGTGGTGCCCGCACTCGCCCTGGTGTATGTCGAGGAGGATCTCAATGCCCTTGTCCTGCTCGACGCAGCGCTGGAACAGGGCAGTGGAGCTGTGCTTGACGAGCTCTTTGTTCATGATGCTGTAGGCGGAAGCTCGATGCTGTACTTGCCGAGCTTCGGTCTCGTCCATGTGAAGGACCCCGTTTTCCAGGAACTGTGAAATGGGCAGGGCCCAGGATGGTGTCGTGACCCCGGTGAGGACGGCCATCATGACGGGTTCTAGGGTGGCAGCCCCCGAGCTAGGTTCAGCGGCCTCAGGGCCGGGTTGGGGTGTGGTTGGGCTAGCTGGAGCAGTCCTCGGGCCGGGTTGAGGTGCGGCTGGGTCGTCTAGGACATGGATGCACTCGGAGTCCGGAGATGGCTTGACAGACGGCTTGTGCAGGTGCTCGAGAGAGACGCCGGACGGAATGGAGTACCGGGACGAGGTGATTTTGGCGAGCGTGTCGGCCACTTCATTCTACGCACACGGGATCTGGAGGAACTCAAAGCCCTCAAAAAATCCGGACAACTTCTAGACAAGGAGGCGGTAGCTCGCCATGTTGGAGTCGTGGGCGTCCCACTCGCCGGAGCAATGTTGCGCTACCAGGTCCGAGTCGCTGAAGCATAGGATTCGCCAGATGCCGAGTTCCTTGGCAAGCCGGAGGCCGTGCACAAGGGCTTCGTACTCGGCGACATCATTGGAGGTGGCGAAGTGGATCTGTAGTTCATACTTGAGCCGGTCGCCCTTGGGGGAGGACAACACGATGCTGGCCCCCAGGCCGACTCACATCTTCAAGCCGTCGAAGCACATGCGTCAGTGCGTCGAGTCCGGCGGCGGCGGTAGGTACTAGGTCTCAGTCCAGTCGACAAGGAAGTCGGCCAAAGGCTGGGACTTTATCATGGTGCGGGGCTCGTAGAGGATGGTGTGGCCGGCTAGCTCGAGCGCCCACTTGGCGACCCGGTGAGAGGCATCCCGGCACCCGATGATCTCGCCGAGAGGGGTTGTACTGACCACGGTGACAACAAGCTCTTGGAAGTATTGCTTCAGCTTCTTGGCGGTGAAGTACACGCCGTAACACATCTTCTGGTAGTGCGGATAGTTCTGCTTTGAGGCGGAGAGCACCTCACTCAAGTAGTAGACAGGATGTTGGACGGCTTGAACCTTGCCCTTCTCTGGTCGCTCGACCACCATCACCGTGCTGACCGACCATGAGGTTGCGGCGACATAGAGCAACAGCAGCTCCTTCTCGGCCGGGGTGGCCAGGACAGGTGTAGTGGAGAGCATGCACTTGAGATCCCGGAAAGCTTCATCCGCCTGGTCGTTCCACTCGAACGGTGTTGTCTTCTTCATCAGCTCATATAGGGGCAAGGCCCTCTCGCCCAGCCGGCTGAGAACCCGACTGACCGAGGCCAAGCACCCGGTGAATTTCTGGACATCGCGTAGCTGAGCCGGCTTGCGCATGTGCTTGATGGCCTTGATCTTCTCCGGGTTCGCCTCAATGCCGCGCTCCGAGACGAGGAAGCCGAGTAGCATTTCGACCGGGACGCCAAAAACACATTTTTTCGGGATGAGCTTGACCTTGTATTCGCGCAGGTTGGCAGAGGTTCCCTTCAAATGGTCGAGGGGAATGAGGTGCTACTTGGTCTTCACCACGATGCCGTCCACATAGACGTGGATGTTGCGACCAAGTTGCGGCAGCAAGCATTTCTGCATGCAACGCTGGAAGGTGGCACCGGTGTTCCTCAAGCCGAACGACATGTTGATGTAGCAATACGCCCCGAAAGGCGTGATGAAGGACGTTTTCAGGGCGTTGGCCGGGTCCAGCTTGATCTGATGATAGCCGGAGTAAGCATCCAGGAAGGAGAGGAGCTCGCACCCGGCGATGGAGTCGATGACTTGGTCGATCTGAGAGAGGGCGAACGGGTCTTTGGGGTAGGCCTTGTTCAGGCTGGTGTAATCGATACACATGCGCCAGGTCTTGTTCTTCTTCAGGACGAGGACTGGGTTGGCCAGCCACTCGGGGTGAAATACTTCCATGATGAAGCCAGCTGCCAAGAGCTTGGGGACCTCTTTACCGATGGTCCTTCTCTTTTCTTCGGAAAAGCGTCACAGAGGTTGACGGACAGGCTTGGCGTCGTTGCGGACGTGGAGTTTGTGCTTGGCGTACTTCCTCGGGATACCCAGCATGTCCTTGGGGGTCCATGCAAAAATACCCCGATTCTCACGGAGGAAGTCGACGAGCTCGCCTTCCTATTTGTTGTCGAGGCGGGCGCCCACGACAACGTACTTGCTGCAGCTGGGATCCCCCAGGTTCAGCTTCACCTTCTTGCTCTCTTTGGAAGGCTTGAATGCGGCCTCATCGGTCGGCTCCTCGGTCGGGATCTGGGTGGCCAACGCCTCCTGGGCCAAGGCGACGATCCGGTCGAGTTGGCGCTGCTCCTCGGCCACGACCAGCGACTCGGCTAGCTTGGCGCCGTCTCGGGCATAGTCCAGGGACTTGCAGTAGTCGCCGGTGATGGTGATGAGGCCCTTTGGACCCGGCAGCTTCATCTTCAGGTAGGCGTAGTGGGGGACCGCCATGAACTTGGCGAGCGCAGGCCTACCAAGCAGCGCGTGGTATGCACTGGATAGGTCGACCACCTCGAACCTGATCGGCTCGTGTCGGAAGTGGCTGCTATCACCGAACAGGACGTCGAGCCAGATCCGGCCGATCGGGGAGTAGGAGAGGCCGGGAACGATGTGGTGGAAGATCGTCCGGGTCGGCTCCAGGTCCTTGGCCTCAAGGCCGAGTTTGGTCATGGTGTCGCGGTAGAAAATGTTGATGCTCCTGCCGCCGTCGACGAGAACCCGGGAGAACTTGCAGGTGTGCCGGGGCGCGATGATGGTGGGCCCGAGGACGGGAGTGTAACCATCCGGGTTCGGCATGACGACCGGGTGGTCTTCCCGGCTCCAGGTGACCGGGTGCTCTGACCAATGCATGTACTCCGTCTTGGCCGGGACGATGGTGCTCACCTCCTGTCGAAAGAGGTGCTAGCTGCGCTTGTCATTGCCGAGGCTTGTGAAAATGACGTAGGTCACATTCTAGGCTGGGTAGGGGTCGTCGCGTATCGCGCCGGCGGCCGAAGGCGAAGGCGGATGCCCTGCTCCCGGAGCCGGAGCCGGAGGCAACGGGATGTCGCCCCTGGCGATGCGCTTGGTGATGGCGCACTATCGAAGCATGTGCATAGACGGCCTCGCGCCGCTGTGGTGCTTGTAGGGAGCGTCTAGCATCTCCTCGAAACTCATGGCGGGCTGCCATGCCATTTTGCCGGTGTCCCGGCGTTTGGCAGCCGGGTCGGCCGCGGGCGCCTGCTCGGCGGCCGCGACGTGTCGGTTGTCGTAGCGCTGAGCCGGTTGATCGGCTTTGCGCTTGTGCTGCTGGTTGTGCTACTGCCGGCTTCCCTAACCAGCCGGCTTCTGAGGCAGCACCGGCTTTGCATTGCCGGCTTCATCCAGGGCCACCTGGATCTTCATGGCGGAGTCGGCATTGGCGTACTTGTCCCTGTTACCATGAGCGCGGCCATAGTGGCCGGCTCGGAGCGCAAGAGCTTGTGCTTGAGGAGGGTGCCGTCTCTGCACCCGTTGCCGAAGTACTAGATAGCTTGAACTTCGTGGACGCCCTCGCAGCTGTTCCAGAGCTCAGTCCAGCGTGCGAGGTATTCGCGACTGGTTTCCGCCGGCCCCTGCACGCACATGGCAAGCTGACTGGGGCGGCCGGGTCGCTTGTAGGTACCAGTGAAGTTGCGCACGAAATCCTACTCGAAGTCGACCCACGTGTTGATGCTGCCGGCCGGCAGACTGTTCAACCATGTGCGGGCCGACCCCTGGAGCATGAGGGGCGTGTAGCACACGGCAAGGCAGTGGTTGCCGCTGGCGATGCCGATGGCGGTGGTGTAGTCGGTGAGCCAGTCCTTTGGCTTCACAGTGTCGTTGTACTTGGGGGTATTGCGGGGGAGCGTAAACCCTTCGGTGAAGGGCTCGCCCCGGATGCGTGGCCCGAAGCACGCAGGTCCGACGGGGCCGGTCTCCTCCAGCTCCTGGGAGAGGGCGAGTCGGTCGAGGCGGTGACGAGC
>NC_041380.1:152660120-152673591 GCF_002162155.2 Triticum dicoccoides
GCAGCCGGACATCGGTCGGGCTGGAGCAGGGAATCGAGGCGGCGCCAGACCTCGGAGGTCGGCTCGTTCGCCAAGTCTCCAGCGGCCGTCAGGGAGGTGTTGCGCTGGGTCCGGGTGCGGCCGGAGTGTGCATCGCCGGGTGGCGAAGACACCGTGTGCTGGAAATCGCCAGGTCCAGCGACACGAGCGGAGCCGGATCCGACCGGCTTGGCGAGTTGGTTGAGGCGGTCCTGCTGTGCGTTAGTCGCAGCGAGGAGGTCGTTCACCCTCTTAAGGCAATCCTGCAGCTCTTCGCCCGCGAGCTGATCCATGCCGGTCGCGGCCGCCTGGGAGGCATGCATGTTCTTCACGGGAGTCTTGTAGACGGGAGGGAGGGCGCTGAAAGCACGCCCGATCGCGCCACCCTAGGCTCGCATGTCGGCGACTCGGCTCGGCTCAGGGGCGGCAGGCGTGAAGCCGTAGGCGGCATTGCGCTCCAGCTGGGCGGAGTCGAGGCGACGCTGCGTGGCGGCAAGTGTCTCCGTGAGGTCCAGTAGGCGCTGGCGGACGTCGTTGAGGTGAGTCCGGACCTCGGCGATGTTGGAGGCGTCGATGTCGGTGCCTATGGGAACATGGAGGCTCCGTATCGTGGCGCGCAGCGGGTTGGGTGAGCCGGCCCTATCCGCCGCGGCCTTAGCTTCGACGGCCTTCCTTATCGTGCTCGACGATGAGGAGGCGTCGATGTCGATGATGAAAACCTCCACGGAGAGGTCCATCGCGCCGGTGAAGCATCATCGTTGATGGAGAGCGGGGAGTCGGAAAAACTAAGTACCTCGCAGGGGTACTCGTCGTCCGTAGCCGCGTCAGAGATGCGCAGCGCGGCGAAGGAGGCGGCGAGCGCGTCGATGATGTCGTCCGCCAGCGTGACGGGCTCGCCGTAGTCGGAGAAGATCCCTGTCTGAAGCATGCTCCCGGCCAGGACCTCGAGCTGCCCCACGGTGGGCGCCAACTATCGTGGTGGGCACACTGTAGATGCCATGGGATGGCTAAAGAGAGAAGGAGGCTCGAGGGCACTGGTGGGCTCCAAAGGCGAGGTTGGCATGAGCGAGCGCGGGATGCAAGACATACCCAGGTTCGGGGCTCTCTGGAGAGATAATACCCCTAGTCCTGCAGAGTCTGGTTTATATGTAACAGTATAGAGTTTCTCCTAGAGCTGTATGGAGGAAGAAGGAGGTCTGGCCAAGGCTTAGGATGCTCCCTCTCCTCGGGTGTTGCTTAGCTAGGTGTGTGTGCGATCGCCTGTGCGAATGAAGTGGTTCTCTGCCTGTATGCATGGGGGCTCCTGGGGGTTTTATAGATCAACCCCCCAGGGGTACAAGGGTAATGTTACAAGGACATAGGGCCCGGTTCTCAGTGTCCGAGAACCCAGTGCTGGGACCCGCCGGGTACCAGGGCTCGCCGGGTTCTCCGGGCGCGGGCCCCATGCGCCTAGGGGGCACTGTGTGCCGTCTTGTAGATCGTCAAGGCATGGCCGGGTTGAGTCGGCTACAGTGGCGCTCAGTCAGGTCGCCGCTTGTTGGCATCATTGGCCACGCCGGGGCATTGTTGCCATGCCAGGCCTAGTCAGCGGGTAGGCGTAGGGCACTGTAGCCACGCTGGCCCCAGTCAGCGGGTAGGTGGTGGGCACTGTTGCCTGGTCCGGCCGACCAGAGGCATGGGAGGGGTATTGTGGCTTCAATCATTAGCTGGCGGAGACTCATCCCATCGTACGGCTGGGATGGTAAAGCCGCTGACCCTTGGCCGGGTTTGGAGAACACACCAAGGGCGGTGCTGACTTGCTGGAGAAGTCTTGAGCTTGGTTGTTGGGGCCGAGTCGAGAAGCCTGGCCAGGTCGGCCTGCTTGGCCCGTAGAGCGACCTGGCCGAGTCGAGCAACTCGAACAAGGTTGGGTCGGATTGAGGCGATGCAGGCCATGTTGTTTTTGAAAAGGATCCGGGTTCTGTTGCGTGCCTGGGGTTCATCCCCCCGACAACTCCGCAGGGACTCTGGCTGGAACGCTTATCCTAGCTCGCACGAACGGAAACAATGACAAGCAATCAAGAAATCTGGGAATGACCCGCAAACTGGCATGACACGCCAGGTCAGTACATTGAATGTACTTGCAAGCTCACAATAACCAGAAGCATTCAAGACAAACAACAACATGGCAATTACAGGTTAAGCAGGAATTATCATTAGATCATTAGGATAACATGGCATGAACAACATGAACATGGTTCAGCTAGAACAATATGAGCATGGCATGAACATATAAGTCTGATGATACTAGCATGCAACATGATGACACTATATGCACCACTTATTCTGCTCAGGTTAACTCATAACCATCACATGCATCACTTACCAACCTCGGACATCACACGATCATCTCAGGATCAAATCAAGCTTGGTATAAACAATATCGTAGTAATCCTTAAATGCCACAAGGAGCTTGATCTTAACCCATGATTCTCGCACAACATCGCGAATATCCAACAACTCGGTATCCTCGATACCACGATGATCATTCATGGATCACAAAGGAAACCACTCTGGGCTCAACGGGTTACTTTGTAACCAAACGGTGATCATTCCACGATCACCACCAATCTCTTTCTCATCATCGAACCAGGGTTATTATTAAGAAAGTTATTGTTATTACTGTTGACCCATAGTGTCACCGACACGAACTGGGCCCTTATCCGCGGGCATGGCTATCGATAGATTTCATATACACTCTACAGAGGATAGCACACTGTACCCACACCACAGAACCCATGGCCTCGTACTCCCATTCGGGTGGACCAACGGCGTTCCGACAAAACCGTCCTACTGCCATGACACTATCCTGGCTACCCCGACCAACTCCCCTTTGGGCTAAGTCATGGGTGGCCCCGTGCCTACCAAAGGACAAAACGTGCAAAACAACTCGGGCACACAAGGCTTATGCCGTCCTACCCGGCCAAGGTAGCGACCGCACAGAACCTTCCCTCATTGGAGGCACCGGCGAAAGGCATGACAATAGACCCAGTTAGGACCTTCCCGTTAGGTAAGAGTGGTTGCACTGGTCATCTTAATATGGTGGCACCATGACTCAGCCAACAATTGTTCAAGGTAAATTTAATCCGGTTAAACATGAATGCAATATGCTGAGCCATGATAAAATAACATGATGCAATTACAATGCATGAGCATGATATCAACATAAGCACGTGGTGCAACATAACTATCCACCATATCCACAATCAATCATATCCAACTGAGCATAGTATAATGACGAGCATGAATATTACAAGTACAACACTACTCATGACCACTAGCATCTACTATAAATACCATGCAAGAACTCATCAATAACATTACCGAGTAAACACTTAACCAACTAGCAGCAAAGGAACAATGCATATTATAGGTACTCAGTAATCGATGGCAATCATGCCTCAAAGAACATGACCAACCCAACATGTAGTACTATCAAGCATGACCAGTATGAAAGTAATACTAGGAGGTAGAACATGATAACAAAGTGCAAGAAACATAGCATGACGGTAATCACCGATCCATAAGCATAACCGAAATAACGACAATAGTAGCAAAACAATCATACAGTTATTAAAGATTCAAGTTGAAAACCAGTGCTACTGCATGGCTATCATGCAAATGGTGGTTGTGGCTTGCTTGAGGGTGAAGAATGCACCGGGGAGATAAACGGAATGATTTTGGCACAAATCGCCAGAAAAGTTCTCTCTCGGAGGGGGCTGATTAAGCATAGGGGCAAAATGGTCATTTTCACAGTGTCAAACCATAGTGAGAATGAAACCAAAAGAACAGGCTCGACGAAACGAAAACGTGGGCTTTGGAATCACCTCATTCGGAGTCTCGAGCAAAAAGTTATAGCCCGACGAAGTTCAGGGACCAATCTATAAAATAACTCTACAAACAGGCCCCTGAGCTGAAAAAGAGAAAGCGCATTTAGAGGAATACGCCTTCAGAGCAGGGAAAACGCATTTTGAGATGAAAGAGAAGGAAAGTGTGCTTTCCAGCTGGGAAGACGTATTTAGGAGAATACGCCTCCACTAATCCAGCGTGGCAAGGCGGGACCGGGCGGCTGTGTGACTTACAGGCTGGGTCCACTTTATCCTCTCTCTCCTTCTCCCCCATCTGCTTCTTCCTCCTCCCGATGGGCGGAACATAGGAGTCCGGCGCAGGTCTCCGGCGACTCCGGCCACCTTAGGTCCAGGGGAAGGCACCGGCGGGACCGGGACGGAGCGCCGGTCCATTCAAAGGCTGCACGCACGCCGGGGAGAAGCAGGGCACGAGGATACCAGGGTGGTCGAGAGGAACGGCGGTGGACAAAGTTGCAGATGCATGGCCACAACAGCTCCGGAGAGAAACTGAGGGAAGGGGAGGGTGCGTTGGAGTCTTGTTGAGCTCCTGGAGGTGGAAAGAAGAGGAGGGGAGGCCAAAGTTGAGTCAATTTAGGTGGCGGCCGGCGGCGAGGCTTCGGCCAGGGGCGGGTAGGGAGAGCTTTCTCGAGCTCGGGTGAGAGGCTGGGGAGGGGTAGTGGAGTGAGGAGAGGAGGCTATTGAGCCCGGGAGGCTGCGGGGATGGCTATATATAGCCAGGCAAGGAAGGCTGTGGCCGAGTGCCACCGCTCGAGCTCGGCCAAAGCTCTGGCTAGGGTCAGCGAGCACGAGAACAGGACGAGGGGGAGTGCGGATGAGCTACAGCAGGGTAGGAGGGGCCGAGGACGCAGGGGAGAAAGAAACCAAATGCCTTGAATGCTCGGTCAGCCACATTGCGCCCGTGGACACGCGGCGATGAGTGCTGACGGAGGGGCTTAGGGAGGGGAGATGGCTCCAGGAGGACGGCGACAACGCGGTAAAACTATGAGACATGCTCATGAGCGCGAAGACGACGAGAGGGAGAGGGGCCCGAGCAAGAAACCATCCAGCTCGCGTCCATGGCATGCTAGAGCTCGTGATCACTGCGTGCACTGGTGCACACAGTGCCACACGGCCGGCCAAACGATGTCTGGGGGTTTGTCCTTCCCGGGGAGGTTGCAACTACGGTGGTATCTCGGTGAAAAATGCTCTGGTTATATGGCAATTAACCTCTGAAGTTTACTGCAGTAAACTTGAACATGTACTAGTTATTTACAGGGACTTGATTGGATCAAATAGAGTTGTCTAGGATAGCTTAGGAAGGACTATAATCCTGGAGAGTTTGAGGATAATTGGATCAAGATTTAATGTAGTTGCTTTGCAACTGACCAAATTTGGTCAAAAACTAGATTAAAATGATGCACTCAAATGGAGAAGTCACTTGACCTAAAATTTGGCAAGGCTTAGGGATTTGGACCTAGTAAGATGCTGTAAAAATTTCATACCAATTGGATTTACCAAAATGGTACTTGCTTCACAAACATCCTTGCTGACCAGAAGCTTGCAAAAATTCCAGAGGAATATTTGCTTGATGAATTGGTCCCAAATTTGGTGGAGAGGGATTTTATGGTCATGAGAATGCTCTGCAAACTTTTCAGACAAAATGAAGCAATATAAAATTGCTTCACAATTTGAAAATATTGCCAGAATCAAAGAATTGGTCATGTGCTCACATAGCTGATCGGATATGGCTGAATATTAGAGTAGAGCAATGATATGAGCACATTAAGGAGTTTGCAAAATTTCAACTCATTTGGATAACCCTAGCTAGCACTTCCTTCACAAAGGCTTCCCTCAGACATGAACTTTGAAAAATCACTAAGGAAGTTTGGCTAGGCAAATAAAGTCGAACTTTGGCACATGTCAATTATTTGGACAGGAAAAGATGTTCAAAAAGTTTGGGGTCAAATGGGCAAAGATAAATAGCACTTGCTTCACAATGTGCCATGTAGGACAGAATAGAAAATGAATTTACCGAGCATGATGAGAAACATGCCCAATGAAGTATTTTGCCTTAATTGAGGAAGATATGACCCAAACAATTTATAAGAATTATTTGGGGATTTTTGGATGGACAGAAATATAGGTTGCTTCACAACCTAAGGCAATTAGGGTTATTCCTTTAATAGAAAACGGAATATTCCTGAGAAAAAGAATTTAGGGTTTGGTCAAGCAGTGAAATGACATGATCTTGGCAAGGTTTTGAGAATGATGAGCCACTTGGGAGGGGGAATGAGGAGGATTTCCTAGTGGAAAGGCCACATAACCACTCCAAAAAGGAAAAATAGAGCAAAAACCAAATAAATCAAAAGAAAAAGAAAAGGGCCAAAATCCAGGCTGTTACAACTCTTACCCCCTTAAAGAAATCTCATCCCCGAGATTTAGTTGCTCAAGGAACCGGTATGACTTGAGGACACCGTTTCCAACTTGGGTATCCATTTCCGTTGTATATTATTCTCTTAAGAATTTCATATGATCTGCTTACCTTGCTCTGGGGTGGTTTGCTTCACCTTTCCCAATTCTGACGGGTCTTTGCTCATATACCAATTCTTTTTACTGATGTTGATTCCCCCATACTAGTGGTGATATCCAATGGATCTGAGCATAAATTTTCATTTGGTCCTGAAAACCTTTTTACTTCTGTTATGGGGTTGCTTCAAATAAATATAGGCCTTCTCAAATATTTACATCTTGAGACTGGCCCGATAGGGGGCTGATGGATAATTGCTTTTTCCTGACAGACAGACCGTGTACTTGATTCCGTCGGTAAGTATACCAGGTCTGAGCTGATTGTTCGGCTTTTGATTTTCTCGTTTTGTCGGTATACCAATTTGGATTAACCATTCCAAACAGGTCAGCGGCATATGAAATCCTTATAAAACAGCGTGCGCCGCTGAGGGTATGCCTTTGTGGATCCATATGGAATTACGGCCTCCAACTGATTTGGGTATCTGGACCCTGAGGTCGTGCAAAAATCATCATACCTTTGCTGTCGGTCTCACCCTTTAACGATCATGATTTTCTGAGGATACCTTACTGGAATAACTTGTCCACACCTGTCCTTGATTCTTCGTATGACCAGGGACATGATTAGTGCAATATTTTTGATATTATTCCTTGTGCCTGTTTTCTAACCTGGGTCCACTCACATATGACATATATCGGGTTTGTAGCTATACGGAGCTCATTGCTAAGGCCAATCATACAAGAAGGTGACAAGGTTTTAGGACATCTCCTTTGCGGGAATAATGACCTTGATGACCATTTTCAAGATTGTTGATTCTGTGATGTCCTCCCTCAATCTTGTTGATTCTTGTAATTCATGATACGTATCTCTACTTATTTTCCCTTGTCGGACTCGTGAGGTTGTGCAATCCTTACTTTCCTTAGGTATATCTGTTGGATCCCTGTTGCATCTCGTGTGAGTGACTGATATGACTAGGGATGCATGCTCATGATACGTCTCCAACATATCTATAATTTTTGATTGCTCCATGCTATATTATCTACTGTTTTGGACATTATTGGGCTTTGTTATCCACTTTTATATTATTTTTGGGACTAACCTATTAACCGGAGGCCCAGCCCAGAATTGTTGTTTTTTTGCCTATTTTAGGGTTTCGAAGAAAAGGAATATAAAACGGAGTCCAAACAGAATGAAACCTTCGGGAACGTGATTTTCTCACCGAACATGATCCAGGAGACTTGGACCCTACGTCAAGCAACCAACAGGGAAGCCACGAGGTAGGGGGCGCGCCTACCCCCCCCCCCCAAGCGCGCCCTCCACCCTCGTGGGCCCCTCTTGCTCCACCGATGTACTTCTTCCTCCTATATATACCTACGTACCCCCAAAGATATGGAGCCAAAACCCTAATTCCACCGCCGTAACTTTTTGTATCCACAAGATCCCATCTTGGGGCCTGTTCCGAAGCTCCGCCGGAGGGGGCATCGATCACGGAGGGCTTCTACATCAACACCATAACCTCTCCGATGAAGTGTGAGTAGTTTACCTCAGACCTACGGGTCCATAGTTATTAGCTAGATGGCTTCTTCTCTCTTTTTGGATCTCAATACAAAGTTCTCCCCCTCTCTTGTGGAGATCTATTTGATGTAATCTTCTTTTGCGGTGTGTTTGTTGAGACCGATGAATTGTGGGTTTATGATCAAGTTTATCTATGAACAATATTTGAATCTTCTCTGAATTCTTTTATGTATGATTGGTTATCTTTACAAGTCTCTTAGAATTATCAGTTTGGTTTGCCCTACTAGATTGATCTTTCTTGCAATGGGAGAAGTGCTTAGCTTTGGGTTCAATCTTGCGGTGTCCTTTCCGAGTGATAGTAGGGGCAGCAAGGCACGTGTTGTATTGTTGCCATCAAGGATAACAAGATGGGGTTTTTATCATATTGCATGAATTTATCCCTCTACATCATGTCATCTTGCTTAAGGCGTTACTCTGTTCTTATGAACTTAATACTCTAGATGCATGCTGGATAGCGGTCAATGTGTGGAGTAATAGTAGTAGATGCAGGCAGGAGTCGGTCTACTTGTCTTGAACGTGATGCCTATATACATGATCATACCTAGATATTCTCATAACTATGCTCAATTTTGTCAATTGCTCAACAGTAATTCGTTCACCCACCATAAAATAACTATGCTCTTGAGAGAATCCACTAGTGAAACCTATGGCCCCCGGGTCTATCTTCATCATATTAATCTTCCAATACTTAGTTATTTTCATTGCTTTTATTTTACTTTGCATCTTTATCATAGAAATACCAAAAGTATTATCTTATCATATCTATTAGATCTCACTCTCGTAAGTGACCGTGTAGGGATTGACAACCCCTTATCGCATTGGTTGCGAGGATTTATTTGTTTTGTCTAGGTGTGAGGGACTCGCGCGTAGCCTCCTACTGGATTGATACATTGGTTCTCAAAAACTGAGGGAAATACTTACGCTACTTTGCTGCACCACCCTTTCCTCTTCAAGGGAAAACCAACGCAAGTTCTCAAGAGGTAGCAAGAAGGATTTCTGGCGCCATTGCCGGGGAGGTCTACGCAAAAGTCAACATACCAAGTACCCATCACAAACCCTTATCTCATGCATTACATTATTTGTCATTTGCCTCTCGTTTTCCACTCCCCCACTTCACCCTTACTGTTTTATTCGCCCTCTGTCTCTCTATCCTCCCTCTCTTTCTCTATTTGCCTCTTTTTGCCTGTTTCTTGTTTGCTTGTGTGTTGGATTGCTTGCTTGTCTCGATGGCTCTTCCCCGATTTGGTGATCTTCACCTTAAATCGAAAGCAATGTTAGGAGTTGTATGGTCTTGCAATTTGAGCATAATAGTTTCTTTAGAAACGAGCTTAAGGAACAAAAAAGCTTTATGAGTTATATGAATAAAGGGCTCGATGATATGTCTAAAGAATTTGATGGTTTGAGATCCCAAATTGCTTGTCTTGCGAAGTTAATAGCTGAAGTTTCAGATAAGCAAGCTACCTTAGTTAATAAGATGGCCACTAAACCAGAAGACCATGATAATAAAGATGAAGATCTAAAAGTTATTGATGTGTCCCCTATTAAATCTTTGTTTTGCAATATGAATCTTGATAATGATGGGACTAAATATGATCCACCTTTACCTAGAAGGCGTTCCAAGAATTCAGAGTTTTTAGATCTTGATGCTAAAATTGATAAAAGTGGGATTGAAGAGATCAAAACTTTAAATATTGATGAACCCACAATTTTGGATTTCAAGGAATTTAATTATGATAATTGCTCTTTGATATATTGTATTTCCTTGATGCAATCTGTGCTAAATTCTCCTCATGCTTATAGCCAACATAAAGCTTTTACCAAACATATCGTTGATGCTTTGATGCAATCTTAAGAAAAACTTGAGTTGTAAGTTTCTATCCCTAGAAAATTTTATGATGAGTGGGAACTTACTATTAAAATTAAAATTAAAGATCATGAATGCTATGGTTTGTGTGATTTGGGTGCTAGTGTTTCGACGATTCCAAAGACTTTGTGTGATTTGTTAGGTTTCCGTGATTTTGATGATTGCTCTCTAAACTTGCACCTTGTGGATTCCACTATTAAGAAACCTACGGGAAGAATTAATGATGTTATTATTGTTGCAAATAGGAATTATGTGCCTGTCGATTTTATTGTTCTTCATATATATTGCAATCCTTCATGTCCTATTATTCTTGGTAGACCTTTCCTTTGAACGATTGGTGCAATTATTAATATGAAGGAAGGGAATATTAGATTCCAATTTCCGTTAAGGAAAGGCATGAAACACTTTACTAGAAAGAAAATTAAATTACCTTATGAATCTATTATGAGAGCCACTTATGGAATGCCTACCAAAGATGGCAATACCTAGATCTATCCTTGCTTTTTATGCCTAGCTAGGGGCGTTAAACGATAGCGCTTATTGGGAGGAAACCCAATTTTATTTTCATTCCTTGCTTTTTGCTCCTGTTTAGTAATAAATAATTTATCTAGCCTCTGTTTTGGTTGTGTTTTTTGTGTTTAATTAGTGTTTGTGCCAAGTAGAACCGTTGGGAAGACTTGGGGAAAGTCTTGTTAATCTTGCTGTAAAAAACAGAAACTTTAGCACTCACGAGAACTGCTGCCATTTTTATTTGGAAAGTGATATTTAGTTAATTATTTTTTAATATGATTAATACATAAATTACTCAAGTCCATAAATTTATTTTAGAATTTTTGGAGTTCCAGATCTTGCGCTAGCTACAAATTACTACAAACTGTTCTGTTTTTGACAGATTCTGTTTTTCGTGTGTTGTTTGCTTATTTTGATGAATCTATGGCTAGTAAAATAGTTTATAAACCATAAAGAAGTTGGAATACAGTATGTTTAACACCCATATAAATAAATAATGAGTTCATTACAGTACCTTGAAGTGGTCTTTTGTTTTCTTTCGCTAACGGAGCTCACGAGATTTTCTTCTTTAAGTTTTGTGTTGTGAAGTTTTCAAGTTTTGGGTAAAGATTTGATGGATTATGGAACAAGGAGTGGAAAGAGCCTAAGCTTGGGGATGCCCATGGCACCCCCCAATATAATATAAGGACACCTAAAAGCCAAAGCTTGGGGATGCCCCGGAAGGCATCCCCTCTTCCGTCTACTTCTATCGGTAACTTTACTTGGAGCTATATTTTTATTCACCACATGATATGTGTTTTGCTTGGGGCGTCTTGTATGATTTGAGTCTTTATTTGTTTGTTTACCACAATCATCCTTGCTGTACACACATTTTGATAGAGAGACACATGATTCGGAAATTATTAAGAATACTCTAAGTGCTTCACTTATATCTTTTGAGTTATATAGTTTTGCTCTAGTGCTTCACTTATATCTTTTAGAGCACGGTGGTGGATTTATTTTATAGAAACTATTGATCTCTCATGCTTCACTTAGATTATTTTTAGAGTCTTAAATAGCATGGTACTTTGCTTAAATAATCCTATATGCTAGGTATACAAGATTAATAATAAAATTCTCTTAGGAGTGTGTTGAATACTATGATAAGTTTGATGCTTGATAATTGTTTTGAGATATGGAGGTACTGATATTAAAGTTGTGCTAGTTAATTAGTTGTGAATTTGAGAAATACTTATGTTAAAGTTTGCGATTCCCGTAGCATGCATGTATGGTGAACCGTTATGTGATGAAGTCGGAGCATGATTTATTTATTGATTGTCTTCCTTATGAGTGGTGGTCGGGGACGAGCGATGGTCTTTTCCTACCAATCTATCCCCCTAGGAGCATGCGCGTAATACTTTGCTTTGATAACTTGTAGATTTTTGCAATAAGTCTATGAGTTATTTATGACTAATGTTGAGTCCATGGATCATACGCACTCTCACACTTCCACCATTGCTAGCCTCTCTAGTACTGCGCAAGTTTCGCCAGTACCATAAACCCACCATATACCTTCCTCAAAATAGCCACCATACCTACCTATCATGGCATTTCCATAGTCGTTCCGAGATATATTGCCATGCAACTTTCCACCGTTCCGTTTACTATGACACACTCCATCATTGTCATATTGCTTTGCATGATCATGTAGTTGACATCATATTTGTGGCAAAGCCACCATTCATAATTCTTTCATACATGTCACTCATGAGTCATTGCATATCCCAGTACACCGCTGGAGGCATTCATATAGAGTCATATCTTGTTCTAAGTATCGAGTTGTAATTCATGAGTTGTAAGAAAATAAAAGTGTGATGATCATCATTATTAGAGCATTGTCCCAGTGAGGAAAGGATGATGGAGACTATGATTCCCCCACAAGTCGGTATGAGACTCCAGACGAAAAATAAAATAAAATAAAAAGAGGCCGCAGAAGCCCCCAAAAAAAGAGGCCATAAAAAAAGAGAAAAGGCCCAAATAAGAAATGAGAGAAAAAGAGAGAAGGTACAATGCTACTATCCTTTTACCACACTTGTGCTTCAAAGTAGCACCATGACCTTCAGGATAGAGAGTCTCCTTCGTTATCACTTTCAAATACCAGTGGGAAATTTTCATTATAGAACTTGGCTTGCATATTCCAATGACGGGCTTCCTCAAAATGCCCTAGGTCTTTGTGAGCAAGCAAGTTGGATGCACAGCCACTTAGTTTCTTTTTTGAGCTTTCATATACTTATAGCTCTAGTACATCCATTGCATGGCAATCCCTAATCACTCAAATTGACATCTATTGATGGGCATCTCCATAGCCCATTGATACGCCTAGTTGATGTGAGACTATCATCCCTTTTTGTCTCCTCCACAACCACCATTTCATTCCACCTAAAGTGATATGCCCATGGCTCACGCTCATGTATTGTGTGAAGATTGAAAAAGTTTTGAGAATGTCAAAAGTATGAAACAATTGCTTGGCTTGTCATCGGGGTTGTGCATATTTTAAATACTTTGTGTGGTGAAGATAGAGCATAGCCAGACTATATGATTTTGTAGGGATAACTTTCTTTGGCCATGTTATTTTGAAGAGACATAATTGCTTAGTTAGTATGCTTGAAGTATTATTATTTTGATGTCAATATTAAACTTTTGTCTTGAATCATTCAGATCTGAATATTCATGCCACAATTAAGAAGAATTACATTGAAATTATGCCAAGTAGCATTCCACATCAAAAATTCTGTTTTTATCATTTACCTACTCGAGGACGAGCAGGAATTAAGCTTGGGGATGCTTGAAACGTCTCCAACGTATCTATAATTTTTGATTGCTCCATGCTATATTATCTACCGTTTTGAACATTATTGGGCTTTATTATCCACTTTTATATTATTTTTGGGACTAACCTATTAACCGGAGGCCCAGCCCAGAATTGCTATTTTTTTGCCTATTTTAGGGTTTCGAAGAAAAGGAATATCAAACGGAGTCCAAACGGAATGAAACATTCGGGAACGTGATTTTCTCACCGAACATGATCTAGGAGACTTGGACCCTACGTCAAGC
>NC_041380.1:152673728-152678740 GCF_002162155.2 Triticum dicoccoides
CACCCTCGTGGGCCCCCTCTTGCTCCACCGACGTACTTCTTCCTCCTATATATACCTACGTACCCCCAAACGATCAGATATAGAGCCAAAACCCTAATTCCACCACCGTAACTTTCTGTATCCACGAGATCCCATCTTGGGGCTTGTTCCGGAGCTCCACCGGAGGGGGCACCGATCATGGAGGGCTTCTACATCAACACAATAGCCTCTCCGATGAAGTGTGAGTAGTTTACCTCATACCTACGGGTCCATAGTTATTAGCTAGATGGCTTCTTCTCTCTTTTTGGATCTCAATACAAAGTTCTCCCCCTCTCTTGTGGAGATCTATTCGATGTAATCTTCTTTTGCGGTGTGTTTGTTGAGACCGATGAATTGTGGGTTTATGATCAAGTTTATCTATGAACAATATTTGAATCTCCTCTGAATTCTTTTATGTATGATTGGTTATCTTTGCAAGTCTCTTTGAATTATCAGTTTGGTTGGGCCTACTAGATTGATCTTTTTTGCAATGGGAGAAGTGCTTAGCTTTGGGTTCAATCTTGCGGTGTCCTTTCCGAGTGACAGTAGGGGCAACAAGGCACGTATTATATTGTTGCCATCGAGGATAACAAGATGGCGTTTTTATCATATTGCATGAATTTATCCCTCTACATCATGTCATCTTGCTTAAGGCGTTACTTTCTTATGAACTTAATACTCTAGATGCATGCTGGATAGCGGTCGATGTGTGGAGTAATAGTAGTAGATGCAGGCAGGAGTGGGTCTACTTGTCTTGGACGTGATGCCTATATACATGATCATACCTAGATATTCTCATAACTATGCTCAATTCTGTCAATTGCTCAACAGTAATTCGTTCACCCACCGTAAAATACATATGCTCTTGAGAGAAGCCACTAGTGAAACCTATGGCCCCCGGGTTTATCTTCATCATATTAATCTTCCAATACTTAGTTATTTTCATTGCTTTTTATTTTACTTTGCATCTTTATCATAGAAATACCAAAAATATTATCTTATCATATCTATCAGATCTCACTCTCGTAAGTGACCGTGTAGGGATTGACAACCCCTTATCGCGTTGGTTGCGAGGATTTATTTGTTTTGTGTAGGTGCGAGGGACTCGCGCGTAGCCTCCTATTGGATTGATACCTTGGTTCTAGAAAACAGAGGGAAATACTTACGCTACTTTGCTGCACCACCCTTTCCTCTTCAAGGGAAAACCAATGCAAGTGCTCAAGAGGTAGCAGCTCACCATATATAAGAATCATATGCGACCAAACACTTGATTCTTGAAGAAAACACATGCCCTGATTGATTTGTGCTTCCGACAAAAATGTTGCGAGTCTGATTCTTGAGCGGTACTGCTTATCATATAACCTCTGAGGATGGTGTATTAGTATGATACTGACGCGGACTGAATGGCTTATGAGAGAAGTCATCCGAGTAGCTTGCCGAGGAAGACTTGTTAACTTCTGCTCAAATCTTTTGTCTGGGTATCATGCAGAAGAAGGATCTATATCTTACACACGAAGCTTGGTCTGATTATTTGCATGAGAAAATTTGTTTGACTGTCTGCCTTGAGCATATCACATTCTAACTTTATTTCAGATGATAACATATTTCAAGCATCATGCATTGTTGAGCCAAAATTTTGTATATGATCCATACCTTTGACTGGAAATATACCGTTGACCTTGTACCTGACTAGTCTTGCTGCCGACTTGATCATTACTGCTGTCAGGATTTTGTACTGATGTAGACTTGAGTTATCAGTACTGTTGTGAGGAGTGCACACTAATGCAAAATTGATTATCAACCTCGACATCAGATATTCCCCATTTCACTGTAGTCGGCTGAGAATTCCATTCTGATTAGCTGAGTTTCCAAATATTTGAACTCCTTGCTGATTCTTAGGGTCCAGTGTCAGTTGATGAGCAACTCTTTATAGGGGAAAAATAATGTAACACCGGGGCCCAAAAAGAAAGAAGCAAAAGAAAACTCAATTAAACAAAAGCACACAACAACAATCAATTCACACACAATCAAGTCACATAGTACTACTAGTCACACAATATGCATGCCTACTTAAGCACACAAATCGCGCGGGATCTCCGGTTCTATGATCTAGCATGCTGTGACGATGTGCACGAGGACAAATAAATGTGTGGAAGAATTTGTGTAAACAACACTACACCAAGTGCTACCTTAGCCAGGTAGCAACATGGACTAGCTCGGAGGCGAGGACGCACTTGGTAATCATATAGTGGGACACGAAGGTCGCAACCACATTATTATCAAGTGGACGGAAAAAGACCCGCACTTGTCCCAGAAATAGGATAGCGGGGAAAAACTGAGGCTGCTGACATTGCCCTTTCTTGATAACTAAGGTCATTAAGGGTTGCCAACACGACAAAATGAAAGAGTGATTCAGGATAGAAGCATGTCCATCACCGAAATGATAGGCGTGGCTGAAAGGAGGATATCAGCGAGGTAACTGAGCACCATTTTTGCAAATAGTGTCGGGATCTCTTGGCATCACTCTACTGGGACAGAAATGACACCAAACACCGAAGAACGAGCAAGGAAAGAAAATAGGAGAAATGCAAAGGCTGAGCTATAGTGGATCCAAACCGATGCCAGCTACACTCACCAGATAAACCGTTAGCAACAACTACTAAGGCTATATGCATGCTATGCAATAAACAAATGCAGCACCCAAATGCAATAAACAAGTCGGACTTTAAACTACTGATTTCTACCGATTTCTACCGCTTGCGCTGACTAGGGCGTCTTGATAACCCACAAGTATAGGGGATTGCAACAGTTTTTGATAAGTAAGAGTGTCGAACCCAACGAGGAGCTAAAGGTAAAACAAATATTCCCTCAAGTTCTATCGACCACCGATACAACTCTATGCACGCTTGACGTTCGCTTTACCTAGAACAAGTATGAAACTAGAAGTACTTTGTAGGTGTTGTTGGATAGGTTTGCAAGATAATAAAGATTACGTAAATAAAAAGTAGGGGCTGCTGTAAGTAAGGAGGCAATAAATTAAATATAGCAAGTGTGGAAAAGTGGTGGTAGGAGTTGCGAAATTGCCCCTAAGCAATTGACTACTTTACTAGACCGATAGCAAGTATTATGTGGGAGAGGCCACTGCTAGCATGTCATCTCTGACTTGGAATTCTATGCACTTATGATTGGAACTATTAGCAAGCATCCACAACTACTAACGTTCATTAAGGTAAAACCCAACCATAGCATTAAGATATATTGGTCCCCCTTCAATCCCGTATGCATCAATTTCTATGCTATGTTGAAGCTTCTGTCACTCTTGCCCTCCAATACATAGTCCTATCAACATACAACTAACCCTGGGGTGTGATCCACGTGCTAACTCATATGATGGGTACCAAAGGATGGCAACATAACCACAAGCAAATTAAATCAATCATATCAATTCATCAACCACCGATAGGACAACGAAAATCTACTCAAGCATCATAGGATGGCAACACATCATTGGATAATAATATGAAGCATAAAACACCATATTCAAGTAGAGGGTACATCGGGTTGCGGGAGAGTGGACCGCTATAGATAGAGGGGGGAAGGTGATGGAGATGTTGGTGAAGATGGCGGAGGTGTTGGTGTAGATCGCGGTGATGATGATGATGGCCACGGCAACGTTCCGGCGCCACCGGAAGAGAAGGGGAGAGGGGGCGCCTTCGTCTTCTTCTTCCTTGACCTCCTCCCTAGATGGGAGAAGGGTTTCTCCTCTGGTCCTTGGCCTCCATGGCATGGGAGGGGCGAGAGCCCCTCCGAGATTGGATCTGTCTCTCTGTCTCTCTCTGTTTCTACGTTCTCTTCTGCTGCCCTTTCACCGTTTCGTATATATATGTAGATCCATAACTCCGATTGGCCTGAAACCTTCACCGTGATTTTTTTACCAAAAATTAGCTTTCTTGCGGCCGAAGAAGGGCATCAACCGCCTTATGGGTGGCCCACAAGGGTCAGGGGCGCGCCCCCTGCCTCATGGCCACCTCGGGCACCGTCTCGTGTGGATTTTTCCTTCGGAATTTTCCAAATATTCCAAAAATAAGCTCTGTCCGTTTTTATCCCATTTAGATTCCGTTTGATATGGATATTCTGCGAAACATAAAACATGCAACAAATAGGAACTGGCACTGGGCACTGGATCAATATGTTAGTCCCAAAAAATAGTATAAAAAGTTGCCAAAAGTATATGAAAGTTGTATAATATTGGCATGGAACAATAAAAAATTATAGATAGGATGGAGACGTATCAGCAGCCCCAAGCTTAATTCCTGCTCGTCCTCGAGTAGGTAAATGATAAAAAAGATAATTTTTGATGTGGAATGCTACCTAGCATAATCTTGATCACATATCTAATCATGGCATGAATATTAAGATACGAGTGATTCAAAGCAATAGTCTATCATTTGACATAAAAACAATAATACTTCAAGCCCACTAATAAAGCAATCATGTCTTTTTGAAATAACAAGGCCAAAGAAAGCTATCCTTACAAAATCATATAGTCTAGCTGTGCTCCATCTTCACCACACAAAATATTCACATCATGCACAACCCGATGACAAGCCGAGCAATTGGTTCATACTTTTTAACGCGCTTCAGAATTTTCAACCCTCACGCAATACACGATCGTGAGCGATGGATATAGCACTATAGGTGGAATAGAATGGTGGTTGTGGGGAAGACAAAAAGGAGAAGATAGTCTCACACTACTAGGAAAAGGGCTATAGATGGAATTGACACTAATGGCGCACCAGACATGTGGTGCGCCATTACTATATACTAATGGCGCACCATGTGTTGGTGCGCCATTAGTGTCCAAATACTAATGGCGCACCACATCCACGGTGCGCCATTAGTAAAAATATTTTTTTTAAATTTTGTTCAAAACTACTAATGGCGCACCGTGGGAGTGGTGCGCCATTACTAGTTGAACTAGTAATGGCGCACCA
>NC_041380.1:152678750-152679472 GCF_002162155.2 Triticum dicoccoides
AATGATAAAAATGTCAAAAAAATAAAAGAAAATAAGTTTCCCATGTGATATGTGGCCTAGTTGTTGGGAAAATTTGCAAATATGAATTTTGACTTCATTTGCAAAATCTCGCGAGAATTTGTAAAAATGGGCATAACTTTTGCATACTAACTCGGATGAAAAAGTTTTTTATATGAAAAATCATCTACTCGAAAAGTTACATCCAAATTTAATCGGGGGAACCCAGTTAAACATTTTCAAAATCCTCAAAAACCTAACAGAAAAAAAGATACGGGGCTTTTAAGATCTAGAGAGGCAAAAAAAAATCAAAAAAATTCAAACTTACTAATGGCGCATCTACCAATGGTGCGCCATTACTATCTTCCCGCCTTCAAAATTCAAAATAAGTCAAAAAAATAAAAAAAAGTTACTAATGGCGCACCTGACCATGGTGCGCCATTAGTATCTTCCCTCCTTCAAAATTCAAAATAAGTCAAAAAAATAAAAAAAAAACAATTACTAATGGCGCACCTGCCCGTGGTGCGCCATTAGTATCTTCCCGCCTTCAAATTCAAAATAAATAAAATAAATAAAAAAAATTACTAATGGCGCACCTGCCCGCGGTGCGCCATTAGTATGCCGTATATATGGCTGGTCCTCTCCTCCTCTCTTCATTTCATCTTCCCTTCTCTCCTCCACCATACTTCTCCTCTCCGGTGACCTCCTCCTCCTCTCCGGCGACC
>NC_041380.1:152679482-152717053 GCF_002162155.2 Triticum dicoccoides
CCGGTGAGCTCCTCCTCCCTCCTCTCCGGTGAGCTCCTCCTCCCTCCTCTCTGGTGAGCTCCTCCTCCCTCCTCTCCGGTGAGCTCCTCCCATCCCCTCATGGTTTCTCCTTCCTCCTCTCTAGCGACCTCCTCCTCCTCCTCTCCGGCGAACTCCTCTCCGGCAAAAGACCATGGCAACAAGATCCAAAAACAGGAACAAAATTTGAGAATATTGTCGTGCCAAAAAACAAGCAAAAAAACGAGCAAAAGATGGGCAAAAAATCACGATCCAGATCTAGATTCAAAATGGCGCATCACTAATGGCGCATCACAGGACAGTGCGCCATTAGTATGCCGCGGTTACTAATGGCGCATCCAGTTGTGGTGCGCCATTAGTATCCAAAGCACCTGGGTATACATGGCCCCTGGGAGGCATACTAATGGCGCACCGTGGCCTATACTAATGGCGCACCAGTGGTGCGCCATTAGTATACCAGATACTAATGGCGCACCACTGGTGCGCCATTAGTAAAAATTACTAATGGCGTGCTAGTAATGGCGCACCGGTGATGCGCCATTAATGGCCAAATTAGGTGCGCCATTAGTAGCGGTTTTTCTAGTAGTGTCACATCAACTAGGCGTATCAACGGGCTATGGAGATGCCCATCAATAGATATCAATGTGAGTGAGTAGGGATTGCCATGCAACGGATGCACTAAGAGCTATAAGTGTATGAAAGCTCAGACTGAAAACTAAGTGGGTGTGCATCCAACTTGCTTACTCATGAAGACCTCGGGCTTTTGAGGAAGCTCATCATCGGAATATACAAGCCAAGTTCTATAATGAAAAATTCCTACTAGTTTATGAAAGTGATAACTCAAGAGACTCTCTACATGAAGAACATGGTGCTACTTTGAAGCACAAGTGTGGTAAAAGGATAGTAACATTGCCCCTTCTCTCTTTTTCTCTCATTTTCTTCTTCTTATTTTTTTTGGGCCTTATCTTTTTTTGGCCTTTCTCTCTTTTTTTTAATTTCTTTCGTCCGAAGTCTCATCCCGTCTTGTGGGGGAATCATAGTCTCCATCATCCTTTCCTCACTGGGGCAATGCTCTAATGATGATGATCATCACACTTTTATTTACTTACAACTCGATATTACAACTCGATATCTAGAACAAAGATATGACTCTATATGAATTCCTCCGGCGGTGTACCGGGATGTGCAATGATCTACGTAGCAATGACATCAAAAAACGGGCAAGCCATGAAAACATCATGCTAGCTATCTTATGATCATGCAAAGCAATATGACAATGAATGCTCAAGTCATGTATATGATGATGATGGAAGTTGCATGGCAATATATCTCGGAATGGCTATGGAAATGCCATGATAGGTAGGTATGGTGGCTGTTTTGAGGAAGGTATATGCTGGGTTTATGGTACCGGCGAAAGTTGCGCGATACTAGAGAGGCTAGCAATGATGGAAGGGAGAGAGTTCGTATAATCCATGTAATCAACATTAGTCATAAAGAACTCACATACTTATTGCAAAAGTTTATTATTCCTCGAAGGAAAGTACTACTACGCGTGCCCCTACGGGGATAGATTGGTCGGAAAAGACCATCGCTCGTCCACGACCGCCACTCATAAGGAAGACAATCAATAAATACCTCATGCTCCGACTTCGTTACATATGTCAGATTTCGGGTTCTGGCAGACCCTTGAGGTTCGAACACTGGGGTGCGCGCAGAGATTTCGCCTCCTACCTACTTGGACCCCTCCGCCTCGCTAAGATCTGAGCTAAGGAAAGAACAACACAAGAGACACAGGGTTTATACTGGTTCGGGCCACCATTGTGGTGTAATACCCTACTCCAGTGTGTGGTGTGGTGGATTGCCTCTTGAGCTGATGATGATGAACCATACAAGGAAGAACAGCCTCGCGAGGGTCTGTTCTTGGCTGGGGGGTGAACCGCTGGGAGGAGTGCAGTCACCCTTCTCTCTCTCTCTCTCTCTCTCTCTCTCTCTCTCTCTCTCTCTTCTCGATTGTCCCTTCTCTAAACCTTAACCTCTCAGCCCCTCTATCCTTTGATCCTCCGATCCCTCGATCCTCTGATCCTCCGATCCCTCGATCCTGCGGGTGGCTGGTCCTATTTATAGAGGCCCTGGTCCTCTTCCCAAATATCAAGCGGGAAGGGAGCCAACAATGGCGGGCTAATTTGAAAGGGGATAGCTAGTACCGGCTATCCTGACAAAAGTAGTCTTCGCCTGCACAAAGCTCTGGTGGTGACGCCGTCTTGGGCTCCATGATGACCTCCATCTTGCAGTCCTCCTGGTCTTGGTCTTGTTGCACCGAAATGGCAACCTTTGCTTGATGCCTTGGTACTCCGCGGCTGCGCTTGCCCCCTTTGCACCAAAGAGGTAAGGAGGACACTACGCGGGCTGGCACCCGCCTGGCGCCCTTCGTCGTCATGGCTTGCGTCACGGGCACCTCGTGAGGTACCCCGCCTTGATCTCTCCGCCTCCTCGTGCGCCAGCCTGATGAGGTCGTGCCTGAGGAAGCTCCGCATCGTCCGCCCCGCGAGGCTTGGCCCCTCGCGAGGGTCTTGGGTTTGTGTTGGCGAAGATGGGCCGTGCTGGGCCCCCCTTTGAGCCACACCGCAGGCAGGCAAGTCTGGGGACCCCTGTTCCCAGAACGCCGACAGTAGACCCCGGGCCCAAGGCGCGCCCAGACTTGGCTGTGCAGGGAGGCAGAAGGGCAAGAGCGAAGCGCCGCGGGCCCTAACAGCCTGCGTCCTTGGGCACCGCATGGCGGTTGATTGGACGTGGGCGCCTCCACTTCCCCATGGCGCCTCAGCAACTGCACGGACTGGACAAGTCCCTGCATGCAAAGTGGGTCATGATTACCTCCGACCGTGGAGGTCGGCGGTTGGCCTTCGCCGGCCATAAGTACGGAACAGCGCGTGCCCTTCCAGTCCATCCCGCCTTGCTTCTCCTTCTTCCCGGTCCTTGCTCCGTCTTGCTGCGATGGCTCTGATCCGCCGGTTCTCGACGGCAGAGAAGGGGAAGGCTCCCCGAGAGGAACCAGACCCGCTCCCACCGAAGAAACGGCTCGTCCTCCGTGGCCCGAACGAGGGGGCCCATCAGGTGGTGTCGAGGCCTTGGTGCGAGCGGGCACCACCGGGGTTCCCGCTTCCCTTGTACGCCCACATCGAGGGCCTTGAAGGAGCTGATGCTGATCGCCACGGGCGGTGCCGCCGCCGGCGCCGACGAGTCACGAAGGTGTGGGTCGTCCCCCCCGGGGTCCACACCAAGGGCTCCTCCCGAGAGTTCGTGCTCCACGTCGCCATGCCTCCTCAGTGTTGGATTCGCCTTCCTCCCTTCTTCGCCTCCATCATCCCGTAGGGAAAACTCCTGGAGCTTTAGCTGCAGCACACCACCTGCAGCACCCTCGTGACCGAGGCAGAGGTCACGGTCGTTGCCCCGGGCGAGGTCTTCATGACTCAGGGCTGGAGCGAGATCGCCCGGGTTTGCAGGACAAGAGGCGCCCTCGCGATCCACTTGGAGTACGACGGTGCTTCGGTGATGTTCTTCAAGGTCTTCGATGCGAGCGGGCGCCAGCTGGAGTGCTGCCCCGGGAGAGGTGGCCAGGACCCTACTGCGGCGAGGGCTGGGCCCGCCAACTGCTCCCTTGGAGGCTCCTCAGGTGGTGGAGGCAGTGGAGGTTCCAGCGACTCCGGCGAGCTCTTCGCGACTCCAGAGACGAGCGACGACAGGTACGAGCCCCCGAGCCGGCGCCGCTCCTAGAGTAGGGCGGGCTCGTCAGGCCGCTGCCGACTCTGATCTGGATGGGGTTGGCGCCGGTGCTTGTCGGCCCACTGTTGATGATGGTGTCTTTTGCAGGGGCGCGCGTAGTTAGTGTCCCTTTAGGATATGTTCCCTGCGAGGAATCAAAGACACGTCCCGTGGGGGTTTGTAAGGTGCCTGTGATCCTGTTTTGTTAATATAACCCTTGTCGTAGAATTGTGCGAGTTGCTCATTCCATTTTAGCTCAGTCCTCCCTTTCGAACCTCACGAGGGCTTGGTGCTCTGCGCCGACAGGTCCCAGTCCCAAGGCGGCTTCAGCCGTCGCTGGTATGCCAGGTCGCGATGCCGTGGTCAAGGCCAGGAGGTGAGCGACCCGGAGTCCGGTAAGAGCCCCTGAGTCGCGATGCTTAGGAGGTCCCCTTTGGCGCTCAAGCAGTCGTCGTTCGGTGAGAAAGGAGAGCGGCGTCGCTAACACGGGATTGCATTAGGTGTGGGGATGATGGCATGGTAGTTGGCGCTTCTGGGTGGTGACTTATCTCGAGAATCAGGGGCCGCTCTCTGGTGTGTCGTCGGGTCCGTGCATCGGCAGGCATGAGGTTGCTTGGCGAGGTCCTCGTGTGTCCCTCCCCTCTCCCCTTTGCTCCCCTTTCTGCTCTACGTCCTCGGGTCCCGGCCCTCGAGCGAGTCTCAGGCGTCGCTGGTATGCCAGGTCGCGATGCCATGGACAAGGCCAGAGGGTGAGGGCTGGAGAGCCGGTAGGAGCCCTGAGTCGCGATGCTCAGGCACCCCCCCTTTAACGTGCAAGTGGTTCGCGTGGACGAGAGTGAAGGAGACACCGCAAGGGCCTCGCCTGACGCAGCTCCTTCAGGAGATCCTGTAGATCCATCATAGAAAAAATGAGGGGGTTGCCATGACAATTGACAGTCAGCCGTTGGTTTCTTCCGAGGGGTAATGAGGCACTGAAGGCTTGACGAGGTGGTGCCATGCGGGGTTGCCACGGCCAGAGCTCAGCCATTCAGGTTTGTCGGCGTTGCAGGGACGGACCCATGCGCAAGCGTCGTGCCGTTTGGGAGTAGTTCCGTCAGTTCAGCGGGCAATTAGGTCAAGCGCATTAGCCGTGAAGGAGTGGATTCATTTAAATAGATGCTGGGAAGGCGGACATCACTGGGCCTGGACCGAGCGACTTGGGGATCATGCAGCCCGAGGGGCTCCCCCAACAAGGTAAGCTAACAACATGAAATAAAAGGGATACACGCCGCAGGGATGGACCCACGCAGCCTGGGAATAATGCAGCCCTGGGGGGGCGCTCCCAGCTGGAAATGAAACTTGAAAGATGTCACCTGATGATGTTGTGGACGAAGGAGCGTTGGTGTACCAGACTCGATGGGCCACGGAAGCCGATCCTCAGGAGCCCCCAGGCCCAGGGGCCTCGGGAAGCTCCGGAGGCGCTGGCGGCTCCTCGCGGACCATCTCCATCCCCACCAGGGCTGCGGAACGCCTGGCCTCTCGTGCCTCCGTGATGCCCCTCATGAGGCTTTGGTACGTGGCAGCCGCGTACGGCAAGCCGTAAGGCATGCGAACGTAGCTGTGGGGTGGACCTCCGCAGCGCCCCACTCGCGAGGGCCAGAGGCGCTCCAGAGAGGCGACTCGGTTGAGCCCTGGTATGTCGATGCAGACGCGCAACCCACCATACTCGCCTGGATGGGGAGCCACTGCTGGTTGGCGGCGGCCGCCTTTCATGACTCTTGACTCTTGTAGCTCCTGAATGGCCTTGCTGATGAACTCCTGAGGGTCTGGCTCTCCTTGCCTTGCTCCCTCTTGAGGGAAACGTGCTTCAAAACACGCCTCCATGTGGTGCCCAAGCGCCTCCCTCACGACCCTAGCTAGGTCGGTGGCCCTCCAGGGGAGAGCCCCCGAGCCCTGCCTGAGGAGGGCGCCGGGCGCGCTTTCCTATGCGATGGAAGAAGGTTCCCCCTGGGCAGGCATGGGCCCAGAGGGGCCTGCCTCCTGAGGGGCCGGGCCGGACGATGTCTTCTTCTTCTTGGGGGCGGTCTCGGGAAGCCTCCTGCTTCCGCGATCCGAGTCTTCCAGTGACGCGGCCTGAAAGGCTCGTTCCAGGGAACACACCGTGTCCTTCTCTTCACAGGGCACCGTGATGACTCCGCCACTTCCTGGCATCTTGAGGACGTTGTAGCCGTGGTGAGTTACGGCCATGACCTTGGCCAGCATTGGGTACCCAAGGATGGCGTTGTACGGCAGGCGAATGTGAGCGACGTCGAAGTCGATGAGCTCGGTGCGGTAGTTGTCGCGTGCCCCGAAGGTGACAGGGAGGCGGACCTACCCAATCGGGACCGTGGAGCCGTCGGTGATTCCGGAGAAAGGCTTGGTTGGTTGAAGCTAGCTGTAGGGCACTTGGAGATTGTTGAATGTTTCCACGGACAGGACGTTGAGCCCTGCCCCGCCATCGATGAGGGTCCTGGTGACCACCACGTTGCTGACAATTGGGGAACAAAGCATCAGGAGGACTCCGGCTGTAGCCGCACACTTGAGCTGATCTGCTGAGCTGAACGTGATGGCGCACGCCGACCACCTGAGAGGGCGTGTGGCTTCGAGCCCGGGGAGGACTGCGTTCACTTCGCGGGCGAACTGCTTGAAGATGCGTTGAGAGGCTGGGGCTTGAGCCCCGCCCAGGATGCAGGCGATCGCGCGCGGCTCCTGGAAGCCCCCAGCCCCCTCGTCCTGGTGGCGGTCCTCGTTTCTCCTTGGCTACGGCGGCAGCGGAGGGAGGCCTGCGTTGCCTTACGGGCGATCCTCGCGAGGCTGATCCCTCCAGTCTCCCTCGCGAGGCGGGTCTTGCCAGCGGTCCTCGCGAGGTTGATCGCGCCACCCTTGGCGCGGGCCACGGTCTTCCCAGTGTCCTGCGTTCCTTCCTCCTCCTCGACCGTAGCCCCGGTCACCACGGTCAGGGCGACGGCCGATCCTTCCTTCTCGCACGGCTCGGAGCTCTTGACATTCGTTGGTGTTGTGGGTGTGGAGGTCGTGGTACACACAGTACCGGCTGCCCTTGGAAGGTTCGGGCTGATCTCTGCCCCGCTTGGTGTCTGGTTCTGCCGCGAGCACGACAGCCCCCTTGCGCTTCACATCCTTGGCCTTGGGCTTCTTCTCTTCTGGGTCTGCGGCAGGCAGCTCGAGGAGGGAGAGACACCCTTCCTCAGCCCTGGCACACTTGGTTGCCAAGTTGAACAGCTCCAAGGAAGTGCACAGGTCTTCATGCATCGCCAGCTCCTCCTTCATCTTGACGTCGCGCACGCTGTCGGAGAAGGCTGAGATGATGGCCTCCTCAGTCACCTTGGGAATCTTGAGGCGTGCGTTGTTGAAGCGCTGGATGTACTTCTGCAGGGTCTCCCCGGGCTGTTGCTTGATGCGGCGCATGTCGCTCATGGCGGGTGGCCGGTCGCGAGTACCTTGGAAGTTGGCGATGAAGCGGGTGCGCATCTCATCCCAGGAGGAGATCGTGCCTGGAGCCAGGTTCAGGAGCCAGGTGCGGGCCCCATCCTTGAGCGCCATGGGGAACCAGTTCGCCATGACCTTCTTGTCTCCGTTGGCAGCTTCGATGCCCAGCTCGTAGAGCTGGAGGAACTCTGCAGGGTCAGCCGTGCCGTCGTAACGAGGAGGCAGGTCTGGCTTGAACTTGCCAGGCCACGCGACGTTGCTTAGCTCGGTGGTGAAGGCGCGACAGCCTGCTGTGGCCACGGGAGGCCTTGGGTGACGGAGAGCTTGGTCTTGCATGTCCCCACGCGCTGCAGCTCGGAGCAGCGCGGGGTCTTGACGCGCGGGAGCAGGAGCATGGTCGCGACGTGCTGGAGCAGGGAGCGCCCGGGTAGCTTCTTGCGGGCGAGGGACTTCTTGGCAGCTCTGCTCTTGCCGTGCTGGAACCTGATGGAGCGGGTTCCGCCCAGGGGCCACGTGCCTTGGAGCCATGGCGCCTTCCTGAGGAGGAGGTGGCCGGGGCGCCGCCAGAGCTTCATCGCCCGCGCGGGGCAGGGTGCGGTGCAGCGGAACGGACGACGCAGGAGAGCCCCCTGCGGCGCGGACGAGCTCGGCGACGCGGTCGAGCCATTCTTCATAGACATCATCGACGGGACGGTAGCGCAGTAGCTCGTTTGCCGCGATGAGCGCAGCTCGAGCCTCCATGGGCGCGCGGAGCGCGCGGTACGAAGAACCAGCTGGGGTGAGCGAGGGAGTTGCGGTGCGGCCGTCTTGCCGCACGGACAAATGCTGAGACGATGCTTGCTGCTCGTCCCCCGCCGGGCCGGTGGCGGCGTTGACGGCAGGTGACGGGGAACGGCGAGGACGCCCGCCGACAGGGGCCGTCTGGGAAACGCGGGAAGCGAGAGCGGCCCGGCACTCGGCGCGGGCCCGACGAGCGTCAGACATGGGCGTGATGGTCGGAGGAGAACGGGGTGGTGGAAGACGAATTCCGGCGCACCCCTACCTGGCGCACCAAATGTCGGATTTCGGGTTCCGGCAGACCCTTGAGGTTCGAACACTGGGGTGCGCGCGGAGATTTCGCCTCCTACCTACCTGCACCCCTCCGCCTCGCTAAGATCTGAGATAAGGAAAGAACAACACAAGAGACACAGGGTTTATACTGGTTCGGGCCACCGTTGTGTTCTAATACCCTACTCCAGTGTGTGGTGTGGTGGATTGCCTCTTGGGCTGATGATGATGAACAATACAAGGAAGAACAGCCTCGCGAGGGTGTGTTCTTGGCTGGGGGGATGAACCGCTAGGAGGAGTTCAGTCACCCTTCTCTCTCTCTCTCTCTCTCTCTCTCTCTCTCTCTCTCTCTCTCTTCTCGATTGTCCCTTCTCTAAACCTTAACCTCTCAGCCCCTCTATCCTTCGATCCTCCGATCCCTCGATCCTCTGATCCTCCGATCCCTCGATCCTGCGGGTGGCTGGTCCTATTTATAGAGGCCCTGGTCCTCTTCCCAAATATCGAGCGGGAAGGGAGCCAACAATGGCGGGCTAATTTGAAAGGGGACAGCTAGTACCGGCTATCCTGACAAAAGTAGTCTTCGCCTGCACAAAGCTCTGGTGGTGACGCCGTCTTGGGCTCCATGATGACCTCCATCTTGCAGTCCTCCTGGTCTTGGTCTTGTTGCACCGAAATGGCAACCTTTGCCTGATGCCTCGGTACTCCCGGCTGCGCTTGCCCCCTTTGCACCAAAGAGGAAAGGAGGACACTGCGCGGGCTGGCACCCGCCTGGCGCCCTTGGTCATCATGGCTTGCGTCACGGGCACCTCGTGAGGTACCCCGCCTTGATCTCTCCGCCTCCTCGTGCGCTAGCCTGATGGGGCCGTGCCTGAGGAAGCTCTGCGTCGTTCGCCCCGCGAGGCTTGGCCCCTCGCAAGGGTCTTGGGTTTGTGTTGGCGAAGATGGGCCGTGCTGGGCCCCCCTTTGAGCCACGCCGCAGGCCGCAGGCAGGTAAGTCTGGGGACCCCCGTTCCCCGAACGCCGACAACATAACGGTTCACCATACGTGCATGCTACGGGAATCACAAACCTCAACACAAGTATTTCTACTTATCCACAACTACCCACTAGCTTGACTCTAATATCACCATCTTTATATCGCGAAACTATTGCAAGGAATCAAACATATCATATTCAGTGATCTACAAGTTTTATGTAGGATTTTATGACTAACCATGTGAATGACCAATTCCTGTCGTCTCTCTAAATAGATATAAGTGAAGCAAGATATTTTAATTCTTTCTACAAAAGATATGCCCACACTCTAACAAATCTAAGTGAAGCAAAAGATCATTCTACAAATGGCAGTTTTCTATGTAAAGAGAAACATGCAATCCAAGCTTCAAATGATATAAGTGAAGCACATGAAGCATTCTATAAAGCCATACTCAAAAGATATAAGTGAAGTGCATAGAACATTCTATAAATCAACCAAGGACAATCTCATACCAGCATGGTGCATAAAAGAAAAATGAAAACTAAATGCAAAAGACGCTCCAAGATTTCACATATCGCATGAACGAAACGAATCCGAAAACATACCGATACTTGTTGAAAAAAGAGGGGATGCCTTCCGGGGCATCCCCAAGCTTAGACGCTTGAGTCTCCTTGAATATGTACTTGGGGTGCCTCGGGCATCCCCAAGCTTGAGCTCTTGACTCTCTTCCTTCTTCTCACATCGATACCTTCTCGATCATCGAACACTTCATCCACACAAAACTTCAACAGAAAACTCGGTAAGATCCGTTAGTATAATAAAGCAAATCACTACTCTAAGTACTGTTGCAAATCAATTCATAATTTTTTTGGCATTTTATCTACTGTAGTATAACTTTTTCATGGCTTAATCCACTGATATAAATTGATAGTTTCATCAAAACAAGCAAACTATGCATCAAAAACAGAATCTGTCTAAAACAGAACAGTCTGCAATAATCTGAACATTCACCATACTTCTGATACTTTAACAATTCTGCCAAAATTAGGAAAAATAAAAAATTTATATAGAAATACAGTGCAAAAAGAATAAGAACCATTTGACGTTCCAGCTAAAAATGCAAAATCGCACACTACACCCAAAGTTTATGTCCTGCACCGCACAAACCATCAAGCAAATGTAAACATCCTAAAGGCAAACCTTGGCACATTATTTTTATTTTTTAAACTTTATAAAAGCACACAACATAAATAAATGACTCTCTAAAACTTCTGGGTTGTCTCCCTGGCAGCGCTTTCTTTAAAGCCATTAAGCTAGACATATAGTGCTCAAGTAATGGATCCACCCGGATCCCAAGGCATATCAAAGCCAATTTTAATTAACAATGATTTTTCATTTAGTAGTGAGCACAAAGTAACATATATCATGTAATGACAAAGTCTAACTCTCTTCCTATGCATCGGCATGTCATAAAAGAACAATTCTTGCACATATAGTAAAGGCCAATGCATAGTATAAACAGTTTCTTGCAATTTTATCATGTGGGAAACATAGAGAGGCGGAGATATAGTTCCGCTCTCATAATAATTGCAATTAGGAGCAGCAGGCACATGCATATTGTATTCATCAAAATCATCATGTGCAACGGTATAAGGCAACCCATCAGTATAATCCTTAGTAAGGGTAAACTTCTCCGATATAGTGTAGTTGGGAGAATTCAAAAAGATAATAGGACTATCATGTGTGGGTGCGATAGCAACAATTTCATGTTTAACATAAGGAACTATAGCAAGTTCATCTCCATAAGCATAATTCATATTGGCATCTTGGACATAAGCATAGCAAGCATCATCAAAAAGGGATATTTCAAAAGAATCAGCGGGATCATAGCAATTATCATAGCATTCATCCTTCAATAAGCATGAAGGGGAATTAAACAATGTATGAGTTGAAGAGTTACTCTCATTAGAAGGTGGGCACGGGTGATCAATCCGCTCTTCCTCCTTTTGTTCTTCGCTCTCCTCCTCATCTTTTTCATCCAATGAGCTCACAGTTTCATCAACTTCTTCTTCCATAGATTCCTGCAAAATATTAGTCTCTTCTTGGACACCGGAGACTTTCTCAATAAGCGCATTAATATAGGAATTATATTCATAATTATAATAGCAATATTTTAGGATAGCTAAATTTTTAGGCCTATAAACATCATCATCAAAAGCTTCATACTTTTCAAACAAAGATTCAATTTCATACGCACCCTCAAAAGCAACAAATTCTTGTATTTGTTCCACATCATAGTAATCATATATACCATTATCATAAGAAGCTAAGGTTTCATTATCATTAAATTCAGATGAAAAGGGAAGGTGTGGAGCCTTCATCCTAGAGCAACAAGTATAATCACATCTCAAGCATAGTTGCCTAGCATACCAATTCAATATATGAATTTGATCCCATAATAGTTTCCCTTTTGTGTCAAGCGGTAATCCCTAAAGTATTCACGTTGATCCAACGTTACTCCCATTACATAATTGAATGGGGTTTTCTCAGGATTATTAAAGTAGTACATAATATCTTTCACATAACCAGCATCGAGGGTTTTAGGAGGTTCCCCATCTCCATGAGCAGAAAGTACACCTAACTTTTTTGGTATTTTGTGTTCCTTATCCATAACTAAAGATAGAAAACAACTAAGAACAGCAAATAAAAATTACTTAGTGATAAAGCAAACGAGCACACACGAGAATATTCACCCCACGCTATTGCTCCCCGGCAACGGCGCCAGAAAAAGGTCTTGATAACCCACAAGTATAGGGGATCGCAAAACTTTTCGATAAGTAAGAGTGTCGAACCCAATGAGGAGCTAAAGATATAAAAAATTATTCCCTCAAGTTCTATTGACCACCGATACAACTCTACGCACGCTTGACGTTTGCTTTACCTAGAACAAGTATGAAACTAGAAGTACTTTGTAGGTGTTGTTGGATAGGTCAAGATAATAAAGATTACATAAATAAAAAGTAGGGGCTGTTGTAATTAAAGAAGCAATAACGTAAATATAGTGAGTGTGTAAAAGTGGTGGTAGGAGTTGCGAAATTGCCCATAAGCAATTGACTACTTTACTAGACCGATAGCAAGTATTATGTGGGAGAGGCCACTGCTAGCATGTCATCCCTGACTAGGAATTCTATGCACTTATGATTGGAACTATTAGCAAGCATCTGCAACTACTAACGTTCATTAAGGTAAAACCCAACCATAGCATTAAGATATATTGGTCCCCTTTCAATCCCGTATGCATCAATTTCTATGCTAGGTTGAAGCTTCTGTCACTCTTGCCCTCCAATACATAGTCCTATCAACATACAACTAACCCGAGGCTGTGATCCATGCACGTACTCATATGATGGGAACCAAAGGACAGCAACATAACCACAAGCAAATTAAATCAATCTTAGCAATTCATCAACCATCGATAGGACAACGAAAATCTACTCAGACATCATAGGATGGGAACACATCATTGGATAATAATATGAAGCATAAAGCACCATGTTCAAGTAGAGGGTACAGTGGGTTGTGGGAGAGTGGACCGCTGTAGATAGAGGGAGAAAGGTGATGGAGATGTTGGTGAAGATGGCGGAGGTGTTGGTGTACATCACGGTGATGATTATGATGGCCACGGCAGCGTTCCGGCACCACCGGAAGAGAAGGGGAGAGGGGGCCCCTTCGTCTTCTTATTACTTGACCTCCTCCATAGATGGGAGAAGGGTTTCCCCTCTGGTCCTTGGCCTCCATGGCATAGGAGGGGCAAGAGCCCCTCCGAGATTGGATCTGTCTCTCTGTCTCTCTCTGTTTCTGCGTTCTCTTCTGCTGCCCTTTCACCGTTTCGTATATATATGGAGATCCGTAACTCCGATTGGCCTGAAACCTTCGTCGTGATTTTTTTACCAAAAATTAGCTTTCTTGCGGCCGAAGAAGGGCATCAACCGCCTTACGGGTGCCCCACGAGGGTCAGGGGCGCGCCCAGGGGGGCAGGCCCGCCCCCCTACCTCATGGCCACCTCGGGCACCGTCTCGCGTGGATTTTTCTTCTGGAATTTTCCAAATATTCCAAAAATAAGCTCCGTCCGTTTTTATCCTGTTTGGATTCCATTTAATATGGATATTCTGCGAAACATAAAACATGCAACAAATAGGAACTGGCACTGGGCACTGGATCAATATGTTAGTCCCCAAAAATAGTATAAAAAGTTGCCAAAAGTATATGAAAGTTGTATAATATTGGCATGGAACAATCAAAAATTATAGATAAGACGGAGACGTATCAGGGCGTCCTACAGCCAGACCTACTCTTATACCAAGCCTGTGGCACCCCGACTCAGAGAAACCGGAACGCCCCGTATTCCAGCCCAGAGATCGAGGAGAAGTCTTCTGGAATACGACACTGCTTAGCATAGAACAAACCATCTTTCTATTATTACACGAATATGAATACAATGTCTCCGATATTACAATGAATAACATCGGCATGTCGACACTACGCCATCCTCAGTTTCTCTATGCAAGCAGCAGAACAACTCGAAGAAGCAGAAAAACTTCTAGCAGCGGAACAATGACGACGGTGGTGAACTGCACTCCGCAAGGACTCTGGCTGGAACGCTTATCCCAGCTTGCACGAACGGAAACCACGATAAGCAATCAAGCAATCCCGGAATGACCTGCAAACTGGCATGACACGCCAGGTCAGTACATCGAATGTACTTGCAAGCTCACAATAACCAGAAGCATTCAAGGCAAACAATAGCATGGCAATTACAGGTTAAGCAGGAATTATCATGAGATCGTCACAACAACATGGTATGAACAACATGAACATGGTACAGCTAGAACAATATGAGCATGGCATGAACATATAAGTCTGATGATACTAGCATGCAACATGATGACACTATATGCACCACTTATTCTGCTCGGGTTAACTCATAACCATCAGATGCATCACTTACCAACCTCGGACATCACACGATCATCTCAGGATAAAATCAAGCTTTGTATAAACAATACCATAGTAATTATTAAATGACCTCAAGGAGCTTGATCTTAACCCATGATTCTTGCACAACATCACAAATATCCAACAACTCGGTATCCTTGATACCACGGTGATCATTCACGGATCACAAACGGAACCACTCTAGGCTCAACGGGTTACTTCCTAACCAAACGGTGATCATTCCACAATCACCACCAATCTCTTTCTCATCATCGAACCAGGGTAATTATTAAGCAAGCTATTATTATTACTGTTGACCCATAGTGTGATCGACATGAACTAGGCCCTTATCCGCAGGCACGGCTATCGATAGATTTAATATACACTCTGCAGAGGTTTGCACACTATACCCACACCACGGAACCCATGGCCTCGTACTGCCATTCGAGTGGACCAACCGCATTCTAACAAAACCGTCTTACTGCCATGACACTCTCCCGGCCACTCCGACCAACTCCCCTTTGGGCTAAGTCATGGGTGGCCCCATGCCTACCAAAGGCACCAACAGCCACCGTCGTGGCAAAACATAAACGGTCCCAAACGGGGACAAAGCGCGCAAAAGAACTTCGGCACACAAGGCTTATTCCGTCCTACCTGGCCAAGGTAGCGCCCGCACATAACCTTCCCTCGTTGGAGGCACCAGCGAAAGGCATGACAATAGACCCATTTAGGACCTTCCCGTTAGGTAAGCGTGGTTGCACTAGTCAGCTCGACATGGTGGCACCATGACTCAGCCAACAGTTGTTCAAGTTCAATTTAATTCGGTTAAACTTGAATGCAATATGCTGAGCCATGATAAAATAACATGATGCAGTTACAATGCATGAGCATGATATCAACATAATCACGTGGTGCAACATAACTATCCACCATATCCACAATGAATCATATCCAACTGAGCATAGTATAATGACGAGCATGAATATTACAAGTACAACACTACTCATGACCACTAACATCTACCATAAATACCATGCAAGAACTCATCAATAACATTACCGAGTAAACACTTAACCAACTAACAGCAAAGGAACAATGCATATTACAAGTACTCGGTAATCGACGACAGTCATGCCTCAAAGAACATGACCAACCCAACATGTACTACTATCAAGCATGACCAATATGAAAGAAATACTAGCAGGTAGAACATGATAACAAAGTACAAGAAACATAGCATGACAGTAATCACCGATCCATAAGCATAACCAAAATAACGACAATAGTAGCAAAACAATCATACAGTTATTGAAGATTCAAGTTGAAAACGAATGCTACTGCATGGCTATCATGCAAATGGTGGTTGTGGCTTGCCTAAGGGTGAAGAATGCACCGGGGAGATGTGCAGAATGATTGTGCAACAAATCACCGGAAAATTTCTCTCTCGGAGGGGGCTGATTAAGTGTGGGGGCAAAATGGTCATTTTCACAGTGACAAACCATAGTGAAATTGAAACCAACAGAACGGGCTAGACGAAACGAAAACATGGGCTTTGCAATCACCTCAATCGGAGTCTCGAGCACAAAGATATAGCCCGACGAAGTTCAGGGACCAATCTGTAAAAATAACTCTACAAACAGGCCCCTGAGCTGAAAAAGAGAAAGTGCATTTAGAGGAATACGCCTTCAGAGCAAGGAAAACGCATTTTGAGCTGAAAGAGAAGGAAAGTGCGCTTTCCAGCTGGGAAGACGTATTCAGAAGAATACGCCTCCACTTATCCAGCGTGGCAAGGGGGGACCGGGCAGCTGTGAGACTTACAAGCAGGGTCCACTTTATCCTATCTCTCTCCCCCGTCTGCTTCTTCCTCCTCCCGATGGGCGAAACAGAGGAGTCCAGGGCGGGATAGAGGAGCGGCCGGCGTAGGTCTCCGGCGACTCCGGCCACATTAGGCCGAGGGGAAGGCACCGGCGGGACCGGGACTGAGCACCGCGTCCATTCAGAGGCTGCCCGCACGCCGGGGAGAAGCAGGGCACGAGGTGACTGCGGTGGCCGAGAGCAACAGCGGTGGCCAAAGTTGGGGATGCGCGGCCACAGCAGCTCCAGAGAGAAACTGAGGGAAGGGGAGGGTGCGTTGGAGTCTGGTTGAGCTCCTGGAGGTGGAAAGAAGAGGAGGGAAGGCCGAAGTTGAGTCAATTTAGGTGGCGGCCGGCGGCGAGGCTTCGGCCCGGGGCGGGCAGGAAGAGCTTCTCGAGCTCGGGTGAGAGGCTGGGGAGGGGTAGTGGAGTAAGGAGAGGAGGCTGATGAGCTCGGGAGGCTGCGGGGTTGGCTATATATAGTCGGGTGAGGGAGGCCGTGGTCGAGTGCCGCCGCTCGAGCTCGGCCAAAGCTCTAGTGAGGCTCAACGAGCACGGGCGAGCACGGGAACACGACGAGGGGGGTGCGGACGAGCTACAGAGGTGCACAGGGTAGGAGGGGCCGAGGACACAGGGGAGAAAGAAACCAAACGCCTTGAATGCTCGGTCGGCCATAGTGCGCCCGTGGACGCGCGGCGACGAGCGCTGATGGAGGGACTTAGGGAGGGGGAGATGGCTTCAGGAGGACGGCGACGACGCTGTAAAACTATGAGACATGCTCATGAGCGCGAAGACGACGAGAGGGAGAGGGGCCCGAGCAAGAAACCATCCCGCTCGCTTCAATGGCATGCTAGAGCTCGTGATCACCGTCTGCACTGGTGCACATAGTGCCACACGGCTGGCCAAACGATGTCTGGGGGTTTGTCCTTCCTGGGGAGGTTGCAACTGCGGTGGTAGCTCGGTGAAAAACGCTCTGGTTAAATGGTAATTAACCTCTGAAGTTTACTGTAGTAAACTTGAACATGTACTGGTGATTTACAAGGACTTGATTGGATCAAATGGAGTTGTCTGGGATGATTATCTTAGGAAGGACTATAATCCTGGAGAGTTTGAGGATAATTGGATCAAGATTTAATGTAGTTGCTTTGCAACTGACCAAATCTGGTCAAGAACTAGATTAAGATGATGCACTCAAATGGAGAAGCCACTTGACCTGAAATTTGGCAAGGCTTAGGGATTTGCACCTAGTAAGATGATGTAAAAATTTCATACCAATTGGATTCACCAAAATGGTACTTGCTTAACAAACATCCTTGTTGACCAGAAACTTGCAAAAATTGTAGAGGAATATTTGCTTGATGAATTGGTCCCAAATTTGGTGGAGAGGGGTTTTATGGTCATGAGAATGCTCTGTAAACTTTTCAAACAAAATGAAGCAATATAAAATGTACTTGCTTCACAGTCTGAGAATATTGCCAGAATCAAAGAATTCATCATGTGCTCACATAGATGATTGGATAAGGCTGAATATTGGAGGAGAGCAATGATATGAGCACATTAAGAAGTTTGCAAAATTTCAACTCATTTGGATAACCCTAGCTAGCACTTCCTTCATAAAGGCTTCCCTTAGACAAGAACTTTGAAAACTCACTGAGGAAGTTTGGCTAGGCAAATAAAGTTGAATTTTGGCACAAGTCAATTATTTAGACAGGAAAATAGGTCCAAAAAGTTTGAGGTCAAATGGGCAAAGATAAATAGCACTTGCTTCACAATGTGCCATTTAAGGACAAAATAGAAAATGAATTTATTGAGCATGATGAGAAACATGGCCAATGACATATTTTGCCATAATTGAGGAATATATGACCCCAAAAATTTATAATAATTATTTGGGGATTTTTGGATGGACAAAAATATAGGTTGCTTCACAACCTAAGGCAATTAGGGTTATTCCTTTAATAGAAAAAGGAATATTGCTGAGAAAAAGAATTTAGGGTTTGGTCAAGCAGTGAAATGACATGATCTTGGAAAGGTTTTGAGAATGATGAGCCACTTGGGAGGGGGAATGAGGAGGATTTCCCAGGTGGCAAGGCCGCAAAACCACTCCAAAAAGAAAAACAGAGCAAAAACCAAATAAATCAAAAGAAAAGGGCCAAAATCCACGCTGTTATGCAAAACGGATATTTATTTTGAATGATTAGAGTTCAAACATGCAAATTTACTTAGAACGACATATAAATACGGCTTATTGGTAGGTATGGCGGCCTCATTTGGCACAACTTTAGGTTTAAGGAGTTGGATGCACAAGCAGTATTTTCACGTGGTATAAATGAAGGCGGGCAAATAGATTGAGAAGAAACCAACTGAAAAACAAAAACGATCATAAACATGCATTGATAATAACTAACACTGAATAAATCACCATAAGTAGGATATAACTGTGACATCCCTAATCTTTGGTGTTGCATCATGTTTAAATTTTGCATGAAACTTGAAATGGGGTTGGCATAAACCCCTAGCACCACTTTAATCAACTAGGGTTTACTAAAATAAGTTTCAACGAACCTGAAATGCCCTTAAAAGTGTTCAAGATTTAGGGAAAAAGGTGAAAGCCCTAACCATAAATGATGCACATTTTTGCAGGACCAAAATGGGCATTGAATTAAATCAGACCATATTTGGATTGGGGCTATTTAAATAATTTATATATTTTAAAAGCTTCAAATATTTTGAAACTTGCAGAGGGCCTTTGGAATATTTTAGAGTGAGCCCACAAAAAGTTTCAAAGTTATCAAAAAAATTAGTGCCTAACTAAAACAAAACTGAAGGAAAAAATAGAAAACAAAAAGAAATAGGAAAGAGAGAGAGGGACCTTACCTGGCAGTCACCTGGCCTGGCCCAGCACGGCCCAGCCCAGCTGGCCGACGCGAGTCCTTGTCTCCATCGTGCTAGAAGGATGCCGAGCGCGTGCTCGCCGTGCGCACACACACGCGCGTGCCACCTCCTGCCTGCTAGCTTGCGTGGCACCACGGATAGACCCGCGGGAGCCGTCTGGATCGAGCTAACCGCCCCGCCACTCTCCCCCTCGCCTCCCTTGCTCTCCTCCGCCATGGACGAAGCCGCCATGACTATGCCTCCATGAACCACCGCACCTAATGTGCTACCCTCGCCTCCCTGTGTTGTCCACGACCTTCGCCGACGTCCGCCAACGTCCGCCACGCCTCCCCGACCGAGCCCCAGGCGCATGTTCGCCCTGCATCACCGCCTCCATCAACTTCTCCCCCGCTCGGCCACCGAGATCGCCACCACCATACCGTTTGCACGAAGCCTTCCCTGAGTTTGCTGACTAAAAGAACAAGTTCTCCCTGGGTGATTTTGGTAATTAATGTCAACATATCTCTTGTTGGACTAATATTTTCATCTAGTATATTTCAGAAAGTTCACCAAAGGCGTGGCATGAACAAGAGGATGTGGAACCCCTTCAAGATGCTACGGACAAAGATTGGCAAAAGCTCAAGACTCTTCATTTCTATTTTAGTGATCCAAGATCACATTGAGTCCATAGGAAAAGCCAATACTATTAAGAGGAGATGAGGCGTTGCTTAATGGCCTACTTTCTCAAAGTGCTTAGTGATATGCTCCAAAGCCCTCAACCACTTTCTCAATTCCAAAAATGTCCTAAACCTAAAGTCAAACTCGGCCCCACCGATCTGATCTATTCAGTGCCACCGAGTTCTTTTGACATAGCCACTGCCAGAAACCCTAATCAATTTGGTATCACCGATCGCTATCTTGGTCTCACCGAGATGGCCTTGCAAACTCTCTGTTTCCTATTGCAATATTTCAGTCTCACCGAAAGGAGCGATTGGTCCCACCGAGTTTGCCTGACCAACTCTCTGCTTGCTCATTGCTGAAATCGGTCCCACCGAGTTCATGCAATCGGTCAAATTGAGATGAGGTTTTGCCATAACCCTAGCACATCGGTCCCGCTGAGTTGATCATGTCGGTCCCACCGAAAATCTTAACGTTCACATTTTGAACTGAATCGGTATCACCGAGTTCATCTATTCGGTCTGACCGAGTTGGGTCAAATGTGTGTAACGGTTAGATTTTGTGTGGAGGCTATATATACCCCTCCACCCCCTTCTCTATTCAAGAGAGAGCCATCATAACGTGCCTAAACTTCCACTACTCATTTTCTGAGAGAAAACCACCTACTCATGTGTTGAGACCAAGACATTCCAATCCAACCATAATAATCTTGATCTCTATCCTTCCCCAAGTTGCTTTCCACTCAAATCATCTTTCCGCCATAGCCAAATCTGTGAGATTGAGTTGAGTGTTGGGGATACTATCATTTGAAGCATAAGAGCAAGGAGTTCATCATCAACACACCATATATTACCTTTTGGAGAGTGGTGTCTCCTAGATTGGTTAGGCGTCACTTGGGAACCTCCGTCAAGATTGTGGAGTTGAACCAAAGAGTTTGTAAGGGCAAGGAGATCGCCTACTTCGTGAAGATCTACCCAAGTGAAGCAAGTCCTTTGTCGGCGATCATGGTGGGATAGACAAGGTTGCTTCTTCATGGACCCTTCGTGACCTCGCACAACCATTATCCTTCATGGGTTGAAGTCTCGACCAACGTGGATGCATGATAGCACCACCTATTGGAACCACGCCAACATCTCCGTGTCTCCAATTGTATTTGCACACTCCAATCCCATCCCTTTACTTTCTTGCAACTTGCATTCTTTACTTTACGCTGCTCATATACTCTTTCCATGCTTGCTTGAAATGTATTGTGAATGCTTTAACTTGTGCTAAATCTCCACCTCAACTTGAAGAACTTAAAAACTGCCACTTTTTCTTGTTGAGGGTCTTATCCCCCCTCTAGACACCTCTTCTCGATCCTTTCAATTGGTATCAGAGCTTTGGTCTCCATTGCTTTGGTTTAATCACCATTCGAGGAAGATGGATGAGTCTATGATGGGGAGTTTTAGACGTAGAGTGCCTATGCTTGATGGAGAGTTCTATAATGCTTGGAAAAATGAGATGCTTGAAATTTTCAATGAATATCACTTGAACAAGTACATTACTAGCCCTTGTGCGCCCCTTATTGATCCATTGCATCCTACCCCCGGTGAGTCTCTTGACATGATCCGCAATCTTAGAACTACCAATTTTATCATAAGAGGATTGCCTAGAAATTTGATTGTTTGCTTGCCTACTCTTGAATGTGCTTACACCATATGGAGATTTCTTGAGGAACATTTTCCAAAATATTCCTTGAAAAAATTAGATGAGATCCTTCAAAAGTCCATTGCTTTTCATAAAATGAAGCCTAGAGACCCTAAATTTGATGATTGTCTATTTGAGCTTTGTGACCTTATGCGTGCCAATGGAGATGTTGGAGTCATTAGTAGCATTATATATCAAGTCATTAGAATTCATAAAGATGAACATTTCCATGGTCATACATCTAATGAATCACTCTCTCTAGGTGATGATCTATCACAAGATGATGTTGAACATGAATATTATGATGAGGATGATGATAGTGACTTTGATCTTGATGAGTCTATGAGACACTTTGGTCTTATGGCTAACCTTCGTGGCTACATGGCCGGAGGAAAAGGAATGGGTTCTTGATAGTGGAAGTACCGATCACATGACCAGAGATAAGGATATGTTTCATGAGCTTGCTGAAAACGACGGCCCTCGAAAGTATGTCACTTTTGGTGATAACTCAAAGGGTAAGGTGGTTGGCCTTGGTAAGGTGGCCATCTCACATGACAGCTCCATCCAAAATGTTATGCTCATTGAATATCTTGGCTATAATTTACTTTTCATATCTAGACTAGCTGACTTTGGTTTCAATGTCCTATTTACCGAAGTTGATTGCCAAGTGTTTCGAAGAGATAATCATAATATGGTCTTTACAGGCATACGTAGAGGTGATCTATACATTGTTGATATCACAAGGATCAACCTAGAACTTGCTTAATTGCTAAATCATCTAAAGGTCGGTTGTGGAATAGAAGGTTAGGTCACGTGGGCATGCGAAATCTTGATAAGCTAATTAAAGGTGATCATATCCTTGGAATTAAAGATGTTATATTTGACAAGGATAGACTTTGTAGTGCTTGTCAAGCAGGAAAACAGGTTGGAGGAAGCCATCCCGTGAAAAACATTATGACCACGAGAAGACCGCTTGAGCTACTTCACATGGATCTCTTTGGTCCCAACGCCTACAAAAGTCTCGGTGGTAACTCGTTCGGTTTAGTCATTGTTGATGACTTTTCAAGATTTACGTGGGTGTTCTTTCTTGATGATAAATCGCAGGTCTAAAAGATCTTCAAGAACTTCGCTAGGAAGGCCCAAAATCAATTTGAAGTGAATATCAAGAAGGTTCGCAATGACAACGAAACGAAGTTCAAGAAAGCCAATGTGGATACCTTTCTTGACGAAGAAGGGATTTGACATGAGTTCTCGACTACATACACACCTCAACAAAATGGAGTTGTTGAGAGGAAGAACCGTACACTTATTGAGATGGTGAGAATGATGCTTGATGAATACAAGACACCAAAATACTTTTGGGCGGAAGCGGTTGAGACAGCTTGTCATGCAACAAATCGTCTATATCTTCACAAGCTTCTTGGCAAAACAACATACGAGCTTCTCACCGTAACAAACCCCAGGTTGGATACTTTCAAGTATTTGGCTCAAAGTGCTATATTGACAAGCATCGTCGTTCGAAATTTGCTCCTAAATCTCATGAAGGTTTCTTACTCGACTATGGCTCAAACTCTCACACTTACAGTGTCTACAACAATTTCACCCAAAAGGTTGAAGAGACGGTGGATGTGAAGTTTGATGAATCTAACGTCTCGCAAGTAGAGCAATTGTCAATTGATGTAGGAGACTGTTCTCACACAAACACGTCACTGTGTACCTCCAACACCGAGGGTGATGCACTACAGCTCACGTCGAAGGAGACCCGTCCGGAAGAGCGATACACAAGCAATCTGGCGGGCGCTTTTGAGCACCCAAAACCCCACACGCCCGGAAGGGACCCCGTCTGGACGCGTGGCGGCTATGGGCTTCCCTAGGTCGATTCGCTCGCCCCTAGGACCTCGAGGATCGCTTCCCTTCAACACGAAGTACGAACGAAGAATGAGAGAGAAAGAACAAGGGAGAGATGTAAACTAGGGTAAAAAGTAGTATACTGATTTGTCGATTGGATGTTGTTCAATCGAATGTCACCTCTCATCTATTTATGAGGCGGTTGGACTTCCCGTACAAGAAAAGGACTAAAAATTCCGTTCAAAACCTCAAAAACCCTAACCTAACTCGGACATGAATCTTTGGCAATTTTTCGGATCAACTCGGTCTCACCGATTGGTTTGCTTCAGTCCCACCGAGTGAACGTGGCCAACTCTTTGTAACTTTTTGTAATTTCCCGGATCAACTCGGTCTCACCGATTGGTTTGCCTCGTTCCCACCGAGTTAACGTTGCCAACTCTCTGGTAATTTTTCGGACCAACTCGGTCGGTCCGAAATGACTCTGCAGCTTCTATTTTGAACTTCTTTTCCCTCCACTGGTTGCATCCGTATTCGGATTAAGACTATTTTTATATCAAAATCAATCGTTTCAACGAGACGCACAACTTTCATGTTGAAACAGTTTCCATCAGAGGCCATCTTGATTGATTTTCATGTCTTTCTTTACTCTGGTGTCAACATGAGCATCTCTAAACTTGTCATAACTTTTGTGTCCGAGCTCCATTTTAGACCATCTTCTTATCCATCTTGACCATCTTGAAGAGAGCCATCCCATGGTGACTTCCAATCATAAGTTTGAATTAATCTTGATATAGCTTTAAGCAGATTTTATGATTGTGCCACTTTTGAGCGTCAACACAGGCCCCCTATTTTTCGATAAAGCTAGCGTGCCGAAAAATAACTTGTACCATGTTTGTTCTAAGGAAGATGTCAACACTCCATCGGCAATTTATAGGTGTTTAGGGGGATAAATCTATGTCGGCCATGTTCATGCTTAGGGCGATAATTCTATATCGGCCATTGATTTTAGCTTCTTATTTACATCATACCTTGGAACCGATTACCACCAATCGGCTTTAAAGAGATGGGAATGAGCCTGTTCCTTGTGGCACTAAGGAAATCAAACTCTGAGAGGTCACGCCCTGTTAAGCAAGTAACATCAGGATGATTCAAATCCACTGATGCATCGGTCAAAGCAACACAAGCTGAATTATCCACGTGAATGACTTCTACCTCATCATTGACCCATTGTATTAGGAATTGATGCATGGTAGATGGCACACATTGGTTAGCATGAACCCAATCGTGGCCTAATATAACATTATAGTTACCTTGCACGTCGACGATGAAGAATGTGGTGGCCAAAGTTTTGCTTCCCACAGTGAATTCCATGCACATCACACCTTTGGCCTCTGTCTTTTCTTTACCCTCAAATCCATTAAGTACCATATTGGTCTTCATCAATGCATCATCATATAACCCCAACTTCTTGAATACCGAATAGGGCATAATATTTACCACAGCACCACCATCAACAAGCATTCTAGCCATCGGTGATCCGTTAATATGACCTTTGTCGTACAAGGGCTTCAAGTGTTTCACCGGTTCTTTTGGCTTCTCGAAAATAGCATTCTTAGGACCAAAATCTAGATGGGCCACCTGCCCTTCTTCACCTGTAGCACGAAACTCGGCAGGTAAGTAATACACCACATTAATATCCATACCTTCCCGAACCGGCGTAGATCTGTAATCCACCATCTCATCTTTATTTCCCAATGTGTATATTGGGCTTAAAGTTTACTCAATTGAAGGGGATGTTTCAGGTGGTGTGGACGATGTAATAGGGGTCGCATCATCCTCTTTTGGTGGTGAACGTGTTGCTGCAGCTAATGTAGAAGCATCTGCATTTTCTTTTTGTTTAGGCCTCCATACTTGTTTTGTGAGCGTCATGGGACGAATTTGATTGAACAATTCATCCCTTTGCTTCTGAACTTGGCGCTCTACCTTCTCGTGGTTCCTCATGCGTTGTAATCTCCTTTTCATTGTCTTAGTTAAACCTGGAGGACACCACCTAGGTTGAATACATTTGGGATCCCCATGTTTGGCCCTGCTTGTGCTAGCCTCATGATCATTAGCCATGGAACCCTGTTGAACAATAAGAATATCACCATTAGAATTAGCCGGATTACCAACAATCGGCTTTGTGATCTCCTCTTGCTTGTCGCGTTTCGAAATTTCCCCATTAGGTGACTTAACATGCCACACTTTTTTATTGACCTTTCTTGGAGAAATTTTTGTTGGCCGATTAGCAACATGGCTCGAACGACCTTGTGTGGGATAATAAAGCCTCTCACGATCAAGCCTTCTAGGTGCTGCCCACCCCATACGAAAAGCATAAGGAGCCATTGGGGGCTGCCCCCATCCTCCATTGAAATCTCCCATGTAATATGGCACAAAGGGGGGTTGTGACATCCATGGTGTCGGTGCCCATGACCCATATGGTGTTGCATGGCATCGAAACTCTTCCTCCGGAGGCGATCTTGAACACTTTGAATGCGATGGCCGATTAGAGCTAGAACCGGCCGCTTGATTTGCATATTTGGATAACAACATCTCAAAAGTTGGCTTGATTCTCTTATGGTTAGTTTCATTCCTTTTCATTTGAGATCAAATCTAAAGTACCACTCTTACGACCATCTCTTTTAATGCGGTAAACTTGTTTGACCACCTCTTTCTTCTTCCTTGAGCTTCGAACCGATTCCTTATGATTGAATGGTCTTTAACATATGATTGTTCAAATGTTGATCTTCTTGGAGATGCATAATATTGGTAAGATGGTGTAAAATAAAATGGAGAATGTGCCCTTGTATCATACCTATCCCACGATGGATATGGATCTACATGAGCATAGGGATGCATCCACAACATTGGCATTGGTGGCCAAAAATAAGGATATGAATATGTTGTATTAAAATTCTCACTTTGCCAATACCGATCCTCATATTTGCGCCTAGGGCGTGATCTTGATGTGTTTGCACTACTAGGCCGATAAGCACTTTTTTCTTCACTTGCTTTTTGATATTTAGCTAGTAACTCTGTGAATGTGATTTTTGATCTCTTACCCTTGTGCTTATTTCGGCCTTTGTTTCCTTTGGTTGTGCTTGCACTGATCTCTGAATTTGCTTGCTCCCCCCAGTCCTTGGCGTCTTCATTGTAGCTTCGATAGAATTCTCGCCCTCAAGACTATGTTCATTATGCTCTTCAATAACTTCTTTTCTTGAAAGCTTGATCCCGTCACTTGCATTTTTTACCTTCTCTTTAAATGGATCGGCTTGAAGCAGCCGATGCATAAACCTTTTGCCATCAGGACCAATTGGAATAGATTGGTCATCTCTTTGTGTTTCAACAAATTTCAATCGTCCTTTTTCAATGGACGATTTAACTATATGACGAAACATGTTGCAATCCTCAAAATTATGCTTGAACGAATCATGCAACTTGCAACATTCGTCCTTGGACAGATGGCTTGACATGGGGATCAAGAATTCTAATGTAATTATTTTTTAACAATAAATCAAAGATTTGACCACACATGTTTGAATCAAAAGTATACCTTTTGTTTTCTAGCCGATCTTGTTATGAGAATGGCTTTGGATTTAAGCAAACGAATGGCTTAGATTTGGCATCTTCCCATTTGGCTATGAATTCTCTTTCGCATTCTTTTTCCGATGTCCTTAAATAAAAAAACTATACTAGCATCGGTTTTCTCAAAAGATTTGAACTTTGGCTTTAAATTTCTGATATCAAAGTAGTTAGAAGATACATGTCTCAATTGAGACCACGCGTAAGCCATGTATGATGCAAGCAAAGCTACCCAATTAGATTTGAACTTTAAATAAAGCAATGGGAAATGCTTTGGTTGCAGTAATAATTCACTATCGGTCTCTTTGAATGGTACAATATATTGACCGATATGCTTTGTAACAATTTTATTGCTAACATGTAAATTACCCTTCTTCATTGTTCTTTGAAAATTACTTATGAGAATTTTTCTAATAGATGCATCAATAATAAAGTTACGACCAAATATGAAAATAGGTAAATTACTGGCTAGACATACCCGTTCAAATATGTTGGGAGAGCATGATGATTGCATGGAATGAATAAATCGTGCTTTGCTTCTGGATGGCTTCCCAACACGGTTTCACAATTTTCTTCTTGATTCCATGCATCATAAATTCGAAGATCTTTTTCAACCGAACTTTGTTCAGCTACTTGTTCTTGTCCTTGAAGCTCGTCAATTTCTATGGCACGAAACTCATAGGGAAGGAAGTAGGTTCCATTAACTTCAGAAAAATCAAGCATGACTGCCTTGCTATGCTTTCCATGCCCTTTCTCAATAATGCTTGCATCTTTGGATTTGACGGACTCAGAATATATACTACTTGATTCGGCTTTTCCAATAACCGAATTTTCTTCGTTACCTGAATCAATAAATTTATCTTTTTGAATTTGCAAGGCTTCTCGCTCTTGTCTAATTCTAGCCCACATCTCAGCTTGGCGAGCTTTGAACCTTTTCATCTCAATTTCCATCCACTCCTCATGAGATTGCCCCCCAATACTTTGAGACTCTTTCAGCAATGAGGTGCCGAAACTTTGCAATTGTTTAGGTGGTACACTAGATGGTACAGCACTGGGTGACTGCATCATTTGCACAACTCTAGCTTTTACTGCAACAAAATCAAGAGGCTTCCCGCCTTCTATTAGTTCTTGTCGAATGGAGTTGCATAAATCCCAAGAGAATGTAAGGTTGTTCTCAACCACCCAGTCTGGATATGGTTGCCCACCAATTCTTTTAGACTCCTTCGGCAATGAGATGTTGCCGAAATTGTGTAATTGTGTAGGGGGTACATGATATGCCACGGTAGTAGGTGAAGGCATTTGTGCTCCTGCAGAAGTTTCACTTATTCGACCATGACCATGAAGGTGTGGAGCCGAATTATGGACATCAACAGTTGCGTATGGTGCCGAAAAATTAGTAGCATTAGGTGTAGCATATGGTGTTTGAGGGTAATTGGCCAAATCACTAGTAGTAACATGGCCAATTCCCCTATCCACCGGCACGTTTGGATTAACGTACTGCAAGTTATTTGCCGATGAATAAAAACATGAAACACTTAGTTGCATACCATTGGAAGTTCCTACATAGGGTGTCTCAACTTGACTAACCGAACTCATCATGTTATTCATCGGCATATAAATTTGTGGGGTTGCCGATGCATGGGAGTTGGGATACATATGCTGCATGTTGCTAAAATTATATGAAGTAGAATCATGGAGAGTTTGTTGCATCGGCCCTTGCACATAATTAGATGCATGATTGATAAAGCTAGGGCTAGCCGATACATTATTCTCATTAGATGATCTAGCAACAAAATATGCATTATTTGCATCTACATATGTGAATTGGATATTCATATTACCTTTGTAGATTGCAAACCCTAGATGACGATCTCTTCGTAGCAAGAACGGGCTGGAGACCGTTCAAATCTTCGTCCCCAGCGGAGTCACCAAAAAGTGTGTTCGCACACAAACACGTCACCGTGTACCTCCAACACCGAGGGTGATGCACCACAGCTCACGTCGAAGGAGACCCGACTAGAAGCACGGTACGCAAGCAATTCGACGGGTGATTTTGAGGACCCGAAACCCCACACGCCCGGGTGGGACCCCGTCAGGGTGCGCGGCGGCTATGGGTTGCCCTAGGCTGACCTGATCGCCCCTAGGGACTCGAGGTTTGTCGCCCTACAACAAGAAGAATGAAAGAAGAATGAGGAAGAATAAGAACAAGGGAGGGAGATAAAGGTAAAGGTAAAAGATGATAGATTGATATGTTCGATTGTGTGTTGTTCAATCGGCCGTCACCTCTCATCTATTTATGAGGCGGTTGGACTTCCCGTACAAGAAAAGGACTAATAATTCCGTTTAAAACATCAAAAACCCTAACCTAACTCGGACAAGAATATTTGGCAATTTTCCGGATCAACTCGGTCTCACCGATTGGTCTGCTTCGGTCCCACCGAGTGAACGTGGCCAACTCGTTGTAACTTTCTGTAATTTCCTGGATCAACTCGGTCTCACCAATTGGTTTGCCTCGGTCCCACCGAGTTAACATTGCCAACTCTCTGGTAATTTTTTTCACCAACTCCATCTCACCGATCAAACCAACTCGGTCGGTCCGAAATGACTCTGCAGCTTCTATTTCTGACCTTGTTTTGCCTCCACAAGTTTCATCCGAACTCAGATTAAGACGATTTTTATATCAAAATCTATCATTTCGACGAGACACACAACTTTCATGTTGAAACAGTTTCCATCAGAGGCCATCTTGATTGAGTTTCATGTCTTTCTTTACTCTGGTGTCAACATGAGCATCTCTGAACTTGTCATAACTTTTGTGTCCGAGCTCCATTTTAGACTATCTTCTTATCCATATTGACCTTCTTGAAGAGAGCCATCACATGGTGACTTCCAATCATAAGTTTGAATTAATTTTGATATAGCTTTAACCAAATTTTATGATTGTGCCCTTTTGAGCGTCAACAGAGACGAAGATCCTTTGGAAGCAATCCAAGACTTGTCTACTGGCAAGATTCGCCTAACGGAGGGGAAGGATAGTACCTCGTCCGTCCGAGTGGAAGCCTCAACCTCATGAAAAGGGGAACCACATGTTGACTTGGAGGCATCCACAAGTGGAACACGCCAAGATGGAGGAAATAAGTAAGTCCAACAAGATGAACCTCATCAACTTCCTTCTCCACCTCCACAAGAGAACAACAACAGCAACAATGAAGAAGGCCAAGAGGAAGAACAAGATGATAAAGAGGATGTTCCACCCCGACCCAAACAAAAGCTCTCACAAGTTAGAGCAAGAGTTTCAAGAGATCATCCCGTCGAACAAATCTTTGATGATATTCAAACCGGGAGAATTACTCACTCTAAAACTCATTTGGCTAACTTTTGTGAAAATTATTCATTCATCTCTAGTATTGAACCTATGCAGGTTGAAGAAGTTCTTGATGATCCGGATTGGGTGAATGCCATGCATGAAGAGCTACACAATTTCGAGAGGAACCAAGTGTGGACATTGGTAGAAAAGCAGGACAGCAACTAAAATGTCATTGGAACCAAATGCGTGCTTCGGAATAAGCAAGATGAAGATGGACAAGTTGTACACAATAAGGCCCGTCTCGTCGCCCAAGACTACACTCAAGCCGAAGGTATGGACTATGGTGAGACATATGCCCCCGTTCCTATACTTGAGTCCGTACGCATCTTACTTGCTTATGCCAATCACCATGATATCACATTATACCAAATGGACATTAAAAGTGCTTTTCTAAATGGTGAAATTGAGGAGGAAGTTTATGTTAAACAACCTCCCGGCTTTGTTAATCCCTAGAAACCCGATCATGTTTACAAATTTCGCAAAGCACTTTATGGTCTTAAAAAAGCTCCTAGAGCGTGGTATAAATGCTTGACCAAGTTCCTTATTGAAAAAGGCTTCGAGATTGGAAAAATATATAGGTTCTACAATTTTTACTAAAAGGGTTAATGGTGAATTATTTGTGTGCGAAAATTATGTGGATGGTATCATATTTGGTTCGACTAACCCTCATTTTAGTGAAAAGTTTGGAAGGCTAATGTCGGAGAAGTTTGAGATGTATATGATGAGTGAACTCAAATTCTTTCTTGGTTTGCAAATCAAGGAAACTAAGGAGGGTACCTTTGTTTCCCAAACAAAGTATACCGAGGACTTATTCAAGAAGTTCAACATGCAAGAAAGCAAAGGTATGAAAACACCCATGCCTACCAGTGGACATCTTGACTTCACTAAGGATGGCAAACCAGTTGACCAAAAGGTTTACCGCTCTATGATTGGTTCATTGTTATATCTATGTGCCTCCCATCCTGATATTATGCTAAGTGTGTGCATGTGTGCATGATATCAAGCGGGCCCTAAAGAGTGTCATCTTAAGGCTGTAAAAAGAATAGTGAGATACTTAATTCATACACCAAACTTTGGCATTTGGTATCCTAAGAGGTCTTCTTTTGATCTTGTCGGCTACTCCGATTTGGACTATGCCGGTGACAAGGTTGATAGAAACTTAACTTCGGGTACTTGTCAATTTCTTGGTAGATCTCTTGTGTCTTGGTCCTCCAAGAAAGAAAACTTAGTATCCTTATCCACCGCCAAAGCAGAATACATTGCCGCCGGTTCATGTTGTGCTCAATTACTTTGGATGACCCAAACTCTTAAAGATTGTGGGATATATGTGAAACATGTTCCATTGCTTTGTGATAATGAGAGTGCCATTAAGATTTCTCACAATCCCATGCAACATTCTTGAACTAAGAATATTGAAGTTCGACATCATTTCAAAGGAGACATCAATCTTAAGCATGTTCATACCGATAAGCAATTAGCGGATATATTCACCAAACCGCTTGACGATAAAGTATTTTTCCCTTTGAGAGGTGTATTGAACATCATTGATGCCTCAAACTTGGAGTAGAAAATCCATTTGGATACATGCAAGGCATGAGCGTTTGACTAATTGTTTATATTTCTCTTAAAATGATGATCACATATCTTGGAACTATGCTTGCACCCATGTATGTTATCTAACCCTTGTCGGTACTTGGATGAGCACGCAGTTGTTGAGATTGCAACTGAAGGAAATATGCCGTAGAGGCAATAATAAAGTTGTTATTTATATTTCCTCATATCATGATAATTTTTTATTATTCATGCTAGAATTGTATTAACCCGAAACTTAGTACATGTGTGAATACATAGACAAACAGAGTGTCACTAGTATGCCTCTACTTGACTAGCTCGTTAATCAAAGATGGTTAAGTTTCCTAGCCATAGACATGAGTTGTAATTTGATGAACAGGATCACATCATTAGAGAATGATGTGATTTACTTGACCCATCCGTTAGCTTAGCACTATGATCGTTTAGTTTATTGATATTGCTATCTCCATAACTTATACATGTTCCTATGACTATGATATTATGCAACTCCCGAATACTGGAGGAACACTTAGTGTGCTATCAAACATCACAACATAACTAGGTGATTATAAAGATGCTCTAAAGGTCTCTCCGATGGTGTTTTTTGAGTTGGCATAGATCAAGATTTGGATTTGTCACTCCGATTGTCGGAGAGGTATCTCTAGGCCCTCCCGGTAATGCACATCACTATAAGCCTTGCAAGTAATGTGACTAATGAGTTAGTTATGGGATGTTGCATTACGGAATGAGTAAAGAGACTTGCCAGTAACGAGAATTGAACTAGGTATGATGATACCGACGATCGAATCTAGGGCAAGTAACATACCGATGACAAAGGGAACAATGTATGTTTGTTATGCGGTTTGACCGATAAAGATCTTCGTAGAATATGTTGGAACCGATATGAGCATCTAGGTTCCGCTATTGGTTATTGACCGGAGATGAGTCTCGGTCATGTCTACATAGTTCTCGAACCCGTAGGGTACGCACACTTAACGTTCGATGACGATCGCTATTATGAGTTTATGTGTTTTGATGTACCGAAGGTAGTTTAGAGTCCCGGATGTGATCATGGACACGACGAGGAGTCTCAAAATGTTCGAGACATGAAGAATGATATATTGGAAGGTTATGTTTGGACACCGGAACGGTTTCGGATGAGTTCGGGCATATACCGGAGTACCGGGGGGTTACCGGAACCCCTGAGGGGCTTAATGGGCCTACATGGGCTTTAGTGGAAGAGAGAGGAGGCGGCCAAGAGGTGGGCGCGCGCCCCCAAGCCCAATCTGAATTGGGAGGGGGGCCGGCCCCCCTTTCCTTCTTCCCCTCTTCCCCTCTTCCCCTTCCTTCCCCCTCCTATTAGGACTAGGAAAGGGGGGAAACCTACTCCTAGTAGGAGTAGGAATCCCCCCTTGGGGGCGCACCATGAGGCCGGCTTGCCCCCTCCTCCCCTCCTTTATATACGGAGGAGGGGGCACCCCATAGACACACAAGTTGACAATTTTTAGCCGTCTGCAGTGCCCCCTCCACAGATACACACCTCGGTCATATCGTCGTAGTGCTTAGGCGAAGCCCTGTGCCGGTAACTTCATCATCACCGTCAACACGCCGTTGTGCTGACGAAACTCTCCCTCGGCCTCAACTGGATCAATAGTATCAGGGACGTCACTGAGCTGAACGTGTGTAGATCGCGGAGGTGTCATGCGTCCGGTACTTGATCGGTTGGATCGCGAAGACGTTCGACTACATCAACCACGTTTCTTAACACTTCCGCTTTTGGTCTATGAGGGTACGTAGACATACTCTCCCCTTTCGTTGCTATGCATCACTAGATAGATCTTATGTGATTGTAGGAATTTTTTTGAAATACTGCATTCCCCAACAGTGGCATCCGAGCCAGGTCTATGCATAGATGTTATATGCATGAGTAGAACACAAATGAGTTGTGGGCATGGGTATATATATATATTTCTTGCCATCACTAGTTGTTTCTTGATTCGGCAGTATTGTTGGATGAAGCGGCCCGGACCGACATTACATGACCGCGTTCGTGAGACTGGTTCTACCGATGTGCTTTGCACAGAGGTGGCTGGCGGGTGTCAGTTTCTCCAACTTTAGTTGAATCGGATTCAATGAACAGGGTTCTTTCTAAAGATCAAAAAGTAATCGCTATACCGCGTTGTGGTTTTTGATGCGTAGGTAAGAACGGTTCTTGCTAAGCCCGTAGCAGCCACGTAAAACTTGCAACAACAAAGTAGAGGACGTCTAACTTGTTTTTGCAGGGCATGTTGTGATGTGATATGGTTAAGACGTGATTATATAAATTGTTGTATGAGACGATGATCATGTTTTGTAACACAGTTATCGGCAACTGGCAGGAGTCATATGGTTGTCGCTTTATTGTATTAAATGCAATAGCCATGTAATTTCTTTACTTTATCACTAAGCGGTAGCGATAGTTGTAGAAGTAATAGTTGGCAAGATGACAATGATGCTACGATGGAGATCAAGGTGTCAAGCCAGTGACGACGGTGATCATGACGGTGCTTTGGAGATGGAGATCAAAGGCACAAGATGATGACGGCCATATCATATCACTTATAATGATTGCATGTGATGTTTATCCTTTATGCATCTTATTTTGCTTAGTACGGCAGTAGCATTATAAGATGATCTCTCACTAAATTTCAAGGTATAAGTGTTCTCCCTGAGTATGCACCATTACTACAGTTCGTCGTGCCGAGACACCACGTGATGATCGGGTGTGATAAGCTCTACGTTCACATACAACGGGTGCAAGCCATTTTTGCACAAACAGAATACTCAGGTTAAACTTGACGAGCCTAGCATATGCAGATATGGCCTTGGAACACTGAGACCTAAAGGTCGACCGTGAATCATATAGCAGATATGATCAACATAGTGATGTTCACCATTGAAAACTACTCCATCTCACGTGATGATCGGACATGATTTAGTTGATATGGATCACGTGATCACTCAGATGATTAGAGGGATGTCTATCTAAGTGGGAGCTCTTAAGTAATATGATCAATTGAACTTTAATTTATCATGAACTTAGTACCTTATAGTATTTTGCATGTCTATGTTGTTGTAGATAAATGGCCCGTGATGTTGTTCCGTTGAATTTTAATGCATTCCTAGAGAAAGCTAAGTTGAAAGATGATGGTAGCAACTACACAGACTGGGTCCATAACTTGAGTATTATCCTCATTGCTACATAGTAGAATTACGTCCTGGAAGCACCGCTAGGTGCCAAACCCGCTGCAGGAGCAACTCCAGATGTTATGAACACCTGGCAGAACAAAGCTGATGACTACTCGATAGTTCAGTGTGCCATGCTTTACGGCTTAGAACCGGGACTTCAACGACATTTTGAATGTCATGGAGCATATGAGATGTTCCAGGAGTTGAAACTAATATTTCAGGAAAATGCCCGAATTGAGAGATATGAAATCTCCAATAAGTTCTACAGCTGCAAAATGGAGGAGAATAGTTCTGTCAGTGAACACATACTCAGAATGTCTAGGTACCACAATCACTTGACTCAGCTGGGAGTTAATCTTCCGGTTGATAGTGTCATTGACATTGTTCTTCAACCACTGCCACCAAGCTACAAAATCTTCATGATGAACTATAATGTGCAAGGGATGGATAAGACAATTCCCGAGCTCTTCGTGATGCTAAATGTTGCGGAGGTAGAAATCAAGGAGCATCAACTGTAGATGGTCAACAAGACCACCAGTTTCAAGAAGAAGGGCAAAGGGATGAAGGGGAACTTCAAGAAGAACAGCAAACAAGTTTCTTCTCAAGTGAGGAAGCCCAAGTCTGGACCTAAGCCTGACACTGAGTGCTTCTACTGCAAAGGGACAGGTCACTAGAAGCGGAACTGCCCCAACTATTTGGCGGATAAGAAGGATGGCAAAGTGAAAGGTATATTTGATATACATGTTATTGATGTGTACCTTATTAATGCTCGAAGTAGTGCCTAGGTATTTGATATTGGTTCTGTTGCTAATATTTGCAACTCGAAACAGGGGCGATGGATTAAGCGAAGATTGGCTAAGGATGAGGTAATGATGCACGTGGGAAATGGTTCCAAAGTCGATGTGATCGTCGTCGGCATGCTACCTCTACATCTACCTTCGAGATTAGTTTTAGACCTGAATAATTGTTATTTGGCGCCAGCATTAAGCATGAACATTTTATCTGGATCTTGTTTCATGCGAGATGGTTATTCATTTAAATCAGAGAATAATGGTTGTTCTATTTATATGAGTAATATCTTTTATGGTCATACACCCTTGATGAGTGGTCTATTTTTACTAAATCTTGATAGTAGTGATACACATATTCATAGTATTATTGAAGCCAAATATATAAGTTTAATAATGACAGTGCAACTTATTTGTGGCACTGCTGTTTAGGTCATATTGGTGTGAAGCGCATGAAGAAACTCCATGCTGATGGGCTTTTGGAATCACTTGATTCTTGCGAACCATGCCTCATGGGAAAGATGACTAAGACTCTATTCTCCGGAACAATGGAACGAGCAACAGACTTATTGGAAATAATACATACTGATGATGCAGTCCGATCAGTGTTGATGCTCATGGCGGGTATCGTTATTTTCTTACCTTCACAGATGATTTGAGAAGATATGGGTATATCTACTTGATGAAACGTAAGTCTGAAACATTTGAAAAGTTCAAAGAATTTCAGAGTGAAGTGGAAAATCATCGTAACAAGAAAATAAAGTTTCTATGATCTGATCATGGAGGAGAATATTTGAGTTACGAGTTTGGTCTACATTTGAAACAATGCGGAATAGTTTCGCAACTGACGCCACCTGGAACACCACAGCGTAATGGTGTGTCCAAACGTCATAACCACACTTTATTAGATATGTTGCGATCTATGATGTCTCTTACTGATTTACCGCTATTGTTTTGGGGTTATTCTTTAGAGACGGTTGCATTCACGTTAAATAGGGCACCATTGAAATCCATTGAGACGACACCATACGAACTGTGGTTTGGCAAGAAACCCATGTTGTCGTGTAACATCCCAAATTTTCAATTTGGAATGTTATACATAGGTCATTCTTGCATATCATATTTTATTGCATTTTCGTTCCGCAATCCTCGAAATCCTAAGCAACTCAAGGACCCTCGGAGAGAGTTGGGGATTTCCCGGTTTTCATATTTGATTTTTACCAAATATGGAAACGCGGATTCTTGGTTTTAATTATTTTTCTCTTCGAAAAGTATTTCATATTAAAATACATGAGAGGAGATAATATGACTTCTCCAAAATAACTGAAATATTGGAGGAAAAATATTAAAATTATTTATTAGATTTTATTTGGATTTTATTTGCATTAGAAAAAAAATTGAAAGTTTTCAAAATTGCATTTTAGGGCCAAGAAAATGTTCATCTCGTTCTAAATATTTTATTTAGACGATGAAAATTTGGTTTGGCATTTTTAGATTTTTATTTTATTTTCTAGGATTTTTTTTCTGTTCAGCGGAATTGTTTTTTTAACTTCCAAGCGCCGACTGGGCCGAAACCCAGCCGGGCCGGCCCAACCGCCCCCGCGCCGCGGCCTTCCCTCACGCGCGCGTGCCGCCGCCGACTCGGACGAGGAGTCCAGCCGGGACTCCTCCTCGCCGCTGCCTTGGCCCCTCCTCCAAGCCGCCCCCCCTTATATACTCCCCCCGAGCCGCCACCACCACCAACCACCGCCGCCAGCACCACCGCCGAGACTCGCCCCGAGCCGCGCCATCGCCCG
>NC_041380.1:152717408-152762754 GCF_002162155.2 Triticum dicoccoides
CGCCACCGCTGCAGCCGCGCCGCCGCCTTGCCGCACCGCGCCGCCGCCGAGCCCCGCCGCCCCGCGAAGCTGCCGCCCCAATCCTGCCTCGCCGAAGGTACCACACCGATCCGTCGCCGCCGGTTTTTTTAAAAAACCATCCGGTTTTTTTAGAAACCCTAGTTCATTTTTTTAGATCGGTTCGCCGGTTTTTCCTGGTTCTTCTAATTAGCGGACGTTCGTCCGTACGTTCATGTTAACGAACGGTTTTCGCCCGTTAGTCACAGCTAACGAACGCTCGTTTGTTAGTGTGTTTGTCAGTTTTCTTTTTTTTGGATTTTTTCCGCGATTATTCTCGATCGCGATTTCTGATCCGATTTTCGTTTCTGTTTATCTTTTCGCTCATTAGTCGGAATCAGGCGATTCAAGCACCTAGATCTTCGTCTCGAGACCCTCTTTCCGCGTAACCAACTTGAAGAAGATTTTGGTACTGTAAAATTTGACCTTAGTTCAGATTAGTAAACGGATCTTGTTTCCCTCGCCGTTTGAGTTTCGTTGCTCCGTTTGATTTGATTCTTTTTGCAAACCGGAGTTCTTAAGTTGAACTTTCCGGTTAGATCTTCTTATTTGAGTTTTACCCATGCTTATTTGATTGTTTCTTATGTATGCTATTGTTCGTTTGCGATAGAATTCCCGGAGTGTGAAGCGTGTTATTTGTAGTCTCTAGGTTACGCGGATCGTCAGCAAGGCAAGTAACACTTTGATCATATCCCTTTATCACCCAGTTTTTATGCATTAGTTCCAATCCTCAAACATTGCATGATTAGGATGTCATTAACATGTGGGTTGGGAAGTAGTTATTGAGGTAGAACCTATTACCCTATTACATTCAAACCCTTGGAGTTACTTCTACGCGTTACTTATATTGCTATGCTATGCTCGTAGACGTGGTTTGGGTGAGTGAAATCCATGACAGATGTGAGATTGTTAATTAATGGTTCAACTTAAGGTGGCAACTTAAATACACATCTGGGTGGTTTGAGGCACCTAGAGTACCCAGTGTTGCCTGTATTTTGGAAATCCCGGAGTACACGTGTGGTCTTCCTATGGACCGCCACCCAGGCTCAAAGGGAACTGAGATGATTCATGCTAGAAACTTCTGTGTGCAGCCACAAGCTATTATGGGCTCTAGCATAGTTGAGTAAGTTACGTGAAGCTCTTGAAGAGGTAGATCAGCAGGTAGTGGGTTTGTAGGTTTGGTATGGTTTACCCAGAGTAGAGAGTTAATGTTTCTGAAAGACCGTGTCTCGGTCATCCGTTTGTCAAACACCATGTAGTGCGAGAAATCCAATGGAGGCGATCGAGTCTTGTGGGGAAAAGTGTGCAAACCTCTACAGAGTGTATAAACTAATCATGGTTAGCTGTGTCCCCGGTTATGGACAATCTTGAGTATCTAGTACTTGGAGTATCTTAAGTATCTCATCACTTGTAATTAATATTGTTGGGTTGTTAATCACTTTAATTGGGATTGAGTTGGAGGAACCTTCTCAATGATGTTTCAACTACCATGATAGTAAATTTAAAATCTATTCCTTTGTTGTAGGGAAAAATTGGCTTTTCGCAAAAACTGTAACCATAGAGCTTTCCACCAGCCAAATTTGCATGTAGTGATAGCATTATTCTGTTCTTGCTCTATTGTGTTACTTTGCCAGCACATTCCATGTGCTGACCCATTTTCGAGCTGCAACGTATTATGTTGCAGACTTTTCAGACGAGGACTAAGGTTCGTTAGGTCATTGCCGTGCAGCTCAGCTATGCCGTTGGAGTTGATGGACTCACTTTATCTTCCAAGACTTCCGATGTTATCGTATTAGATGGCCGTAAGCCATATTTATTGTAATAAGTTCTCTTTTGAGACATCCGATGTAATAAGTGTGTAATTGCTACTCTGTTATAAATCCTTCGAGTATTGTGTGTGTCAGCATTATCGATCCAGGGATGACACTGAAGCACAGAGACTTGACCGTTTGAGGTCGGGTCGCTACAAAGATGGTATCAGAGCACACACTGAGTGTAGGACACGACCACTAAGCTAAAGCCCTAGATCACTATTCTCTTCTCACTTCTGACTCCTCTCCATTTTCCACTCCTTAGGATGGCGGAGATGAAGAACAAGTTTGCACAATCGTAGGAAGAATCACCTTTTGGACGACACTTGAAGGAAGTCACTAGGTACTTGAACATTGGAATACCAAGCTTCACCGGGACCTACAACGCCACTTTACCAGAAGAGGAGTGATGGATGATTCAAGTTCAAGTTCCAGGAAGGACCTTCAAGCCAGTCACTAAACCTATAGAATTTTCCTTCAACGCACCAACCTGGAGTTTAGGAAAGATTATGGCAGCTCACATCACCATGGGACACATTGGATAAGTATATCACAAGGATCTTAAGGACACTATCTACCAGATATGTGGGCACCGAGACGAGCAATGGGAGATGATCAGCACCAGGAAGGATAGATCAATTACAGCTTTCATCCAGGAACTAAACCAACACATTCAACGCCAAGAGAATCAGATGTGCGCGGACATGATAGATTTGAAGAAGGCGAAGACAAGGATCATCGAGCTGGAAGAAGAACTTAAGTCTACACGCGATGGATATGAGGAGGAAATTGCGACACTACTGGAGAAGAATGACAACTTGATTAAGAAGATCGGAATATTCATGGGAGACCCCACTCCAGTAGAAGAAGATGAAGAACCCAAGGAGATTCGTCCGGAGGACTACATCATCATCGACGACACCGACTCCGACCATAGTGATGATGACTTTGAAGACGACGCTGGAGCAGATATCATGGAGTCTTCCACCGATCAAAATTTCTAGATGACCACCCAATGATTAGTAGTATTCCCCCATGTATTTAGAAGTAGTTGAGCACTTTTGCGATAGTTCTAGACCGCTTGTATGACCTTGCTTGATTGATTGAGTGAATTGATTGTGTTTGTCTCATGTGCATATGGGTAGTGCCTTCTCATTAGACCTCATTCCATTCTAATCTCTTCCATCTAAACCCATCAGATGCCTCCGAGACGTGACCCCGGATTTGCCTTCCCGCCGGAGCTCACTCAGTTGATCCAGCAACAGAACACCTTGATGCAATTGCTAGTTCAGAACCAGGGTAACAACAACAACAACAACAACAACCCACCGCCAGTGGACAACCTAGCCCGTTTTCTAAGGTTACAACCGCCGGTGTTTTCCAGTAGCACCGAGCCTATAGTCACTGATGATTGGCTACGCCGTATTGGAAGGGAGTTTACCACCGCAGGTTTCACAGATGCTGAGAAGGTGCGCTTTGCCGCACATCAATTGGATGGACCAGCAGCCTCATGGTGGTAGAATTACATGGCCACTTTCCCCATAGCCAACGTCACTTGGGACCAGTTTCAGCAAGCTTTCCGCACAGCCTATGTCTCAACTAGAGCCATGAATCTGAAGAAGCGTGAGTTTTGCAACTTACGCCAGGGGAACCATACTGTGGTTCAGTACGTGGATGAGTTTAGTAAGCTATCTCGTTATGCCCCTGACGATGTGGCCACAGATGCCGCGAAGCAGGAGAAATTTATGGAAGGGCTGAATGATGAGCTGAGCATGCAGTTGATGGTGGCAACATTCAACAACTACCAGGAGTTGGTAGATACGGCTCTTATGATTGAAGGGAAGCAGCAGCAGATTGAGAGCCGTAAGAGGAAGTATGGACAAGGGAGGTATAACTCAGGAGCTTAGTAGAAGCCTCTCCTAACCCCGAACTCAGGAGGACTTGTTCATAACCATGGAGGTCATAACCACACCGGAGGAGGATTGCATAACCACAATGGTACTAAGAATGGGAATGGGAACAGATCCAATAACAGTCAGAACCGCCACAATCCAGCCACACCCACCAAAAAAGATCTAAGTCACGTTACTTGCTTCAAGTGCGGGAAGACTGGACACTATGCCCTGGAGTGCCCAGAAGGAAGGAATGGAAACAGAAATGGGAGCACTGGGAAGAAGCCCAATCCATTCAACAAAGGACAAGTGAACCACGTTAACGTGGAGGAGGTTGAAGAGCAGCCAGACGCGGTAATATGTAAGTTTTTGGTTAAGTCATTTACCGCTCTAGTTCTTTTTGATACTGGTACATCGCATTCATACATATCAAGGGGATTCGTGGATAAGTTTAAACTAGCAACCCAAACCCTTAGGACCCCTCTCTTAGTGAGTTCACCTAGAGCAGAGTATATGGCTAGTCGATCGTGCGACCAGATACCCCTAACAATTGGCACCCATGGTTTTCCGTCCGATCTAATTATCTTGGAGTCACAAGGATTGGATGTGACATTAGGCATGGACTGGATGTCAAAGTATGGAGGAAGCATTGACTGTGCTAGTAAGTTGATTTATCTCACCACCCCGGAGGGAAAAAGGATTAAGTATGTATCTAGGCATGTGCCTAGGAGGATCCAAGTGAATACCCTCACGGGAGTTGTTCAGGAGGAAGTGCCTGTAGTGAGGGATTACCCAGATGTTTTTCCAGAGGAGTTACCAGGCATGCCACCGGATCGAGACATCGAGTTTTTGATAGAGCTATTGCCAGGGACAGGGACAATATCCAAGAGACCCTATCGGATGCCCGCGAATGATCTGGAAGAGATTAAGAAATAGATCAAGGATTTATTGGAGAAAGGTTACATTCGAAGAAGTTCATCACCTTGGGGAGATCCAGTGCTTTTGGTTGATAAGAAGGATAAATCCCTAAGAATGGTTGTTGATTACCGGGCCTTGAATGAAGTGACGATCAAGAACAAGTACCCACTGCCGATGATCAGTGATCTGTTTGATCAGCTGCAAGGAGCTAAGGTGTTTTCGAAGATCGATTTGCGATCGGGATACCATCAGTTGAAGATTCGAGAGAAAGATATACCAAAGACAACATTCACCACGCGTTACAGATTATATGAGTATACGGTCATGTCGTTTGGACTGACCAACGCCCCTGCCTATTTCATGAGCATGATGAATAAGGTTTTCATGGAATATTTGGACAAATTTGTTGTGGTGTTTATTGATGATATTATGGTATACTCGAAGAATGAAGAGGAGCACAAGGAGCATTTGCATTTAGTTCTCAAGAAACTCAGGGAACACCAGTTCTATGCCAAGTTCAGCAAATGCGAGTTTTGGTTGAAGGAAGTCGGATTCCTTGGACATGTTATATCAGGAGAAGGCATAGCAGTAGACCCCAGCAAGGTTCATTCAGTCACTGAATGGTTAGCACCCACTTCAGTTAGCGAGATCCGCAGTTTTCTTGGACTCGCAGGATACTATCGGAGATTCATTGAGAATTTTTCCAAGATTGCGAAGCCAATGATGGAATTATTGAAGAAGGATACCAAGTTTAAATGGATGGAAGATTGCGAAGCAAGTTTCCAGGAGTTGAAGAAACATTTGACTACAGCCCGGTGCTGACACTGCCAGATATACATAAGGATTTCCAAGTGTATTGCGATGCCTCTCGCTTGGGACTTGGATGTGTTCTTATGCAGGACGGAAGAGTTGTTTCATATGCCTCGCGACAACTAATACCTCACGAGTTGAATTATGCCACGCATGATTTGGAGTTAGCAGCCGTAGTTCATGCATTGAAGACTTGGAGACATTACCTTATTGGAAACCGTTGTGATGTGTACACGGATCATAAAAGTTTGAAGTACATCTTCACACAAAAGGAGCTGAACCTTAGGCAGAGGAGATGGTTGGAGATTATAAAGGATTATGACATGAAGCTTCCCTATGATCCAGGAAAGGCCAATGTCGTAGCAGACGCCTTGAGCCGAGAGAATTATGCTAATGTCCTTGAAGGTAAGGGATTGCCGAAGGAGTTGTCAGAGGATATCATGGAACTTCGATTGGAGATTGTTCCAAGAGGTTTTGTTGCAACAATGGAGGTTCAGTCTACATTGTTGGGCAAGATTCGAGAAGCTCAGAAGGATGACAAAGAGTTGCCGAGATAAAGGAGAAAATGAGCAAAGGAAAGACAAAAGGTTTTCGTGAAGATGAGCACGACACCTTATGGTTTGAGGACCGAGTTTATGTACCCAATGACCCAGGGATTAGGGAGTTAATACTATAGGAGGTTCATGATTCACCATACTCGATACACCCCGGAAACACCAAGATGTATTTGGATTTGAAGGAACGTTTCTGGTGGACGGGTATGAAGAAGGATATTGCCGAGTATGTAGCCGTATGTGATGTATGTCAGAGAGAGTGAAGGCAGAGCATCAAAAGCCGACAGGATTGTTACAGCCTATGCCGATACCTGAATGGAAGTGGGATAAACTTGGCATGGACTTTATCACCCGATTGCCCATGACCAAATCAGGATATGATTCCATATGGGTAGTAGTTGATCGTTTGACCAAAGTGGCTCACTTTATCCCAGTGAAAACCACTTATACAAGTGCGAAGTTGGCCAAGATATATATGTCCAGGATCGTATGCCTGCATGGAGTTCCGAGGACCATCGTATCAGATAGAGGAACACAGTTTACTTCAAAGTTTTGGCATTAGTTACACCAGACTTTGGGAACAAGATTGGAGTTCAGTACAGCATATCACCCGCAGATGGATGGACAGACCGAGAGAGTCAATCAGATTCTGGAGGACATGTTGAGAGCCTATGCTCTAGATTATGGATCTAGTTGGGATGACAATTTGCCTTCCATAGAGTTCTCATACAAGAATAGCTACCAAGCCAGTTTGAAGATGGCACCGTTCGAAGCCCTGTATGGACGAAGGTGCAGAACGCTGTTGATATGGGATGAAGTAGGAGACCGACAGTTGTTTGGACCAGACTTGATCAAGGAGTCTGAGGAGAAGGTTAAGTTGATTCGTGATAGATCGAAGATTGCTCAGTCCAGGCAGAAGAGTTATGCAGACTCAAAATGCAAGGAGGTAACCTATGAAATTGGAGACAGAGCATATATGCGAGTATCGCCTTTGCGAGGAGTGAAACGTTTTGGAGTTAAAGGAAAGTTAGCCCCGAGATTTGTAGGACCACATCGTGTTTTGGAATGGATGGGAGAAGTTGCCTACAAGTTGGAGTTACCTGAAGGACTGTCAGGAGTTCATGACGTGTTCCACGTTTCACAGTTGAAGAAGTGTCATGCTGAGATGGTTGATATACCATTAAGAGATAAAGTACCCTTGGAGGCGATTCAGTTGGACAATGATTTGACTTATGAGGAAAAGCCAGTTAAGATTCTTGAGTTTGCCAGCCGAGTCACCCGCAGCAAGGTTATTAAGTTTTGCAAAGTTCAGTGGAGTCACCATACTGAGGATGAAGCCACCTGGGAACAAGAGGATGATCTTCGCAAAGACCACCCACACCTATTTTCTAACCAACTCGAATCTCGAGGGCGAGATTCATCTTAAGGGGGGTAGGTTTGTAACATCCCAAATTTTCAATTTGGAATGTTATACATAGGTCATTCTTGCATATCATATTTTATTGCATTTTCGTTCCGCAATCCACGAAATCCTAAGCAACTCAAGGACCCTCGGAGAGAGTTGGGGATTTCCCGGTTTTCATATTCAATTTTTATCAAATATGGAAACGAGGATTTTTGGTTTTAATTATTTTTCTCTCCGAAAAGTATTTCATATTAAAATACATGAGAGGAGATAATATGACTTCGCCAAAATAACTGAAATATTGGAGGAAAAATATTAAAATCATGTATTAGATTTTATTTGGATTTTATTTGCATTAGAAAAAAATTGCATGTTTTCAAAATTGCATTTTAGGGCCAAGAAAATGTTCATCTCGTTCTAAATATTTTATTTAGACGGTGAAAATTTGTTTTGGCATTTTTAGATTTTTATTTTATTTTCTAGGATTTTTTTTTCTGTTCGGCGGAATTGTTTTAAAAAAAACATCCAAGCGCCGACAGGGCCGAAACCCAGCCGGGCCGGCCCAACCGACCCCGCGCCGCCGCCTTCCCTCGCTCGCGCGCGCCGCCGCCGACTCGGACGAGGAGTCCGGCCGGGACTCCTCCTTGCCGCCGCCTTGGCCCCTCCTCGAAGCCCCCCCTTTATATACTCGCCCCTGAGCCGCCACCACACCGCCGCCAGCACCGCCGCCGTGCCCCGCCCCGAGCCAGGCCGCCGCCTTCCGCCGCCCGCGCCCCACCGCCTTGTGAAGCTGCCGCCCCAATCCCGCCTCGCCGGAGGTACTGCGCCGATCCGTCGCCGCCGGTTTTTTTTTAAACCGTCTGGTTTTTTAGAAACCCTAGTTTGTTTTTTTAGATCGGTTCACCCGTTTTTCCCGGTTCTTCTAATTAGCGGACGTTCGTCCGTATGTTCGGGTTAACGAACGGTTTTCGCCCATTAGTTACAACTAACGAACGCTCGTTCGTTAGTTTGTTCGTCGGTCTTCTTTTTATCGGATTTTTCCACGATTATTCTCGATCGCGATTTCTGATCCGATTTTCGTGTCTGTTTATCTTTTCGCTCGTTAGTCGGAATCAGGCGATTCAAGCGCCTAGATCTTCGTCTCGAGCCTCTCTTTCCGCTTAACAAACTTGAACAAGATTTTGGTACTGTAAAATTTGACCTTAGTTCAGAATAGTAAACGGATCTTGCTTCCTTCGTCGTTTGAGTTTCGTTGCTCCGTTTGATTTGATTCTTTTTGCAAATCGGAGTTCTTAAGTTGAACTTTCCGGTTAGATCTTCTTATTTGAGGTTTACCCGTGCTTCTTTGATTGTTTCTTATGTATGCTATTGTTTGTTTGCGATAGAATTCCCGGAGTGCGAAGCGTGTTATTTGGAGTCTCTAGGTTACGCGGATCATCAGCAAGGCAAGTAACACTTTGATCATATCCCTTTATCACCCAGTTTTTATGCATTAGTTCCAATCCTCAAACATTGCATGATTAGGAGAGTTGATCTACCACGAGATCGGAGAGGCTAAACCCTAGAAGCTAGCCTATGGTATGATAGTATGTTGTCCTACGGACTAAAACCCTCCGGTTTACATAGACACTGGAGAGGGTTAGGGTTACACAAGGTCGGTTACAAAGGAGGAGATATCCATATCCGTATTGCCTAGCTTGCCTTCCACGCCAAGGAGAGTCCCATCCGGACACGGGACGAAGTCTTCAATCTTGTATCTTCATAGTCCAACAGTCCGGCCAAAGGATAGAGTCCGGCTGTCCGGAGACCCCCTAATCCCGGACTCCCTCAGTAGCCCCTGAACCAGGCTTCAATGATGACGAGTTCAGCATGCAGTGTTGTCTTCGGCATTGCAAGGCGGGTTCCTCCTCGGGATATACCAAAGAAGAGTTTGAATGAAAGATAGTGTCCGACCCTACAAAATAAGTTCCACATACCAGCGTAGAGAGAATAATATTTCCACAAATCTAATCTGCTGACACGTTTTGGCAACATGACATCATGCCATGGCTCGGCGATTATTCGAACCGTTTTTCTTTAACCAGCCCCGCACATAACGCGAGGCGGTTTCTTGACACGTCTTGTCAAAGCAGAGATCGTGTCCCCCCTATTGCAGGATTCTCATCAATATGGGCGTGGGTAACCCAACCGCGCCATCAATCACGGTGCTTGGGGGATAAGCGAGTTTTACCAGGCTAGTGGGGGCACATGGCTTCGGCCGCCCTTATAAAGGGATACGGTTTATCCTTTTTCTACCCATGCCTTCTTCCTCCTTGCCTATCCATTCTTGCGCACTCCAGCTCCAACGCCCAAGTCCACATCCTTCCCCTCAACCATCTCCAAGCATGTCCGGAGTGGGGGGCAAATGGATGGCTTCCTCCATTACGGAGGGACACATCAAAAAGTTGCGCGAAGCCAGATACTTAGCCACGAATATCACGCATCGGCTGCCTACTGCGGGGCATATGGTCCCTACCCCGGAACCTCATGAGAGGGTAGTTTTCCTCCACCACTTCCTCTGTGGACTGGGGTTTCCCCTTCATCCATTCGTCCGCGGCCTCATGTTCTACTACGGGCTGGACTTTCATGATCTGGCCCCGAACTTCATCCTCAACATTTCGGCGTTCATCATCGTCTGTGAGGCTTTCCTCCGCATCCGCCCCCACTTCGGTCTGTGGCTGAAGACCTTCAATATCAGGCCGAAGGTGGTGGGCGGCCAACAAGAGGAATGCGGCGGAGCCATGGTGGGCAAGATGCCCAATGTTTTATGGCTCGAGGGCTCCTTCGTGGAGACCATAAAGGGGTGGCAATCGGCCTAGTTCTACATCACCGAGCCACGTGACACCAACTGGGCAGCGGCCCCCGAGTTTCGATCCGGATTCCCTACACGGCTCACTTCCTGGAAAGAGAAGGGCTTGTCATGGTGTTCATCGATGGAGCTGGACAGACTCCAGAAATGTATCTTGGACATGACAAGCAAGAAGCTCAAGCTTGTCAACATAGTCCAAGTCATGCTCATCCGCCGGATCCTCCCGTGCCAACAACGGGACTTCAACTTGTGGGAGTTCGACCCGGCCCAGCACCAGACTCTGAGCGAGCTCTTGGACACGACGCACAAGGACGTCTAGAAGGTGTTGTTTAAGGGCGTCGAGGTCCCTCCCTCTCTCACTGAGGACCGCGGGCTAAGCGCGAAGCGCCGAGCGCATTCGGTGAGTTCTATACATCTGGTAGGATATTTATTTCCCCTAGCTTAACCATGTGTGGGGTCTGATCTCCATGCCTTTGACAGGACTGGGTGGAGATGTCGGGGCAGATTAACTGTCCGGCCCCTCTACCCGAAGACACTGCGGACGCTCTCCTGACGGAGATGCTGACTCCGGCTCCTTACAAGGTACCGGAGAAGACCAAGAAGGCCGAGCGAACTCGAGTGGCTGCTCAGGGCCAAGCCCCTGGCGAAGTCGTAGTATTCGGATACTAGAGTAACTCATAGCATTCCTTTGTCGCACTGCTTCTCCTAATGCCGAATTATGATTGTGCAGACCGCCCCGAACCCTTATCGACGTATCCTTGTTGGACGGCTCCCTGGGCTCGTCGGATATGGATAGTGATCCACTTCCGACCACCACCTCCCCTTGCCCTACGGACAACGCCGAGGTGTTGTCTCAAGAGGCACTGGGTCGAGGGGAGACAGTCCCGGAGGCGCCTCAAAGCGACCTTCCGGACTCCGGGAGCAGGGGGAGCAAAGTCCCCGAGGGCTCCGAGTTCGGCCCTCAGCCGAACACCGCGCCGGAACCTCCAGTGGTCCCAGACTCGGGCAGGCGGCCTCCTTCCAAGAGGGGCAAGATGCCTGTGCGGGTGATCTCTGCCCATCCAGAGGCATCGGACAATCTGCTGGGAGCGCTTTGCAATGTTTCCATTGACGAAGAGCACCACACTATTATGAGTGCGGTGGTCTAGAAGGTTCAGTCCGCCAAAAGCGGACTGACTAAAGCCTGTGCCAGCCTTCTAATAGGCTTTGAGGTAAGTTTTTGAAATATAGGAGAAACATTACCGCATAGACAGTAGCCCCTGATGCTCTGCTCGGTGTTCACAAAGAAAAGCCGAACAGAGGATCAAACAATATCGCAGGAGTCTAATATAAGTATGTCTATATGCGTATGCAGGCTTCGCTGCTGGCCTCTGCCGCACTGACTGCGGAGGTCGCTGCACTAAAGCAGGACCTTAAAGGGTCCAAGGAAGAGCTCGGCCTTGCCAAGAGGCAGCTCGAGGAGAACAAAGGTAAGTAGTACCTAGTCTATGGATCTATATAAAAGGAAAGCGATTGCAAAATGACAGGATTATCATAAATTTGCCAGGGGCCACGACCGAGGTGGCGACCCTGAAGCAAGCGTTGTCCGAGGCCGAAAACAAAGCGGCCAAGGAGCGCACCGAGCGGGAAAGGCATGAGGCACGGGTGGGCGAGGTGCAACAGGAGCTCCACGCTCTCGTGACGAAGCACGAGGCGTTGGAGCTTGACTTGAAGACGTGAGAGTTCGAGCTTGCCGCGGCCCTTGAGAGCGCAAAGAATGCCAAGGCCGAAGCCCAAAAGGCCCTCTAGGAGATTGATGCGATGAAGAAGATAGCGGCGGGTAAGGCATTCTATATGCAAAGCAAGCATGTGAAAGTAAATTACCTGTTACTTACCCAAATTCGGAGCTCTTCAGGAGCATTCGCAGATTTTCCCCGCAGCGTGTCGGATGCCGCACAGTTTTACCAAGCCGAGGAGGGAAGCTCAACGGAGAAGCTGTTGTCGTCTTAGTATACTGGGACTGAACACCCGATGCCTCTGAGCGACCAGCTGAAGCAACTGGTCGAGCTGCACAAGGCGGCCGAACAGGCCATGAAGGGCTTTATAGTCCGGATGTGGCCCGGCGATGCCCTTCCCAATAGCTACTTCGGCCTGGTGAGGCGGCTTGTGGATGCCTGCCCACGGCTGGAAGTCATCAAGCGGTCCGTCTGCATCGAAGGTGCATGCCGGGCTTTCGCCCGTGTGAAGGTGCAATGGGCCAGGCTGGACGCCGTGAAGCTGATGAAGGAAGGGCCGCCGGAGGGCTAGGAGCATCGCCACCCCGAGATGTACTATGAGGGTGTCCTCAAGGGTGCTCATCTCGTAGCGGACGAGTGTACGAAACATATAATATTCGAGTAAATTCGCTCGTGTAATCCTGTATTTATGAAAACTTGTTCATATGCGCCATGCAACGCTTGTTTGAATTTAAAATATTACCTTCTGTTCGGTTGTTTATCAAATCTGAGAGATGGCTAGTCGTCGGCTTCTGCCCCCATGCCACGAGTGTTGGGGTGTCCGGGATAAACCTGAGCACTCTTGTTCCCATTGTTGGGTCCTTCGAGGGAGGTGCTCAGCACAACGAACACGGCAATCGGACTATAATCTGTTATCACTCTCACTTAGCCATAGAATTCTATAATTTTAAATTTCGGTGAAGCCCCTAGTATTCGGAAGGCCGAATTCGAGGCGCGATACACGCCTTAAGCCGGACAGGGCCGACTCCTCGCTCTAAGCGGCATAAGCCTTTAGGGACTCGAAACCTCTCGAATAGTGACCAGTCTCTCGCCTTATCATGACAGTCAGTTTTAGCTTTCTCTACTGAGGTGCTTAGCCCAGCAGAACCAGGGCACAATCGCAGTAGTTCTCCCAGTGCTACCTTAGCCGATATAGCAGAACATAAGGTACCAAAACATGGGAGCCGAGAAAACCCAACTATTGACCCAAGACATGATTAGGAGCTGATGCATATAATGCTATAAGTTTGGGGTGCCGCACTGTTGAAAGTGTTTGGAGTTCTCACGCCATATTACGAGGTATGCTTAAGCCCCTGGCGTATTGGCCGTACCAGAGTATACGGGTGATGGATGTCATAAATGAACATATATATATATATATAAATAAGAATGCAATAATAGTCTTAATGCTATGCATGTTTTATTCAAAAAGGGTGCATTAAAGCAGAATGATACAAGTAGTGCGATAAGCAAAAAGTAGGGCTGTTTGACATGTCCCTTCCAAGGGCAAGCTGAGGAATGGTAGTAAAGCAAATATTTCACTCGTTATCGTAATCCACCTGGGAGTTCCGTGGTGTGACGTAGCTTTCTGCCTCCTTGGATGCTGCATCATGTGTTCGGCAATCACGTTGCCAGATATGGTTTCCAGAGATTGAAGTCCTGAAAGAGAAAAATAACAAAGCGGGAAGCCCCTAGTGTGTTTAAGCCGCGACTTGGGGCGTGCCACCATCGTGCCCCCCTCCCCGCCTGTGCCCATGGTATTTTTAATGCGTAATTATGTACGCATGGCATGGATTTTGCCTTTTGGCTGGGAACGGGGTGGGTCCCGCATTGCTATGCGAGCTCGGAACATGCCAGGCGGTCATGTTGCCGATTACTCCGGGCGCGCTTGAAGGTGTCCGGGTCCTTAATCGCCGAACTAGTGGATTGCCTTAAGAGGTTGCTTTGTGCTTCTGCTGCGAGGGCCGTAGTGTGCTCCTCCGTGCGGAGAGAGTGCTCTGTGTTTCCCTTGACCGTGATGACCCCCCGAGGTCCTGGCATCTTGATCTTGAGATATGCATAATGCGGTACCGCATTGAATCTCACAAATGTGGTTCGCCCAAGCAGTGCATGATAGCCACTGCGGAACGAGACTATATCGAAGATTAACTCTTCGCTTCGGAAGTTATCCGGGATCCGAAGACCACTTCCAGTGTGACTGAGCCTGTGCAGTGGGCCTCTACACCTGGTATGACGCCTTTAAAGGTTGTTTTTGTGGCTTTGATCCTTGAGGGGCCTATACCCATTTTACGCACTGTGTCCTGATAAAGCAGGTTCAGGCTGCTGCCGCCGTCCATAAGGACTCGAGTGAGGTGAAATCCGTCAATGATTGGGTCTAGGACCAGTGCGGCGAATCCGCCATGACGGATACTAGTGGGGTGTTCCCTGCAATCGAAGGTGATTGGACAGGAGGACCATGGGTTGAACTTTGGGGCGACTGGCGCCAACGCATATACGTCCCTGAGCGCATGCTTCCGCTCCCTCTGGGGGATGTGGGTTGCGTATAACATGTTCACCGTCCGCACTTGTGGGGGGAACCTCTTCTGTCCTCCGGTATTCGGCTGCCGGGGCTCTTATATTTGTTTTCGGCAATTAACTTGCCGACCTGCTTGAACACCCAACAATCCCTGTTGGTGTGGTTGGCTGGCTTGTCGGGGGTGCCATGTATTTGACACGAGCGATCGAGTATACAGTCCAAACTGGACGGGCCCGAAGTGCTTCTTTTGAATGGCTTTTTCCGCTAACCGGGTTTAGAGCCTTTGAATCCCGCATTGACTGTCGTATCATTGGTATTGTCGCTGTTAATGCGGCGCTTATGTTTGTTGCGACGTGACCTGCTATTGCCGTCCTTGGTATCCGAAGTACCATGGTTCTTTGATATGTTATTACTGCGAGCCAGCCAGATGTCTTCTCCCACACAAAAGCGGGTCATGAGTGTCGTGAGGGCTGCCATAGATTTCAGCTTTTCCTGACCAAGGTGCCGGGCTAGCCACTCGTTGCGGATGTTGTGCTTGAAAGCTGCTAGGGCCTCTGCATTCGGACATTCGACAATTTGATTTTTCTTTTTAGGAACCGTGTCCTGAATTGCCTGGCCGATTCCTCTGGCTGCTGAATTATGTGGCTCAAGTCATCGGCATCTGGTGGTTAGACATAAGTGCCCTGAAAGTTGTCGAGGAATGCGGCTTCCAGATCTTTCCAGCAGCCAATGGACACTGCTGGCAAGCTATTGAGCCAATGCCAAGCTGGTCCTTTGAGTTTGAGTGGGAGGTATTTAATGGCGTGTAGATCATCACTGCGTGCCATGTGGATATGCAGGACGAAATCCTTGATCCATACCGCAGGATCTGTTGTGCCGTCGTATGATTCTATATTTACGGGTTTGAAACCCTATGGGATTTGATGATCCATTACTTCGTCTATGAAGCATAAGGGGTGTGCGGCGCCTCTGTACTAGGTTATATCGCGACGCAGCTCCAATGAGTCTTGCCCGCTGTGCTCGGCCCGGCCGGATTTACTTTTACTGTATCCGACGTGACGATTATCGTCTCGCATAGTGTGTCAGGACCCCGATTCCAAGACACATCGATCTAGCTGGTAACACCTCATATCACTTTGCGGCCTCACGCACAGTATTCCCACGGGTGTCGCCTTACCATGGCCGGGACCGTTTGCGCCTTTTGGCTCACGTATATGATAGTGTCGCTTGCATCCATATGACAGAGAACCCGGGCCGACATGGCTAGTCGTGAACCCAAAGCGGCACCAACCTATGGGGACAGGCATACATGAATCACATCGAGCATGTCGGTCAGCGGCGTGTGAATCCGGGCTGTAGCACTGGGCTAACAGGACTCCGGGAACCCGGGCTGTAGCAGGCTAGGCAGGACTCCGGATGTCACCGTGTGACATTTCCCCGAAGGGACAGACACAGGAACGAAGTGAAACACATGCCGGCCAGGCAGGTGTCCTGAGCAGTAGTGCTGGGCTAACAGGACTCCGGTGAACCGGGCTGTAGCGGACTACTATGGCTCATGGAAGGACTAGACTACATTTCCCCATAAGAGAGGCTGCCAAGGATAACAACTAGATTGTCGGATCCCACACATACCAAGCATTTCAATCATACACACAATAAGCTCCATATGTGTAAATACAACATGGCATCACAACATAACTTTACGACTCAAGTATTTATTCATTAGGCTCCGAGGAGCGAGATATTACAAACATGGGTCTCATGACCCAACAATCATAGCATACAAATCAAAGCACATGTGGAAGCTTAACTTGTCTAAGTACAGACAACTACAAATGAAGAAGGCTGAGAAGCCTGACTATCTATCAGATCCTGCCGAGGGCACAAGATCGTAGCTGAGGTATCAAGCTCAACGTCGAAGTCCACACGGAACTACCAATGAGACTGAAGTCTCTCTGCAAAAAGATAAATTAAGCAAACGTGAGTACAAATGTACTCAGCAAGACTTACATCAGAACTAACTACATATGCATCGGTATCAACAAGGGGGGTGGTGGAGTTTAACTGCAGCAAGCCAGCTTTGACTCAGTGGCTAACCTGAACTACGATTGCAAGCAACTCTTTTGAGGTGGCGCACACGAGTCCACATATTCACCATATCAATACACCACTATGGATTCGCTCCCGCCTCCCTACGAGAACGCCATCCATAGCACTCACGCTTATCTTGCGAGTTTTAGAGTATCCACTTTCACTTGTCTATGACCTATGCAAGGGGTCCAAGTTTCCATATCTGAGGAATCCGGCTATTCGAATAGATAATGATAACCCTGCAGGGGTGTACTTCTTCACACACGCTCCCACCACTTACCGTCGTTTACATGACATGTACTCGGCAACCTTCAAGCGGAAGCCCAACGAGGGTGTCGGCCACGGCCTACCTAAACACTCAAGTCTCTAGTCCAGGTTTATCGCCTATCCAGGTTCCATCCGCAGGGAGTCCGGCCGAGGTTTCCACATACGGCCCCGAACGATGTGTACAGGGTTCCGAGACACCAAACGGGCACCCGGCATGCCCGACCACGGTGTATCTACCGCAACATAACCCACCCCTGGGGTCAGCGCTACGCAAGGCCGCCAACACATATCCTACAAACACCAGAAACTAGTTGCAACTCCTGGACAGAGGACTAGGGTGATTATGAAGCCTAGAGGGTCAATTAAGGATCCCAATGAGTGGTAGTAGTTGTTCATGGATCACAGACATAGAACTCAGTTCCTAAGAACGGTTTCAATGAGACAACCCACCATGTACTCCTACATGGCCTCTCACCGCTACCTTTACCAAATTGTTTTCACACACTTAGCTCACACATAGTAGGACATGTTCATCACCATTCCGATTCATTCCCGATGAATCAGACCCGACATAACTCTATGCAATAGCAGGCATGACAAACAAGCATGAATGAGTAGGCACATCAGGGCTCAAACAACTCCTACTCATCCTAGTGGGTTTCATCTATTTACTGTGGCAATGACAGGTCATGCAGAGGAAAGGGGTTCAACTACCGCAGCATGTAACAGTTGAATCATTGTTGTCCTAAGGTAGTAAAAGAGAGCAGGAGCGAGAGAGTGGGATTGTATCGGAATGAACAAGGGGTTTTTTGCTTGCCTGGCACTTCTGAAGATAGTATAGTTCTTCATCAGTGTCATCGAACTCATCGTCGGAACCACGTCTATAGAGAGGGGACAAATACCGGCAAACAAATAGGAACACAATCAATGCAATGCAACAATTATGATGCATGATAATGTCATGGCAATATGCTGTTGATTGAGCTAATGCAACTAGCAATCATATTAAATGAAGTTGGTTTGAACCAAGGGTTCAAATTCAAACTAAATACGTGCTTATTTAAATCTCAATTATGCAAATTGCCCTGTACAGCAACCCTAGGTTGTTCAAACATGCATGCAAATGCCATAAATAGTTTCCTTGAATTTTTCTGATAATTTTTCATATATAATTTATTTCATTCTGAGTTATAGATAATTTTCTATGAATTTTAGAAGTTTTGGCTATTTTATGGAATTTTCTGAATTATTTAAAATCTAGAAAATCATTTACTGCGTCAGCATTGCGTCATGCTGACCTCAGCAAGTCAACTGCGACTGACCAGGTCAAACCTGACCAGTGGGTTCCACTCGTCAGTCACACAGTGCTGGCTCGAGTCAACGACAGGTGGGACCGGTCAAAGGCCGCGTCAGCAAAGTCAATGCTGACGTGTGGGTCCACTGGAATCAAATTAAGTCCAATTAATTTCGTTAGTAGGTTAAATAAACCTGTGGGGCCCAGTTGTCATTGGCTCAGGTGCTAACCTAATTGGCAATTAGTGCCTAATGCCTGGATTAGGCCGGCGGTTACTCGCAAGCGTAAGCAGAGGCGGCGGCGTTCCCCGTCCGGCTAACTCTGGCGACGGGAGCAAGCGGGGCTAGGCGTGTTGGAACCGGAGAAAGGGTGCACGTCGGTTGGTGGTCTCGGGCGATGCTAGGGTGGCGGGGAACGTCTACGGCGTCGAGTTCCACGGCGGCGCAGCTGCGGCTTGCATGGGCGCAAGGGCTAGGGTGCACGAGCGGACGACCTGAGGCGCGCTACGGCTTCCTGAGAAAGCTCGGAGCACGACTACGTGCTTGGATTGGCCAGGCGGGGTGGCTACTAACGGCAAGCTTCGCGACGGCATCAGCGAGCTTCGGCCGAGGTGGAAACCACGACCGGGGGGAGAAAAGGACGGCAGGGAGAGGGGCGAAGAAAGAGGGGCTCACATGGAACCCGTAGAGAAGCTCTTCGTGCTCGGGGATGGCTTGGACGGAGCGAATCGACGCCGGCGATCTCGGACGTCCGAGGTTGAAGACGACGGTGGTGAGGATGATGCACGGCTCCCGGCGAAGCATGGCTCGGCGTGGACGAAGAGGACGATGTGGCGGATCTCACAGACACAACGAGCGGTCGAGGGGAATGGGGTGGCTATGCGAACGGCGACGGTGAGCTTGCGGTGGCTTCGGCCATGGTGCGGAGCGGGCGCAGGAGAGAACAAGCAAGAGAGGGAGCGATCCCCACGGGCTTGGGGGTAGCGTGGCGTTGTCCAGAGAGGGCCAGGGCGAAGCGGCAAGCAGGAGGTGGCCGACGCTTGCGCACGCGCGTCGGGCACGCGCTCGTCCTCCTGGCAGAGGAAGACGACAGGGGAGGAGGCGGTGGTGGGCCGGGCCGGTGAAGCTGGGCCGGCAACAGGTAGGTGGGCCGAGGTAAGTCCAGGTAACTCTGTCTCTCTCTATTTCTATTTTTTTGTTCTGTTTGTTTTTATTTTATCTTTGCCATTGCTTTTAAAATTCAAAACAGTTTAAAAAACAGTGTCAATTATCCTCTAATAATTTCATGTTGCAAAATGGACTTTTCCAAATGCACAATAAAATATATCAGAGGTATTTGAAGATATATCCTATATATATTTGGGTATACTTCCAAATTCAAATAGGATAGTGATTTAAATTCAGTGCCCAAAATATTCCACAAAAATGTTCCCTATTTTTGGTTTGGTCTCAAAGCCTTGCCAAAATTAACAAACATTTATGAAGGCAATTTGGAAACAAAGAATGCAATTTAAAGGGTTCTTGCCCTTCTTTTAAATTGATTTCTGAGGCTTTCACTTTCCTCATTTGAAGTTTCTTGAAATTAACAGGATGCATGATGCTCACTGATGCAACTATCTCCAAACAATTCTAGGGCTGTGACAACTCACCCCCACTAAACAAGAATCTCGTCCCAAGATTCAAGACGTGAGGTAAGAAGACAGAGGGGGTACAAACTATCATGATCTTCATGATCCATTGCTTCAGATCGATCTTGGCGTCCTTCCTTTCAAGATCTTCATCCAACACGATGACGACGGACAGGAACTCTACCGGAATTGATCTTCTCGAAGATCGGGCAACTCAAGATCAACTCTTAGGGTGAGATATAAAACTTCTCTTCAGCTGAGACATGAAACATACATTCGGGGGGATGGGGTGTAACAGATGACGAAGGTCCACTAAGTAGGCAACAAATCCACGCTCGATCACGACGTAGCGAGGAGTTAACTGCCATGATTCCACAACGGGGCACCTTGGGGAAGGTGACTCGTAGATCTATCCCTTAAGTGGCAAAAAGAATTACTTTCTATACAAAAATCATTGAAACTCTCTACACCAGCCTAAGACAAATCACCAACAGACATTTGGCAGAGTTCAAAGGAATGGCATACCCGAACTCGAATGGGTGATGTGGACTACCTTGTTGAATACAACACAACGAATTATTTTTGCTTATCACCGGAAATGGATGGGACTCATGGTAAGTCCACTTCTAAAGATGATCCTTCTTCAGCAATTGAGAATAGCAGCCCATGGGAAACTGGCACAATGGCCATGCAAGCTGGAAACAAAATGCTAATGTTGGAAATGTTCCAACCATCATATCTGCCTGAGATTCAGATCTGGTTGATAATGTGATATTTCAGACAACATGCCTGGAAAGAAGGGTTGCAACACAAATCGACGAGATGACGTTGCAAGATTCTCAGGGAATGAACTACGATAGCAAGCTCCAAAACATGAGCAGGTTTTGCTACAACATATGAACACGCTGTCCCAAACAAGCATGACCACACAGTAGTCTTATAATAAAACACTACCGAGTTCAGGTTGGGAACCATCATCGAGGATATTGAAGTCCTTGTGCACTTATCGATGAACTTCTTATCCTTGAGCAAGTCAATCAGTGGCTTGGTGTGCTAGGAACATATATAGAATGGAGGCGGCCAACCTATCAAACCATAGGGCACTTCGCACATGCATGACTAACTTGGGATGATTCTAGAGGAGGCAAAATAAACTTTCTCGGATTCACGGTGGCAACTTGCATCGATTGCACGTGAACCAAAGGAAGTCACTTCTTTCATCCAGACAGATAGTTCATGAACGGGGCATGAAAAAAAATGCTTACACAAGTTTCCAATGCTAGCTGGATGTTCAACATGAATCATGGAGGAGACAAAATGCTGCTAATAGACTCAACAACAACTCATCAGAATTTCCATATCACTGGACTTCCACCATCATGTGAACACGGTGATAGCATTGGTCAGACCAAAAGATGTAATGGTGTATGCTCGAGGGATCAACCACGAGTAAGACAACATTACGAACATCGTTGGTTCTGATTTGACTTGACGATAGCCCATACTCAAGTCAAGGTTTTGACAAGGCAATAGATCCAACAACTAATCACGAGGACCAATCAATGGAGATATCATCTTTCTTCATCACACACACACACAAAGATATCCCTTAACATGAACTAAGTCAGACAAGCTTTATCTTCCAACTCTCCAAGTTGTTGTTTAGCTCAACCAACTAGCTCAGGGATATCCAACACAGATTCTTGGAGAAGGGGTGATTTATAAGAAAACCCATTTAATCATGAACTCAACATACCGGTCAGGTGACAACCAGGTAATACTTTCGAGAAGATCTTCAGAAAATCATGAACCACCGATATGTTACTAAGCTCGAGAACAATCTTGCTTTTCAGGGCAAGACGATATGATCAACTAAGCAAGGATAGACACAGTCCCAACTCTTGATCGAAGAGTGCACCAGGAAAATGGACTAGGTAGCACGATCAATCTTAGAATGATGATTCAATAACCAACACGCTAAGAATGAGAATATTGTCCATTAACTACCAAGCAACGAGGTTGCTAGGAGTACCGATTTCACACATCACACTTCACTTGTCGGCATTCCGGTTATGGCAACACGGGACCGAGGAAAGAACGATGATGGCAAGAGTATCGCTGCATCAAAAATTCATAAGAGCAGGTGCAATTCTCATGACGTTCCTGACATAAAAGTGGGTAATACTTCAGGGTAGAACATAATCAAAGCTTGATTCCATTTGATTTGTGGAATACAACTGCTTTGACCCAATCCTAGAAATGGATGAGGTACTGGAGTTTGTTTCTCCTAGTTATTCTGAACTAGAATGGCTTGACGGACCATAGGAATAATAAGCATCAATAACACGGATGCACAATTACTCCTGACTATCAATTGATAGATGATGGTTGGAATACAAATGAAGAGGGACAACTCAAGGGAACATATATCTTTCTGAGTTGTGGATACATAGGTTAGTATGTTGAGCAAAGCTCAACATTTCTCTTGGATAACCCATGCAGAAAGGTAGAACTCGCAGATTCACAATGTAGAATGGAGAACTCATTAAGGGCACTCTGGTTGTGATCTTTTGATTCAAACGAATTTCTGCCAAGGATGATTCATGGTATTTGGAAGAATGATATACCACGGACCTTGAAGACTATCACAAAGATTACTAATATCCTAAAGGTACGAGCAACACTATCAACACGAGGTAAGTAGAGTGGATCTTGGGTCAAGAACCCAGGAGTAGAATACCTACTACTAAATGGCATCGCGGAATGCTTTCAAGAATGGTGGCTAGAATCATCACACTAGGGATACAAAGCATTGCTAGATTACTAGGTGACTCCCTAAATCACCTACGGTCATAATAATAGCTCCAACATATATGTCGAGACAATAAATTACCTCAACGCACTGGTTAGTGTGCTTATTCTGACCATAAAGGACATCGGGAACGGAAAGAAAGGATTGCAAATGCATCAGATTATCTAGAAACCTGGGATGACTCGGACAGCATAACGGTTGTAAATGCTCAAAAGATTTGAGATATCCTGCAAAATGGTGGCATAACCACTCAACAACATAATATCAAGGTTCCAAGATCAACTGTCAACACACAGAAATAGTAGGAACTGAACAAAGAATTGAATCCATCAATCCTATAAGTCTATGGATTAGTAACATGTCATCCTGATAGATAGATTAGAAGGCCTAGTTCTTAAACCCCGTAGAAGAGAAGAGGATGACTCAGATCAGAAGGCCATAAGGTAAAGGAGTAAAAAGAGCCTTACGTTCCCTTTCACAATCAATTACCCTACATAACTAAAGCATTGCTAGACACAACTTCGACCGGTTTGGCTTGGTAATCCTACAGGCAGTCAGGCTCTGATACCAAAGCTGTCAGACCCCGATTCGAAGTCACATCGATCTAGCCGGTAACACCTCATATCACTTTGCGGCCTCATGCACGGTATTCCCATGGGTGTCGCCTTACCATGGCCGGGACCGTTTGTGCCTTTTGGCTCACGTATATGATAGTGTCGCTAGCATCCATATGACAGAGAACCCGGGCCGACATGGCTAGTCGTGAACCCAAAGCGGCACCAACCTATGGGGACAGGCATACATGAATCACATCGAGCATGTCGGTCAGCAGCGTGTGAATCCGGGCTGTAGCACTGGGCTAACAGGACTCCGGGAACCCGGGCTGTAGCAGGCTAGGCAGGACTCCGGATGTCATCGCGCGACATTTCCCCGAAGGGACAGACACAAGAATGAAGTGAAACACATGCCGGCCAGTCAGGTGTCCTGAGCAGTAGTGCTGGGCTAACAGGACTCCGGTGAACTGGGCTGTAGCGGACTACTATGGCTCATGGAAGCACTAGACTACATTTCCCCATAAGAGAGGCTGCCAAGGATAAACAACTAGATTGTCGGATCTCACACATACCAAGCATTTCAATCATACACACAATATGCTCGATATGTGTAAATACAACATGGCATCACAACATAACTCTACGACTCAAGTATTTATTCATTAGGCTCCGAGGAGCGAGATATTACAAACATGGGTCTCATGACCCAACAATCATAGCATACAAATCAAAGCACATGCGGAAGCTTCACTTGTCTGAGTACAGACAACTACAAATGAAGAAGGCTGAGAAGCCTGACTATCTACCAGATCCTGCCGAGGGAACAAGATCGTAGCTGAGGTATCAAGCTAAACGTCGAAGTCCACACGGAACTACCAGCAAGACTGAAGTCTCCCTGCAAAAACATAAATTAAGCAAACGTGAGTACAAATGTACTCAGCAAGACTTACATCAGAACTAACTACATATGCATCGGTATCAACAAGGGGGGTGGTGGAGTTTAACTGCAGCAAGCCAGCTTTGACTCAGTGGCTAACCTGAGCTACGATTGCAAGCAACTCTTTTGAGGTGGTGCACACGAGTCCACATATTCACCGTATCAATACACCACTATGGATTCGCTCCCGCCTCCCTATGAGAACACCATCCATAGCACTCATGCTTATCTTGCGAGTTTTAGAGTATCCACTTTCACTTGTCTATGACCTATGCAAGGGGTCCAAGTTTCCATATCTGAGGAATCCGGCTATTCGAATAGATAATGATAACCCTGCAGGGGTGTACTTCTTCACACACGCTCCCACCACCTATCGTCGTTTACACGACATGTACTCGGCAACCTTCAAGCGGAAGCCCAACGAGGGTGTCGGCCACGGCCTACCTAAACACTCAAGTCTCTAGTCCAGGTTTATCGCCTATCCAGGTTCCATACGCAGGGAGTCCGGCCGAGGTTTCCACATACGGCCCCGAACGATGTGTACAGGGTTCCGAGACACCAAACGGGCGCCCGGCATGCCCGGCCATGGTGTATCTACCGCAACATAGCCCACCCCTGGGGTCAGCACTACGCACGGCCGCCAACACATATCCTACAAACAACAGAAACTAGTTGCAACTCCTGGACAGAGGACTAGGGTGATTAAGAAGCCTAGAGGGTCAATTAAGGATCCCAATGACTGGTAGTAGCTGTTCATGGATCACAGACACAGAACTCAGTTCCTAAGAACGGTTTCAATAAGACAACCCACCATGTACTCCTACATGGCCTATCACCGCTACCTTTACCAAATCGTGTTCACACACTTAGCTCACACACAGTAGGACATGTTAATCACCATTCCAATTCATTCCCGATGAATCAGACCCGACACAACTCTATGCAATAGCAGGCATGACAAACAAGCATGAATGAGTAGGCACATCAGGGCTCAAACAACTCCTACTCATGCTAGTGGGTTTCATCTATTTACTGTGGCAATGACAGGTCATGCAGAGGAAAGGGGTTCAACTACCGCAGCATGTAACAGTTGAATCATTGTTGTCCTAAGGCAGTAAAAGAGAGCAGGAGCGAGAGAGTGGGATTATATCGGAATGAACAAGGGGGTTTTGCTTGCCTGGCACTTCTGAAGATAGTATAGTTCTTCATCGGTGTCATCGAACTCATCGTCAGAACCACGTCTATCGAGAGGGGATAAATACCGGCAAACAAAGAGGAACACAATCAATGCAATGCAACAATTATGATGCATGATAATGTCATGGCAATATGCTGTTGATTGAGCTAATGCAACTAGCAATCATATTAAATGAAGTTGGTTTGAACCAAGGGTTCAAATTCAAACTCCATATGTGCTTATTTAAATGTCAATTATGCAAATTGCCTTGTACAGCAACCCTAGGTTGTTCAAACATGCATGCAAATGCCATAAACAGATTCCTTGAATTTTTCTGATAATTTTTCATATATAATTTATTTCATTCTAAGTTATAGATAATTTTCTATGAATTTTAGAAGTTTTGGCTATTTTCTGGAATTTTCTGAATTATTTAAAATCCAGAAAATCATTTACTGCCTCAGCATTGCGTCATGCTGACCTCAGCAAGTCAACTGCGACTGACCAGGTCAAACCTGACCAGTGGGGTCCGCTGGTCAGTCACACAGTGCTTGCTCGAGTCAACGATAGGTGGGACCGGTCAAAGGCCACGTCAGCAAAGTCAATGCTGACATGTGGGTCCACTGGAATCAAATTAAGTCCAATTAATTTCGTTAGTAGGTTAAATAAACCTGTGGGGCCCGGCTGTCATTGGCTCAGGTGCTAACCTAATTGGCAATTAGTGCCTAATGGCTGGATTAGGCCGGCGGTTACTCGACGGCGTAAGCAGAGGCGGCGGCGTTCCTCGTCCGGCCAACTCCAGCGACGGGAGCAAGCGGGGCTGGGCATGTTGGAACCAGAGCAAGGGTGCAGGTCGGTTGGTGGCCTCGGGCGATGCTAGGGTGGCCGGGAATGTCGACAGCGGCGCAGCTGCAGCATGCACGGGCGCGAGGGCTAGGGTGCATGAGCGGACGACCTGAGGCGCGCTACGGCTTCCTGAGAAAGCCCGGAGCACGACTGCGTGCTTGGATTGGCCAGGCGGGGTGGCTACTGACGGTGAGCTTCGCGATGGCGGCAGCGAGCTCCGGCCGAGGTGGAAACCACGACTGGGGGGATAAAAGGACGGTGGCGAGAGAGGCGAAGAAAGAGGGGCTCACAGGGAACCCGTAGAGAAGCTCTTCGTGCTCGGGGATGGCTTGGACGGAGCGAATCGACGCCGGCGACCTCGGACGTCCGAGGTTGAAGACGACAGTGGTGAGGACGATGCGTGGACAAAGAGGATGATGTGGTGGATCTCGCAGACACAACAAGAGGTCGAGGGGAATGGGGTGGCTACGCGAGCGACGACGGTGAGCTTGTGGTGGCTTCGGTCATGGTGCGGAGCGGGCGCGGGACAGAACGAGCAAGAGAGGGAGTGATCCCCACGGGCTTGGGGGTAGCATGGCGTCGTCCACAGAGGGCCAGGGCGAAGCGGCAAGCAGGAGGTGGCCGATGCTTGTGCGCGCGCGTCGGGTAACTCTTGGAGGGGCGTTCGAGTTTATATTCCTCGGCCGCGAGGACTTCAGTCCATCTGTCAGCTAGCAGATCTTGATCAGCTTGAAGCTGCTGCTTCTTCTTCTTAAGGCTATTTGTCGTGGCTATAAGCCGGCCTTGAAGCGGTCTTGTTCGACGGGATCCTCTGGCACGACGAATTCGTCATCGTCGAGGCTTGCCTCGTCTTCGGAGGGAGGCATGTAATTATTATCCTCTGCCTCTCCGTCTGCCGCTCTCTCAGGAGGGCTGGCTTCTCCATCCTCCTGCTCTAAATTTTGCTGGAGGGGATTGTTGTTGTCTTCAGTAAGGTCCGGAGTGCTATTATCTCCGGTGCCGGTATCACCGCTTTTGCCTTTGCGGGACTTAGAGCGGCGCCACTAACGTCGGCGCTTGGGTTGCTTCTTGGAGGGGTCATCCTCCGCTGTCTCATCGCCATTGTCTTCTTTGGGTGTGTCCACCATGTATATGTCATATGATGAGGTGGCTGTCCAGTGCCATGTGGGCAGTGGTTCCTCTTCGACTCCTGCATCATCGTCCATACCGTCGATGTCTCCAGAGTCGAAGTCGAGCATGTCGGTTAAGTCATCGACAGTGGCTACTAAGTGGGTGGTGGGTGGGCCGCGAATTTCTTCGTCATCCGCATCCCAATCCTGCCGGACATAGTTCGGCCAGGATCCTCCTGACAAGGAGAGAGACCTTAATGAGTTCAGTATGTCTCCAAAGGGCGAGTGCTGAAAAATATCCGCGGAGGTAAACTCCATGATCGGCGCCCAATCGGATTCGATAGGAACGGGCGCAGGCGGTTCGGAGTCCGTGGCTGGAGAAGGATCCTGCAGTTTGACAACATGGCTCTCGTGCAGGGTAAGGTTGATGTTCAGCTCGATCGCCGCTGAGGATGAGGCCTCTGTGGCGGGGTCTATCCACCCGTCCACGGATGGCGCAACTGGCTCCGAATTGATGGTGGGAGCGACTGCCGGTGCGATCTCCTGAACACTGTCCGATGGTAGAGCTAAATCGTACTCATCATGACCGTGTGACGCACAAGGCAGGGGCTCGAATCCGTCGAAGATTAAGTCTCCGCGGGTATCGGCCGTGTAGTTTAAGCTTCCAAACCTGACCTGGTAGCCAGGGGCGTAACTTTCGATCTGCTCCAGATGGCCAAGCGAGTTGGCCCGCAGTGTGAAGCCCCGAACACAAAGATCTGTCCGGGGAGAGAAGTCTCACCCTGGACTGCATCGCTATCGATGATCGTAGGAGCCATCAAGCCTAACGGCGACGAAATAGAGGAACTCTCAAAGAAAGCACCAATGTCGGTGTCAAAACCGGCAGATCTCAGGTAGGGGGTCCCGAACTGTGCGTCTAGGCGGATGGTAACAGGAGGCAGGTGACACGATGTTTTGCCCAAGTTCGGGCCCTCTTGATGGAGGTAAAACCCTACGTCCTGCTTGATTTATTCTTGATGATGTGGGTATTACAAGAGTTGATCTACCACGAGATCGGAGAGGCTAAACCCTAGAAGCTAGCCTATGGTATGATAGTATGTTGTCCTACGGACTAAAACCCTCCGGTTTATATAGACACCGGAGAGGGTTAGGGTTACACAAGGTCGGTTACAAAGGAGGAGATATCCATATCCGTATTGCCTAGCTTGCCTTCCATGCCAAGGAGAGTCACATCCGGACACGGGAGGAAGTCTTCAATCTTGTATCTTCATAGTCCAATAGTCCGGCTGTCTGAAGACCCCCTAATCCCGGACTCCCTCAGATGTCATTAACATGTGGGTTGGGAAGTAGTTATTGAGGTAGAACCTATTACCTTGTTAAAGTCAAACCCTGGGAGTTACTTCTACATGTTGCTTATATTGCTATGCTATGCTCGTAGACGTGGTTTGGGTGAGTGAAATCCATGACAGATGTGAGATTGTTAATTAATGGTTCAACTTAAGGTGGCAACTTAAATACACATCTGGGTGGATTGAGGCACCTGGAGTACCCAGTGTTGCCTGTATTTTGGAAATCCCGGAGTACCCGTGTGATCTTCCTATGGACCGCCACCCAGGCTCAAAGGGAACTGAGATGATTCATGCTAGAAACTTCCGTGTGCAGCCACAAGCTATTATGGGCTCTAGCATAGTTGAGTAAGTTACGTGAAGCTCTTGAAGAGGTAGATCAGCAGGTAGTGGGTTTGTAGGTTTGGTATGGTCTACCCGGAGTAGAGAGTTAATGTTTCTGAAAGACTGTGTCTCGGTCATCCGTTTCTCAAACACCATGTAGTGCGAGAAATCCAACGGAGGCGATCGAGTCTTGTGGGGAAAAGTGCGCAAACCTCTGCAGAGTGTATAAACTAATCATGGTTAGTCGTGTCCCCAGTTATGGACAATCTTGAGTATCTAGTACTTGGAGTATCTTAAGTATCTCATCACTCTTAATTAATATTGTTGGGTTGTTAATCACTTTAATTGGGATTGAGTTGGAGGAACCTTCTCAATGATGTTTCAACTACCATGATAGTAAATTTTAAAATCTATTCCTTTGTTGTAGGAAAAAATTGGCTTTTCGCAAAAATCGTAACCATAGAGCTTTCCACCAGCCAAATATGCATGTAGTGATAGCATTATTCTGTTCTTGCTCTACTGTTTTACTTTGCCAGCATATTCCATGTGCTGACCCATTTTCGGGCTGCAACGTATTATGTTGCAGACTTTTCAGACGAGGAGTAAGGTTCATTAGGTCGTTGTCGTGCAGCTCAGCTATGCCGTTGGAGTTGATGGACTCACTTTATCTTCCAAGCCTTCCGCTGTTATCGTATTAGATAGCCTTAAGCCATATTTATTGTAATAAGTTCTCTTTTGACACATCTGATGTAATAAGTGTGTGATTTCTACTCTGTTATAAATCCTTCAAGTACTATGTGTGTCAGCATTACCGATCCAGGGATGACACTGAAGCACAGAGACTTGACCGTTTGAGGTCGGGTCGCTACATGTCGTTTCTTAAAGTTTGGGGCTGCGATGCTTATGTGAAAAAGCTTCAACCTTATAAGCTTGTACCCAAATCGGAGAAATGTGTCTTCATAGGATACCCAAAGGAGACTATTGGGTACACCTTCTATCACAGATTCGAAGGAAATATATTTGTTGCTAAGAATGGATCCTTTCTAGAGAAGGAGTTTCTCTCGAAAGAAGTGAGTGGGAGGAAAGTAGAACTTGATGAGGTAACTGTACCTGTTCCCTTTTTGGAAAGTAGTTCATCACGGGAATCAGTTCCATTGATTCCTACACCAATTAGTGAGGAAGCTAATGATGATGATCATGAAACTTCTGATCAAGTTACTACAAAACCTCGTAGGTCAACGAAAATAAGATCCGCACTATAGTGGTACGGTAATCCTATTTTGGAAGTCATGTTACTTGACCATGATGAACCTACGAACTATGAGAAAGCAATGATGGGCCCAGATTCCGCAAAATGGCTTGAGGCTATGAAATCTGAGATGGGATCCATGTATGAGAACAAAGTGTGGACTTTGGTTGACTTGCCCGATGATCGGCAAGCCACAGAGAATAAATGGATCTTCAAGGAGAAGACCGCCACTGGCGGTAACGTTACTGTCTACAAAGCTTGACTTGTTGTGAAAGGTTTTCAACAAGTTCAAGGAATTGACTACGATGAGACCTTCTCACCCGTAGCGATGCTTAAGTCCATCCGAATCATGTTAGCAATTGCCACATTTTATGATTATGAAATTTGACAAATGGATGTCAAAGCCGCATTCCTTAATGGATATCTTAAAGAAGAAATGTATATGATGCAACCAGTAGGTTTTGTCGATCCAAAAAGGTGCTAACAAAGTGTGTAAGCTCCAGTGATCCATTTATGGACTGGTGCAAGCATCTCTTAGTTGGAATATACACTTTGATAATGTGATCAAAGAATATGGTTTTATACAGACTTTTGGAGAAGCCTATATTTACAAGAAAGTGAGTGGGAGCTCTATAGCATTTCTGATATTGTATGTGGATGACATATTGTTGATTGGAAATGATACTGAATTTCTGAATAGCATAAAATGATACTTGAATAAGAATTTTTCAATGAAAGACCTCGGTGAAGCTTCTTATATATTAGGCATCAAGATCTATAGAGATAGATCAAGATGCTTAATTGGAATTTCACAAAGCACGTACCTTGATAAATTTTGAAGAAGTTCAAAATGGATCAAGCAAAGAAAGGGTTCTTGCCTGTGTTACAAGGTGTGAAGTTGAGTCAGACTCAATGCCCGACCACTGCAGAAGATAGAGAGAAAATGAAAGGCATTCCCTATGCTTCGGCCATAGGTTCTATCATGTATGCAATGCTGTGTACCAGACCCGATGTGTGCCTTGCTATTAGTTTAGCAGGGAGGTACCAAAGTAATCCAGGAGTGGATCACTGGACAGCGGTCAAGAACATCCTGAAATACTTGAAAAGGACTACGGATATGTTTGTCATTTATGGAGGTGACAAAGAGCTCGTCGTAAACGGTTACGTCGATGCAAGCTTTGACACTGATCCGGATGACTCTAAGTCACAAACCGGATACGTATTTTTATTGAATGGTGGAGCTATCAGTTGGTGCAGTTCTAAGCAAAGCGTCGTGGCAGGATCTCCGTGTGAAGTAGAATATATAGCTGCTTTGGAAGCAGCAAATGAAGGAGTCTGGATGAAGGAGTTCATATCCGATCTAGGTGTCATACTTAGTGCACCAGGTCCAATGAAAATCTTTTGTGACAATACTGGTGCAATTGCCTTGGCAAAGGAATCCAGATTTCACAAAAGAACCAAGCACATCAGGAGATGCTTCAATTCCATCGGCGATCAAGTCAAGGAGGGAGACATAGAGTTTTGCAAGATACATACGGATGTAAATGTTGCAGACCCGTTGAGTAAGCATGTCTCACGAGCAAAACATGATCAACACCAAGACTCCATGGGTGTTAGAATCACTACAATGTAATCTAGATTATTGACTCTAGTGCAAGTGGGAGACTGAAGGAAATATCCCCTAGAGGCAATAATAAAGTTGTTATTTATATTTCCTTATATCATGATAAATGTTTATTATTCATGCTAGAATTGTATTAACCGGAAACTTAGTACACGTGTGAATACATAGACAAACAAAGTGTCACTAGTATGCCTCTACTTGACTAGCTCGTTAATCAAAGATGGTTAAGTTTCCTAGCCATACACATGAGTTGTCATTTGATGAATGGGATCACATCATTAGAGAATGATGTCATTGAATTGACCCATCCATTAGCTTAGCACTATGATCGTTCAGTTTATTGTTATTGCTTTCTCCATAACTTATACATGTTCCTATGACTATGCGATTACGCAACTTCCGAATACTGGAGGAACATTTAGTGTGCTATCAAATGTCACAACGTAACTGGGTGATAATAAAGATGCTCTACAGGTGTCTCCGATGGTGTTTGTTGAGTTGGCATAGATCGAGATTAGGATTTGTCACTCCGATTGTCGGAGAGGTATCTCTGGGCCCTCACGGTAATGCACATCACTATAAGACCTGCAAGCAATGTGACTAATGAGTTAGTTACGGGGTGTTGCATTATGGAACGAGTAAAGAGCCTTGCCGATAACAAGAATTGAACTAGGTATGATGATACGGACGATCGAATCTCGAGCAAGTAACATACCTATGACAAAGTGTACAACGTATGTTGTTATGTGGCTTGACCGATAAAGATCTTCGTAGAATATGTAGGAACCAATATGAGCATCCAGGTTCCTCTATTGGTTATTGACCAGAGATGAGTCTCGATCATGTCTACATAGTTCTCAAACCCGTAGGGTCTGCACGCTTAGCGTTCGATGACGATCGATATTATGAGTTTATGTGTTTTGATGTACCCCAGGTAGCTTGGAGTCCTGGATGTGATCACTGACATGACGAGGAGTCTTGAAATGGTTGAGACATGAAGATTGATATAGTGGAAGGTTATGTTTGGACACCGGAATGGTTTCGGATGAGTTCGGGCATATACCGGAGTATCGGGGTGTTACCGGAACCCCCCGAGGGCTTAATGGGCCTACATGGGATTTAGTGGAAGAGAGAGGAGGCAACCAAGAGGTGGAGCCCCCCCCCCAAGCCCAATCCGAATTGGGAGGGGGGTTAGCCCCCTTTCCTTCTTCTCTTCTTCCCCTTCCTTCCGCCTCCTATTAGGACTACGAAAGGGGGGAAACCTACTCCTAGTAGGAGTAGGAATCCCCCCTTGGGCACGCACCATGCGGCCGGCCGGACCCCTTCTCCCCTCCTTTATATACGGGGGAGGGGGGCTCCCCATAGACACACAAGTTGACAATTTTTAGCCATGTGCGATACCCCCTCCACAGATACACACCTCGGTCATATCATCATAGTGCTTAGGCGAAGCCCTGCGCCGGTAACTTCATCATCACCGTCAACACACCGTCGTGCAGACAAAAATCTCCCTCGGACTCAACTGGATCAAGAGTACGAGGGATGTCACCGAGCTGAACGTGTGCAGACCGCGGAGGTGCCGTGCATTCGGTACTTGATCGGTTGGATCGCGACGACGTACGGCTACATCAACCGCGTTTCATAACGCTTCCGCTCTTGGTATATGAGGGTACATAGACATACTCTCCCCTCTCGTTGCTATGCATCCCTAGATAGATCTTGCGTGATCGTAGGATTCTTTTTTGAAATATTGTATTCCCCAATAGCAACTCACTCACATCTTGAGCAATCTCTACATCACCAAGTCTCTACAATATGGTGGTTGAAGACAAGTAAGCATGAATCCTTTCAACATATCCTTTGACAATTTCAATATACCAAATTTCACTTGGTATCAAACTTCATGATTGTCATTTTGGATACACAAGTGCTCTTCCTTGCAAAACTAACCCATGTAGGTAGATGAACACAAACTATAAGCGGTGCTCCCAACTCTTGATGAACTACATCAACCTTGAGCATCCAACACAAGTTCAACTACAGGATCAAGATCAACACCACCACCCAAGTTATGATATTCCATCTTAGAGAAGCTTTACCCCAAGTCATGGGTCAAAGCATCTCAACAAGATGTGAATGCATCAAAATGCTTAAACAAAAAATGGTAACCCCATTCTGAGCTTAAACAATGAGTATGACCTACGATCAAGTGTTATCACTTGACTCCTCAGTCAATATAGTCTAACATAGTGACTCTGTCACTGACCCTTTCTAGATGAAGTTCTCTAGTGTTTCCTTGTGTTCTTGCATTAAGTTCTTTCTTGTTTGTTCCCCTTTCAAAAAAACTTCATCTAGATTCCATTTCTTTTTGTCTCTTTTTCTCTGCACCTAATTCTTTGCAAATCCTTCAATTAATTCCTTGCAAATCTTCGTGAGACCTTATTTGCCAAGTAAGCTGAAAGGACAAAATCTTTCCTCTGTATTGAACTTGGCCTCACCGATTTCTGCCTATCGGCTAGACCAAACTGCAATAATACACTGTAGACTATTCATCGGTACAATCGACAAGGACGAACCCGGTCTGACCGATATGCACCATCTATGAAACTGCCAACTTGGTGTCACCGATGAAAAAGAATTGAAGGAAATATGCCCTAGAGGCAATAATAAAGTTGTTATTTATATTTCCTTATATCATGATAAATGTTTATTATTCATGCTAGAATTGTATTAACTAGAAACTCAGTACATGTATGAATACATAGACAAACAGAGTGTCCCTAGTATGCCTCTACTTGACTAGCTCGTTAATAAAAGATGGTTAAGTTTCCTGACCATAGACATGTGTTGTCATTTGATCAAAGGGATCACATCATTAGAGAATGATGTGATGGACAAGACCATCCGTTAGCTTAGCATAATGATCGTTAAGTTTTATTGCTATTGCTTTCTTCATGACTTATACATATTCCTATGACTATGAGATTATGCAACTCCCAAATGCCGGAGGAACACCTTGTGTGCTAACAAACATCACAATGTAACTGGGTGATTATAAAGATGCTCTGCATGTGTATCTGAAGGTGTTTGTTGGGTTGGCATAGATCAAGATTAGGATTTGTCACTCCGAGTATCAGAGAGGTATCTCTGGGCCCTCTCCGTAATGCACATCACTATAAGCCTTGCAAGCAATGTGACTAATGAGTTAGTTGCGGGATCGACAGAGTAACTAACGCAGGATCGACAGAGCATTCATAATCCTTATCACTTATAAAGATAGGAGAAATAGCAAACTTAGGATCATATTTCATTCTCGCTATCATAGATTGTTCTTTCAGCTTACTCAGTAATTTCTTAACATCATCTCTATCATTACAAGCAAGAATTTCTCTAGCTATCTCCCCATCCATAACATAACCCTTAGGTATCTTAGGCATTTCAATTCTAGGAGAGCTAGGCCTAATAGGTGAATCATAATTTTCATCAGTTTCAATAGTTTCAAGTTCTTTAGCTTTAACAAGTTGTTCATCAACAAATTCACCTAGTGGCACAGTTTTATTAAGCACAGTACTAACATCGTCAATAGCATCATTCATAGCAGAAGTAGTGTCATCAATAACTTGCGACATATCAAATTGAATAGTAGGTGGTGGTGTCGCAAGCCTACTCAAATTAGAAGGTGAATCAAGTACAGAGCTAGATGGCAGTTCCTTACCTCCCCTCGTGTTAGAGGGTACGATCTTAGTCCTAGTGTCTTTCAGATTCTTCATAGTGTTCAACAGATATAATTCCCAAGTGACTCAACAAACTGAGCTATGATCCCCAGCAATGGTGCCAGAAAAAGGTCTTTGTAGCCCACATGTATAGGGGGTCGTGATAGTCTTCGAGGGTAATATTTCACCCAAATTTATTGATTCGACACAAGGGGAGCCAAAAATATTTGCAAGTATTAGAAATTGAGTTGTCAATTCAACCACACCTGGAGAAATAAATATCTACAGCAAAGTGTTTAGTAGCATAGTAGTATGATAGTTTTGATAGAAGTAGTAACAGTAGCAACAGTAATGCTAACAGTAACAGTAGCTGTTTTATAGTGATTGTAATAACAACAACAATGAAAGTAACTTAGCAAAGACCAATATGTGAAAAGCATAGGAATTGGATCAGCGATGGATATTTGTGTTGGATGACATTCATCATATAACAGTCACAACCTAGAGCTATACACAATAGCTCCAATTCATCAATGTAATGTAGGCATGTATTCCGTATATAGTCATATGTGCTTATAATACCAACTTGCATGGCATCTTTTGTCCTACCCTCCCGTGGCAGAGGTGTCCATAAGGAAATTTAATGGATATTAAGGCCTCCTTTTAATAGAGAACTGGAACAAAGCATTAGCATATGGTGAATACATGAACTCCTCATACCACATCAATCAACAGAAAGAATCCAAATTATTATCACCTTGGGGTATGCAGATCATAATACATAATAGGTGCATACAATTTGCAATATAGGATCAAGAACTCAAATATATTCATGAAAACATAGAGGTTTCAAGTCGCAAATCATGGCACATAGGCTCTAGTGACAAGCATTAAGCATAGCAAAGTCATGGCAACAATAGTCTCAGAACATAGTGGATACTAGGGATCAAGTGCTAACAAATTCACTCGATTACATGACAAATCTCATCCAACTCCATCACCGTCTAGCAAGCCTACGAAGGAATTACTCACTCCCGGCGGTGAGCATCATGAAATTGGTGATGAAGAAGGGTGGGTAATGATGATGGGTGAAAGTGCGTTATATCGACTAGAGGGGGGTGAATAGGCGATTCTTACAAATTCATCACTGAGGAACTTCATGGTGACGAAATTCCTAAGCAACAAACTACTTAGCAGTGGAATAAGTACTCAGATGCAAGTATAATAGAGTAGTAGCACAATCATCATGATAATATGAAAACAAGCACTGAGTACAAGTAGCATAAACTCAGAGTAAGTAGGCTGAAGGCAAACTGACTGAAGAAATTGAACTGAGGAAATTGAGAAACTCTTTAGTCAAAGTCTTCAAATAGTAACGATCAAGTACAATAGTATCTGAATGAGGAAATGGAAGAGTTGAGGAAATAGAACTAGTAGATCGGTGAAGACAATGATTTGGTAGACCAATTCCAACTGTTGTGACAATCGTACATCTGGTTGGAGCAGCTAGGTATTTAAACCTGAGGACACATAGTCCCGGACACACAGTCCACACTGTATTATCCTTGAGATAAGGTCACAGAGACCTCGCCCAATCACTCGTGGTAAGTCTTCAGGTGACTTCCAAACCTTCACAGACTCGGTCACTCGGCGATCCACAATTTCCTCTTGGATGCTCTAGACCATAACGCCCAACTGTCTGGAGGATGCATAGTCCTCAAAGGTAGCAAGCGTCGGTTCCACACAGGAACAACCTCTTCAGTGATGCTCAATCACTTTTGGTTTGTAGGTGTCTGGGTTTGGGTTTTCTGGGTCTTTCCTCACTTGATGATTTTCGCTCAAAGTCCTCGTAGGATGGGATGCTCTCAATGACAAGTGTCAGTTTCTCACAGAGCAGCCAACTAGCTAGTGGTTGTAGGGGGGCTATTTATAGCCTAGGGAGCAGCCCGACATGAGAAGACATAAATGCCCTTCAATGATATGACCATTAGGTGGGTAGATATTTTGGGACAGCTGGCGCATAGCACAACAACGGTCGGAAATTTGACTATCAAATTCCTCAGGGCTATGATGTTCCTCACTTGTAGGCAATCCGCACTGGCGAATTCCTAACTCCTCAATCAGAACAAATTCCTCAGAGACTAGAAGATCTTTGTCTCTGTCACTAAAGAAATTGACTGAACTGTATGAGATTTCCAATGGCTTCACTCGAAAGGATTGGTAGGTGTAGGATTTTGAGATGGACATCACTTGGAAACTTTTCCTTAGTTTTACCTCGACCCCCCTTTAACAGTACGGTGTTTCCTATGACTCAAGAAATAGAAAAATGAAACTATGAAAACAAAGTATTCAGGCTTCATATTCCTTGCATGAATATCAAGTCTTCAGGATCGCACCAATTTATTCACTTTCAAAGTCTTCAGAAAGTCAAAGTCTTCAGTTGAAGACATCCATTTTTAGGGGTCGACTTTCTCTATAAATATTATACTCCTCATAGATATATAGACCTATGTACACTCACAAACGCATTAGTACCTTCACCTATAAGTTTTCAATACACCAAAATCACTAAGGGGCACTAGATGCACTTACAATCTCCCCCTTTTTGGTGATTGATGACAATATAGGTTAAGTTTTCAACAGGGATAAACATATGAACTGTAAATTATGATATTGAGGAATTTGATTGCAAGATATAGAAGAACTCCCCCTGAATATGTGCATATGTGAGGAATTTGCCTTGAGGGGCAAATGCACATTGTAGAATAGAATCATGGAGATCTCCCCCTATATCTTGTAATTCATACACGCATTTAACATATGATATGAAGAATTTGAAATGCATGATGAAATATGGTGACTGAAGTAATTCAGCATGCGTGCATTAACATATATGAGTAAATAGCATGTACAACACATAGCAAAAGTATCAGACCACCATCGGACTTAAGTTTACAACTCGGTCCAACAAATACTTCAGAAGAACGAGAGTTGTAACTTAGCAAAAAAAACACCCATATAGATAGACCCGCTTGAAGACTAACTCAAATTTCTCCTCCTTTGTCATTGAATGACCAAAAGGGACAACAAATGAGGACTAAAGCCCCTGAAGAATATGACAAAGTTGATGGAGGAGCGCCAACATTGTTGGGGTCGTCCGTTGGAGTAGGGCATGCTGTAGTATCGTTTAAATCTTCATGCTCATCAGCCTCGCGCGATGAAGAATAGGAGCTGTCCACAAGATGAGGAACTTTGACCTTCTTGAATTTCTTCGAAGGTGGTTGTGCCCATTCAAAGTCCTGTTGAAATTCCATCTTATTGAGATCTTCAGCACTGTATAGGTTAGACAGAATGGCCCAGGTGCGGTCAAAGAATTCATGCAGATAATAGCGATTCTTCTTCACAGTATTTTGAGTGACTTTCATGTTCTGAAGAATAGCACCAAACTGACGCTTGACCCACTTATGGTTGCGATCACCTTCTGATGAAGACTGAGGAGAAGCTCACAATCAGTCATCACCCTGGGAGCAGTGGCTTGAGGAAATTGTGTCGGTGTCAAAACAGGCAGATCTTGGGTAGGGGGTCCCGAACTGTGCGTCTAAGGATCGATGGTAATAGGAGACAGGGACACAATATTTTACCCAGGTTCGGGCCCTCTTGATGGAGGTATTACCCTACATCATGCTTGATTGACTTTGATGAATATAGGGGTTACAAGAGTTGATCTACCACGAGATCATAATGGCTAAAGCCTAATTGTCTAGCATGTATGATTATGACTATGCCTCTATGGACTAAACCCTCTGGTTTATATAGACACTGGAGGAGGCTAGGGTTGTACAGAGTCGGTTTACAGAGAAAGGAATATTCATATCCGCATGCTAAGCTTGCCTTCCATGCCAAGGAGAGTCCCGTCCGGACACGAGGGAAGGCCTTCTATCTTGTATCTTCACGGCCCATCTGTCCGGCCCACATCACGTTGCCCGGAAACACGAGGACCCCATAATCCAGGACTCCCTCAGTAGCCCCTGAACCAGTCTTCAATGACGATGTGTTTGGTGCGCAGATTGTCTTCGACATTGCATGGCGGGTTCCTCCTCTGAATTCTTCAAAGCAGTTCATCGTCAGTACTATATCCGGCTCTGTACAATAGTCATACCTCTGAATTAGAATACAGTTAAGTTCTATCCTCCGAAGATTTCACTGGTGAGACATCACGTCCGGCCATTCTATTATTTCAAACCATTTTTGGCCTCCCATTTCACGTTTCAGGACGCAACCACCGACGACACGTCTTGTGAAAGCAGAGATCGTGCCCCCTTATTACGGGATTCTCATCAATACGGGTATGGGAAACCCAACCATGTCGTTTCGCACGACCCCTTGGAAATAGGCGAGCTTTAAGGCTCGTGGGGGACGCACGCTATTCACTGCCTCTATAAGGAGATAAGATTCCTCCCCTTTTACCCCACGCCTTCCCCTTCCTCACTCCATCCGCCCTCAAGCTCCAGCACTCAAGCTTCAATCCACTCCATTCCCATAAAGTACTCCAGCCATGTCCCGATCCGGAGCACAGGGCAAGTGGATGGCCTCCTCCGTCAAGGAGAAAAACATCAAGGAGCTCCGGGAAGCAGGGTATCTGTCCAAAGAGATCGCCCACCGACTCCTGGCCAAAAAAATAGGTCATCCCACTCCAAAGCCTGGCGAGAGGGTAGTATATATCCCTCATTTTCTTCTCGGACTGGGGTTTCGCCTTCATCCTTTCGTCTGCGGCCTCATGTTTTACTATGGGCTAGATTTCCATGATCTAGCCCCAAATTCTTTCCACAACATTTCGGTGTTTATCATCGTATGTGAGGCATTCCTCCGCATTTCCCCCACTTCGGCGTATGGCTCAAGGTCTTCAACGTGAAGCCGGAGGTGGTGGACGGCTAGCACGCGGATTGTGGTGGCGCTATGGTGAGCAAACTGCCCAATGTCACTTGGCCCAAGGGCACCTTCATGGTGATCGTGAAGGGATGGCAGCAGGGGGTGGTTCTATGTCACAGAGCCCCGTGACATCCTAAATCAAGTCCAGGCCCCCAATGCGGTTGACATCCTAAATCAACAAGGGCCTGGACTGGGTGTCATCTGACGAGGTAACGATGCTGGAGAAGCGCATCAAGAGCATGGTGGATTAAAATACCAACCTCGCCAGCGTGATTCAAGTGATGCTCTTCTGCCGGATACTACCCTGTCAGGCGCGCCAAGAGCCCATGTGGAAGTTTGACCCGGCCAGTCCCCAGACCCTGCAGTGGTTCTTCGGCACGAAGCACGAAGACATGTGGAAGCTGCTCTTCAAAAACCAGAAGTCATGGCCGGAGACAACCGAAGACCTTGGCTACGACAGCACCCACGCTGCGACCCCCGTAAGTTCTTTGATAACATTACTTTGCGAGCCCAAGGAGCACACTAAACTCTCCATTTTATTTTGCAGGCCTGGACAAAGAAAGCGGAATGGATTCACTGTCCGGCTCCGCTACCCGAGGACGAAGCTATTCCTCTGTTGACGAGGATGCTAGTCCCGACGCCATACCAGGCGTCGGAGAGGAAGGCCAAGGAGAAGGGCAAGGAGGCCAAGAGTGGCCTCCGCCGTAAAGGTGCCTTGAATGTAGTGCCCGAAGACACGGAAACTCTCTCCTCCCCTAACGAAGAGGAAGAGGAGGAGGAAGAGAGCGATCCCCCACCCCAGGGGGAGAAGAAGAAGAGGGCAGCTTCCGCCGATCTAGAGGCGGAAGTGTCCAAGAAAGGGAGGACCTCCCTTAGGGATGACTTTGAGTCGCACGCTGATGAGTGGCGCCCTGATATGTCTCCAATGTATCTATAATTTTTGATTGTTCCATGCTATTATATTATCTGTTTTGGATGTTCATGGGCTTTATTATACACTTTTATATTATTTTTAGGACTAACTTATTAACCCAAAGCGCAGTGCTAGTTTCTGTTTTTTCCTTGTTTTAGAGTATCACAGAAAACGAAAATCAAACGGAGTCCAATTGACCTGAAACTTCACGGAACTTCTTTTTGGACCAGAAGAAGCCCACGGAGTATCGGAGATGGACCAAGAGAGTCCCGGGCTGCCCATGAGGGTGGGGGCGCGCCCCCTGCCTCATGGACAGCTCGGAGATCCACCGACGTACTTCTTCCTCGTATATATATCCATATACCCTAAAAACTTCAGAGAGCAGAATAGATCGGGAGTTCCGCTGCCAGAAGCCTCCGTAGCCACCAAAAACCAATCTAGACCCATTCCGGCACCCTGCCGGAGGGGGAATCCCTCTCCGGTAGTGATCTTCATCATCTCGGCGCTCTCCATGACGAGGAGGGAGTAGTTCTCCCTCGGGGCTGAGGTTATGTACCAGTAGCTATGTGTTTGATCTCTCTCTCTCGTGTTCTTGAGGTGGTACGATCTTGATGTATCACGTGCTGTGCTATTATAGTTGGATCTTATGATGTTTCTCCCCCTCTACTCTCTTGTAATGGATTGAGTTTTCCCTTTGAAGTTATCTTATCGGATTGAGTCTTTAAGGATTTGAGAACACTTGATGTATGTCTTTGCACGGGATACCCGTGGTAACAATGGGGTATTCTATTGATTCACTTGATGTTTGTTTTGGTGATCAACTTGCGGTTTCCTCCCATGAACCTATGCATAGGGGTTGGCACATGTTTTCGTCTTGACTCTCCTGTAGAAACTTTGGGGCACTCTTAGAAGTTCTTTGTGTCTGTTGAATAGATGAATCTGAGATTGTGTGATGCATATCGTATAATCATACCCACGGATACTTGAGGTGACATTGGAGTATCTAGGTGACATTAGGGTTTTGGTTGATTTGTTTCTTAAGGTGTTATTCCAGTACGAACTCTATGATAGATTGTACGAAAAGAATAGCTTCAGGTAATTTACTACGGAGTCTTGAATAGATCGATCAGAAAGGATAACTTTGAGGTGGTTTCGTACCCTACCATAATCCCTTCATTTGTTCTCCGCTATTAGTGACTTTGGAGTGACTCTTTGTTGCATGTTGAGGGATAGTTATATGATCCAATTATGTTATTATTGTTGAGAGAACTTGCACTAGTGAAAGTATGAACCCTAGGCCTTGTTTCAATGCATTGCAATACCGTTTATGCTCACTTTTATCATTAGTTACCTTGCTGTTTTTATATTTTCAGATTACAAAAACCTATATCTACCATCCATATTGCACTTGTATCACCATCTCTTCGCCGAACTAGTTCACCTATACAATTTACCATTGTATTGGGTGTGTTGGGGACACAAGAGACTCTTTGTTATTTGGTTGCAGGTTGTTTGAGAGAGACCATCTTCATCCTACGCCTCCCACGGATTGATAAACCTTAGGTCATCCACTTGAGGGAAATTTGCTACTGTCCTACAAGCCTCTGCACTTGGAGGCCCAACAACGTCTACAAGAAGAAGGTTGTGTAGTAGACATCAAGCTCTTTTCTGGCTCCGTTGCCGGGGAGGTTAGCGCTTGAAGGTATATCTTTAGATCTTGTAATCGAATCTTTTTGTTTCTTGTTTTAGCACTAGTTTAGTTATAAAAGAAAACTACAAAAAAATGGAATTGAGTTTGCCTCGTACGCTTCATCTTTTTATTATCTTTCATGAGAATGATGGAAAGGAAAATTGTGCCAAAGTGTTAGAAGAAGAATGCATTAAAATGTTTGGCACTAAATTTTTGGATGATGAGCATGATTGCAATGTTGTTAGTATGAACTCCTTGAATATCCATAGTACTAATGACGATTGCACTAGTTATGATGAAAATGTCTCCTATAAACATGTCAATTTTTGCGGAGTGCATTGGGTTTGCAAGTACACACCAAATAGCGAAGATAGATATTGCAAGAGGCATAAGCATTTAGAAACTAAATGGTTGCAAGAAAGGCTGAATGTTAGTGCTGAAAATTTAAAATTTCTTAGCCATACTTGTGAACTTTGCAATGAACATGGTCATTTAAATATCAAATGAAAATTGTTTCATGATCGAATCGTGTCCAAAAATCGTGATGACTTGATTTCCCTTGCACATTATATTGAACTTAGTTTGCTTTTGGGTTATGAAGAAATGAAAAGTCAAACTAAGATTATTCCAGAATATAACCTCGAGGAATTCCTCGATATTGATCTAGAAGAAATTTATATGTATTGTGCGGTGAATTGCACTGAAAATCGTTATATTGCCAATTATATAAAGAAAAGAAAAGAAATAGAAGATGAAGAGAATACTAATGAAAGGGAAGAGACTTCCCAATATCCTCCTATTATTTCTTATGATGAATCAAGTAACGAGGAGGAGCCTTCTATTCAACCAATCTCATTAATAAGGAGCTCCAAAATGAGGAGTGAACCCACACATGATGTGGTGAAGAAGAAGAAAAGAAAAAGGAAGAGAGGTAAAAAGATATCTCTCCCAAATAATGTTGCTCCTATTACTGTTGTGCCTCATGAAAATATAATTGTGGAAGATGATGCACTTGATGATGATCTCGTTATGCCTATTGCTTGTTGTGATGATTATGATTGGGAAGATAATGATACTTCTTATGATCTTGAAAATCTTTTTGGCACTTGCTTGGAAGAATATGATAATTGCTATACTATTGGTGCTATCCATACTATTAATGATGAGGGTGATTATGCTTATGATATGAAAAGGCCCAAGCTTGGGGATGCTATGTTTGATGAAGATGATGTTTTTGAGAATATATTTGCTGCAATTAATGTTTGTCCCAAGCTTGGGGATGCTACGTTTAATGAAGATGATATTTTTAGTATCCCAAGTTTTGATATGCAAATTTATAATAATGATAGCATGCCTCCTACTTATGATGATTATATTGATGAAAGTGGGTTTGGAAGAGTGTCAACTTCAGGAAGTAATGATCCCACTATTTTGGAGGATGTTGAATCTTATTATGATAATTATGAAAGTGGATTTGGAGAGGTCATGTAACACCCCGGATATGATTTACCCAATATGTAATCCAACTCTTGCCGTTTCCGGCGTTAAGTTATTTTATTTCCTCGGGTTCGGGTTTTTGTCTCCGTGTGTTGTTATCGTTTACATGCATCTCATATCATGTCATCATGTGCATTGTATTTGCATACGTGTTCGTCTCATGCATCCGAGCATTTTCCCCATTGTCCGTTTTGCACTCCGGCGCACCGTTCTCCTCCGGTGGTCATTTCTACCTTTCTTTCGTGTGTGGGGGTTAAACATTTCCGGATTGGACCGAGACTTGCCAAGCAGCCTTGGTTTACTACCGATAGACCGCCTGTCAAGTTTCGTACCATTTGGACTTCGTTTGACGCTCCAACGGTTAACCGAGGGACCAAGAAGGCCTCGTGTGTGTTAAATCCCAACACCCCTCCAATTTGGCCCAAAACCCACCAAAACACTCTCCATCATCTAGAGCGTCCGATCACGATCGCGTGACCGAAAACCGCACCTCATTTGGACTCTCCTAGCTCCCTCTATGCCTATTTAAAGACCACCCTCTCGAAATTCCGGATCCCCCCCTTCCAAGCCCTAGATCCGCCACCTCGCGCCGCGCCGGACACGTCCGGTCTGGCCGGACACATCCGCCACCGTGCCCAGCCACTCACCGAGCGCCACGTGTCCTCGGGGGACCGCATCACCGCCGCCACCGACGCGGGCCCGCAGGCCCGTGGCCGGCCCTCCAGCCGCCCGACTGGGCCGAGCCGCTCTAGCCGGCGCCGCCCCTTCTTCCCCGCGTCCGGC
>NC_041380.1:152763332-152765621 GCF_002162155.2 Triticum dicoccoides
GGCCGCGCCGCCCCTCACCGCCACTCCGGTGCCCGCGCCCGCGCCCGTCTCCACCGGATCCGGCCGGCCCCCGGTCCCACGAGCTCCTCCGACGAACTCCGGCCGCCGTGCCCCCAAGTCCGGCAAGTCCGACGATGAACCTCGGGAAGCGTGCAGATCTCAGATCCAAAACATCTCGGTTGACTTTTGCCCCGAAACCCTAATTATTTTTCTATGTTCGTCGTGCCGTAACTGTGCATCCGTATCTCCGTTTTGGGCATATAGCACATCAAAATGTTCGTCTCAGAGAGCACATCATTTCATCTCTTTGCGTCATTTTCATTTGAGTTCATCTTGATGCCCGAAATGCTGTTGGAAGAGTGCTATTTGAGATAATTGTCAGATCTGCTCCTCCAATTAGATATTTGTCATTTTTGCCATGATTATTGTGTGCATGATATGTCCCTGAGCTCTACATGTGTTTTGTTATATGCTTTGCCATCTTTCCAGAGGTGCAACCCATGTATTTATGTGATGTGTGTGGTGACTACCACAAGCTTGCAAAGTGGTGCATTCGTTAATGCTGATTTCAGGGACTTAGCAATTCCACTGAGTCCTTGATCTGTTTATCTCCATATGCCATATGTTCATGTTGTTTCCTAGTGATTCGTGCCTCTTTTGAGGATGATTAGTAAGGATGTTTTGTTAATCTTGTAGTGATCTATCCATCCATGCATTTGTTTGCAATTATCGAGCACCCTAGCTTGAGTCAATCGAGCTCTACTTTTGCTATTTCGTGAATCTGGGCAGATTGTCTACTTGTTAGCGATTTTGTCGAGGATGTTGTAGTTGATCCGTGCATGCTATGTTATTGTTCTTGCCATGTCTGGCTTGTATAATGTGTATTCTTCATGGGTGTATGCTTAGATTGTCATGTCTTGCTCTGTAGTGAGTGCATCGAGCTCGTAAACATGCCTACTTGATATCTGATTTGCATGCTCCAGTTTTTCACTAAGTTTGTGATCTGATTATATTTTTGCCATGTTCACATGCTTGCAAATGTATTTTCTGATCCCTTTTGGCTCAAGATTACTAAGGGACTTATGTTAAGCTCTTTGAGTAGATCCATGCCATGCTTTACCTTGTCATGTTCAGTACCTGTAGAATATAGTTATTATGCTCCAAAGTGTGCTACCTGATCTGAAATTCCAGACAAGTGTTAATTTCACTAAGTCTGAAATTTGTTTACCAAATGCATTTTTGCCATGCTTGTTTGAACATATTAATGGATGAATTGGCCGTAGCTCAGTGTTCATCTTTTGTTAAGCATCATGAATTGATCCCTTCCATGTATTTTTTTGTCATGTTTGAGTGCTGTAGCATGTTCATCTTGTTGCATTTAGATGGCTACTTGCTGTATATTGCAGACCGGTGTCATATTTGAATTGCTTGCCATTTCCAAACCGTGACTCTGATTCCGGTGATCTTTATATCGTTTTCAAGAGATTTCATCTCACCTTTCCAGTGGTACACTTGGATTTCCAAGTTGAGTCCAGGTTCATTCATTCCTTGTCAAATCTTGCATATACATCGCATATCGCATCCCGCATAGCATACCATGTTTGCATCATATTGTTTGAGCTTTGCACGTGGTTGATTGTGTCCTTGTTGCTTGTTTGTCTTGTTTGGGTAGAGCCGGGAGACGAGTTCGCTAACGAGGAGCCCGTTGAGTTTGCTTTCGAGGATCCATTCAACTCTGACAACTTTGCAGGCAAGATGATCATACCCTCGAAATCACTACCATCTTTGCTTTGCTAGATGCTCGCTATTTTGCTATGCCTATGCTACGATGCCTACCACTTGCTTTTCATGCCTCCTAAATTGCCATGTCAAACCTCTAACCCACCATGTCCTAGCAAACCGTTGTTTGGCTATGTTACCGCTTTGCTCAGCCCCTCTTATAGCGTTGCTAGTTGCAGGTGAAGATTGGAGACCGTTCCTTGTTGGAACATTATTTACTTGTTGGGATATCATTATATTGCCTTGTTATCTTAATGCATCTATATACTTGGTAAAGGGTGGAAGGCTCGGCCTCTCGCCTAGTGTTTTGTTCCACTGTTGCCGCCCTAGTTTCCGTCATATCGGTGTTATGTTCCCGGATTTTGCGTTCCTTACGCGGTTGGTTTATAATGGGAACCCCTTGATAGTTCGCCTTGATTAAAGCTTTTCTAGCAATGCCCAACCTTGGTTTTACCATTTGCCACCTAGGCTCTTTTTCCCTTGGGTTTCCGGAGCCCGAGGGTCATCTTA
>NC_041380.1:152765890-152816762 GCF_002162155.2 Triticum dicoccoides
CGAGTGTTTGTGGACCTGCCCCGAAGTGTTGCTGATGCCGCGGAGTTCTTCCGGGCCAAAGAGGGGAGCTCAACGGAGAAGCTGTTCTCGTGGCAGTACCTTGCGCCCGAGCATCCTGTGCCCCTCAGCGATCAGCTGAAGCAATGGACCGAACTGCACAGGGTGGCTAAACTGGGTATGAGGGATTTGATAATCCCTCTTTGGCCGGCCAAACCCATGCCCAGTAGCTACTTTGGTCTCATCAAGCGGCTGGTCAGCGCCTGCCCTCCGCTTGATGTCGTGAAGCGATCGGCCTGTATTGAAGGTGCGCGGATGGCCTTCGCCTGCGTCAAGGTGAAATGGGCGAAGATGGCCACCATCAAGCTTGCAGCCAAGGGACCGCCCGCTGGAAAAGAGCAGAGCACACCAGAGCAGTACTTTGATGATGTCCTGAAAGGATCCCGCATTGTAGAGGGCCAATGTTCGAAGGACATCATTTTTGAATGAATGTATTTATGTTGTCTAGTCCTCTATTACAAGACAAGGCTTATGTATGATATATTGCTTATTTTACTTTAAAATATCTCCTCCTATGCGGCTGTTTATGATATCTGAGAGTTGGCCAGTCGTCGGCTTCAGCCCCCACGTAGGTAGTACGGGGGTGTTCGGGATAACACTTAAACACACTTGACCCAACATACTAGTCCGTGAAGGAGGTGTTAGTGCGGCGAACCAGACAATCGGACTATGCGGCATTATCGCCCTCACTTAGCCATATGAGTTTTATAGTGGGGGTGCATGCGCAGCCCCTAGTATTGTTCGATTATCTGAACTCAGGTGCTATGAATGCCCAGCCGGGTGAAAGCCGGCCTATCGCATAATGCGGAAAAATCACTAGAGACTTATACTTAGTCACCGAATAGCTGACCAGCTATCACCGCATCACGACAGTCAGTTTTCAGCTTTCTCTACTGTGGTGTTTGTCCGGGTGAACCAGGAACACAATCACAGTAGTTCTCCCTTTAGTACCCTAGCCGATCAGATGGAATGTAAGGTAGAAAGCACAGGAGCCGGGCAACCCAACTATTGACCAAAGACATAATTCAGAGCCAATGCATATAATGCTATATTCGGGACGCCGAATTGCACTATTAAAATGTTCGGACTTTTTAATATTTAAAAGATGTACGCAGCTTAATAAAGCCCCTGGCAATTTAGGCCATACCAAGGTGTACATGATAATCAGACAAAAACAGGGAAACATATGTTAAGAGATGAGCTGACACCATGTAGGTTTGGGCTAAAAACTGTTTCCATTATAGTCTGATTGATACGTCAAAACATATTGATACAAATAGTGCAATAAGCAACAAGGCTATTTTACATGCCGAACACAAGGGGAAACCATGCATGCGTCCTGAAAGCGGACGAGGAGGATCTTTAAGGATCCTTTAGGTACTCTGGCACACGTTTATGCTACTTTTCTCCTTGGTGTATTGTCCTTCGAGAGGATCATCGACCAGCGTTTTTATAATAGGCTATGGAAAGCGGCCTTGGTACCATCGAAAGGGTGATCTGGGTTACGAGGGACCTGGAAAAAATAAAAAGAAAATAAGAAAGAAAGAAGAAAAAGGAAATGTAAGTGTCCTGATAGGGTCTAGCCGTATTGCATACATTGTCCTTATTATGCCTTCATCATTTCCCATGGTATTTTTAGTGTGTAATTATGTATGCGTGGTACATATGCCACAATTTGGTAGGGGATGAGATGGAGGCTGAATTGCTAATCGAGCTCCTGATGAGCTGGACTATCGTATGGTGGGCTAGTCCGGACTTGTTTGATAGTGTCTGAGGACTTGGCCACCGACATAATAGCTGGCTTGATTAGGCCACCCTGTACTTCCGTTGCCAGGGCCGCGCGTGCTCCTCAGTGCGGAGGGAGCGTTCCATGTTTCCATTTATTGTTATAACACCGCGTGGTCTGGGCATCTTGAGTTTGAGATAGGCGTAGTGCGGGACTGCGTTGAAACAAGCGAACGCGGTTCGTCCGAGCAGTGTGCGGTAGCCACTGCATAAGGGGACGATATCGAAGATCAAGTCTTCGCTGCGGAAGTTGTCTGGCGAGCCGAAGACCACTTCCAATGTGATTGAGCCCGTGCAGCGGGCCTCTACACTGGTATCACTCCTTTAATGGTAGTTTTAGTGGGCTTGATTCTTGACAGATCAATACCCATCTTGCGGACTGTGTCCTGATAGAGCAGGTTAAGGCTGTTGCCGCCATCCATGCGGACTTGCCTAAGGTGGAATCCATCGATGATTGGTTCGAGGACTAATGCGGCCGAACCTCCGTGACGGATACTGGTCGGATGGTCCCTGTGATCAAAGGTGATTGGACAGGCCGACCATGGGTTGAATTTTGGGGCGACAGGCTCTATCGCATAGACATCCCTTAGCGCGCGCTTGCACTCCCTCTTGGGGATATGGATGATGTATATCATGTTCACCATTTTGACTTCGGGGGGAAATTTCTTCTGACCCCCTATTTTCGGTGCGCGAGGTTCCTCGTCGTCATCCTCACTGGGCGACCCTTTCTCCTTATGTTCGGCATTTAACTTGCCGGCCTATTAGAAGACCCAACAGCTTCTGTTGGTATGGTTGGCAGGCTTGTCAGGAGTGTCATCGATCTGGCAGGGTCGATCAAGTATTTGGTCCAGGCTTGATGAACCGTCTTTGTTTGGTTTGAATGGCTTCTTCCGTTGACCGGATTTGGAGCCACTGAATCCGACATTGAGTGTCGTATTCTCTGTATCATCATTGTTGTTCCGACACTTTTGTTTGTTGTGTCGGGGCCTTTCGTTGCCGTTTCAGGCTTCAGAAGTGCCGGGGTCACTGGTACTGTTACCGCTACGGGCTAGCCAACTATCTCGCCCGCGTAAAAGCAGGTCATTAGTGTTGTAAGGGCTGCCATGGACTTCGGCTTTTCTTGGCCGAGGTGTCGGGCGAGCCATTCATCGCGGATGTTGTGTTTGAAGGCCGCTAGGGCTTCGGCGTCCGGACAGTCGACAATTTGGTTCTTTTTAATTAGGAACCTGGTCCAGAATTTCCTGGCCGACTCTCTGGGCTGTTGGACTATATGACTGAGGTCATCGGCATCCGGAGGCCGGACATAAGTGCCTTGGAAGTTGTCTCTAAAGGCATCTTCCAAGTCTTCCCAGCTTTTGATAGAGTTTTCTGGGAGGCTGTTTAACCAGTGCCTAGCTGGCCCGTTAAGTTTTAGGGGAAGGTATTTGATGCTGTGTAGATCATCACCGCGAGCCATGTGAATGTGGAGAAGAAAATCTTCAATCCATACTGCGGGATCTGTTGTGTCGTCGTATGATTCGTTGTTCACAGGTTTAAACCCTTCAGGGAACTCGTGCTCCATTACCTCATTGATACGTCTCCAACATTTCTAAATTTTTTGATTGTTCCATGCTATTATATTATCTGTTTTGGATGTTTAATGGACTTTACTATGCACTTTTATATTATTTTGGGGACTAACCTATTAACCGAAGGCCTAGTGCAAATTTCTGTTTCTTTGCCTATTTCAGTGTTTCGCAGAAAAGGAATATCAAACGGAATCCAAACGGAACAAAACATTTGCGAGGATCGTTTTTGGAACAAACGCAATCCAGGAGACTTGGAGTGGACATCAAGGAAGCAGCGAGGAAGCCACAAGGCAGGAGGGCGCGCCCCCCACCCTCGTGGGCCCCTCACAACTCCACTGACCTACTTCTTTCGCCTATATATACTCATATTCCCTGAAAACATCCAGGAGCACCACGAAACCCTATATCCACTGCCGCAACCTTCTTTACCCGTGATATCCCATCTTGGGGCATTTTTCGGCGCTCCGCCGAAGAGAACAGAAATAAAAGGGACAACGCTACTATCCTTTTTTTCCACACTTGTGCTTCAAAGTAGCACCATGATCTTCATGATAGAGAGTCTCTTCTTTTGTCACTTTCATATACTAGTGGGAATTTTTCATTATAGAACTTGGCTTGTATATTCCAACAATGGGCTTCCTCAAATGCCCTAGGTCTTTGTGAGCAAGCAAGTTGGATGCACACCCACTTAGTTTCTTTTGTTGAGCTTTCATACATTTATAGCTCTAGGTCATCTGTTGCATGGCAATCCCTACTCCTTGCATTGGCATAAATTGATGGGCATCTCCATAGCCTGTTGATTAGCCGCATCAATGTGAGACTTTGTCCTTTTTTGTCCTCTCCACACTACCTCCATTATCATATTCTATTCCACCCATAGTGCTATGTCCATGGCTCACGCTCATGTATTGCATGAAAGTTGAAAAAAGTTTGAGATTATTAAAGTATGAAACAGTTGCTTGGCTTGTCATTGGGGTTGTGCATGACGAGAGCATTTTTGTGTGATGAAAATGAAGCATAGCCAAACTATATGATTTTATCAGGATAAGCTTTCTTTGGCCATGTTATTTTGAGAAGACATAATTGCTTAGTTTGTATGCTTGAAGTATTATTATTTTTATGTGAATATTAAACTTTTATCTTCAATCTTTCGGATCAGAACATTCATGCCACAATAAATAGAATTACTTTGAAAATTAGGCTGGGTACCATTCCACATCAAAAGTTCTGTTTTTATCATTTACCAACTCGAGGACGAGCAGGAATTAAGCTTGGGGATGCTTGATACGTCTCCAACGTATCTATAATTTTTGATTCTTCCATGCTATTATATCATCTGTTTTGGATGTTTAATGGGCTTTACTATGCACTTTTATATTATTTTTGGGACTAACCTATTAACCGAAGGCCCAGTGCAAATTGTTGTTTTTTTGCCTATTTCAGTGTTTCACAGAAAAGGAAATCCAAATGGAATAAAACCTTCGCGAGGATCGTTTTTGGAACAAACGCAATCCAGGATACTTGGAGTGGACGTCAAGGAAGCAGCAAGGAAGCCACGAGGTAGGAGGGCGTGCCCCAGGGGGGTGGGTGCGCCCCCACCCTCGTGGGCCCCTTGCAGCTCCACCGACCTACTTCTTTCTCCTATATATACTCATATACCCTGAAAACATCCAGGAGCACCACGAAACTCTATTTCCACCGCCGCAACCTTCTGTACCCGTGAGATCCCATGTTGGGGCCTTTTCCGGCGCTCCGTCGGAGGGGGAATCGATCACGGAGGGCTTCTACATCAACACCATAGCCTCTCCGATGATGTGTGAGTAGTTTCTCACAGACCTTCGAGTCCATAGTTCTCCTCTATTCTCTTGGAGATCTATTCGATGTAATTCTTTTTGCGGTGTGTTTGTCGAGATCTGATGAATTGTGGGTTTATGATCAAGATTATCTATGAACAATATTTGATTCCTCTCTGAATTCTTATATGCATGATTTAAATATCTTTGCAAGTCTCTTTGAATTATCAGTTTGGTTTGGCCTACTAGATTGATCTTTCTTGCAATGGGAGAAGTGCTTAGCTTTGGGTTCAATCTTGCGGTGCTCAATCCCAGTGACAGAAAGGGAAACGACACGTATTGTATTGTTGCCATCGAGGATAAAAAGATGGGGTTTATATCATATTTCTTGAGTTTGTCCCTCTACATCATGTCATCTTGTCGAATGCGTTACTCTGTTCTTATGAACTTAATACTCTAGATGCATGTTGGGTAGCGGTCGATGTGTGGAGTAATAGTAGTAGATGCAGAATCATTTTGGTCTACTTGTCACGGACTTGATGCCTATATACATGATCATGCCTAGATATTCTCATAACTATGTGCTTTTCTATCAATTGCTCCACAGTAATTTGTTCACCCATCGTAGATTATGCTATCTTGAGAGAAGCCACTAGTGAAACCTATGGCCCCGGGGTCTATTCTCCATTATATTATTTTCCTGTCAACCTGCCAATTTCTATCATTGTTTATTTTGCAATCTTTACTTTTCAATCTATACAACAAAAATACCAAAAATATTTATCTTATTATCTCTATCAGATCTCACTTTTGCAAGTGGCCGTGAAGGGATTGACAACCCCTTTATCGCGTTGGTTGCAAGGTTCTTGATTGTTTGTGTAAGTACGAGGGACTTGCGTGTAGTCTCCTACTGGATTGATACCTTGGTTCTCAAAAACTGAGGGAAATACTTACGCTACTTTGCTGCATCACCCTTTCCTCTTCAAGGGAAAACCAATGCATGCTCAAGAGGTAGCAAGAAGGATTTCTGGCGCCGTTGCCGAGGAGATCTACGCCAAGTCAAGACATACCACGTACCCATCACAAACTCTTATCCCTCGCATTACATTATTTGCCATTTGCCTCTCATTTTCCTCTCCCCCACTTCTAAAACGATTTTCAAAAACCTTCTCCTTTTCTTCGCCTTCTTCCCCTATGTATCTTTGTTTGTGTTTCCATGTGCCTTCTATTTGCTTGCATCTTTGCTTGCTAAAAATCTATTGATATGGATCCACTTAAAGTGTTCTACTTGGATCATCTTTGATCCTTATGCGCTCGTGTTGAAACCCCAACTAGCCTAGTTGATGGGAAATCTTTAGATGAGCATGCTCATTTAGTGCGTCACCATTTGTCTGAAAAAGGGAGACTCTTATGGGATCAAACAAACAAATTGTTGTGTTATGCTTGGAATCTTTGTGAAATTTATGATTTTACTTGTTGCTCTAAGAACCCTAAAAAGCACCTCCCCTACCTATGTGAGTTTAATGACAATGAAATCTTATCTTCTTATGCAAAGGGTGTTTGCAGTTACTACGAGATCGAACAAATTGAAGAATTTGTTGTTTTTAAGGGTGCTTATGAAGTTGCTTCTTTGATTGAAAAGTATGATATTACTGTATACGAATCTGAAAATTTTGACATACTTAAATATTGCTATGAAAACTATGATCATAATGTCTATGTCAAAGAATTTATTGAAAGAATCACCGTTGCTTCAGAAGAAAATAATGATATGCATGAATCTATAGATAACTATGATTCCGATGATTTGATTAAAATATCCCTTGATGAACATGATGCTTGCTATTCTTGTGGCCATGATGCCAATATTTACGAAGATGAATTTGCTATAGTTCCTTATGTTAAACATGAGATCGTTGATATTGCACCCATACTTGATAGTTCCTTAGATGAAAAGCATGATTGAAATGATGTTATTATAAATTCTCTTAATGTCAATTGTGTTAATGATATGCAAAACCTCAAGCATGGGGATGCTAGTTTTGCTATGTCCACTACTTGTTGCAATGATCATGATTGGGGTGATTCTTCTTTTGATCTTGAAATTTTATTTAAGCCCCATGATGAATATGAGATTGATAATAGTATTTGCAATATTATTGAAAGTGGGTTTGGAAGAGTGTTAACTTTAGATCCCACATATTTGGAGAATGTTCAATCTTATGAATTTTTTGATAAAAGTGGGTTTGGAGAGGTCATGACTTTATTTAATATTAATCCCACTATTTTGGAAGAGTGTCAACTTTGAATGCATGTGGAATGTGTTGAAAATATTTTATGTGATAGCTATTTTGTTGAATTTGCTTATGATCCCACATGTAATTATTATGAGAGAGAAAAATATGATTGTAGAAATTTTCATGTTGCTAAATTACCTCTAGTTATGTTGAGATTGCTATTATTTCTTTCCGCTTCCTTGCATATGCTAGTTTTTGCTTGCTATGATAATCTGTTTGGCTATAAGATTCCTATGCATAGGAAGTATGTTAGACTTAGATGTGTTTGTCATGTGTTTCATGATGCTCTATTTTTGCTTCAATTCTTGTCTTTCATGTGAGCATCATCAAAATCTCTTCGCCTAGCTAGGGGCTTTAAAGAATAGCGTTTGTTGGGAGGAAACCCATTTTTATTTTTGTTATTTACTTTTTGTTCCTGTTTAGTAATAAATAATTTATCTAGCCTCTGTTATTATTGTGTTTTTATGCTTTAATTAGTGTTTGTGCCAAGTAAAGCCTTTAGGATCTTCTTCGATGATTGTTGTTTGATCTTGCTGAAAAAAACGGAAAGTATGCGCTCACGAGAATAATTTTCATTTTTAACCAGAGAGCGACAAAATACCAATTCCAACTTCAGTAGATCAATATACAAATTATTTAGGCCGTAATAATTTGGTAGGAATTTTGGATTTAAAGAAGTATTGGAAACCTACAGACTACTACAGACTATTCTGTTTTTGACAGATTCTGTTTTTCGTGCGTTGTTTGCTTATTTTGATGAATCTATGGCTAGTATCGGGGGGTATGAACCATAGAGAAGTTGGAATACAGTATGTTTAACACCAATATAAATAAATAATGAGTTCATTACAGTACCTTAAAGTTTTCATTTGTTTTCTTATACTAACGGAGCTCATGAGATTTTCTGTTAAGTTTTGTGTTGTGAATTTTTCATGTTTTGGGTAAAGATTTGATGGATTTTGGAATAAGGACTGGCAAGAGCCTAAGCTTAGGGATTCCCATGGCACCCCAAGGTAAAATTCAAGGACAACCAAAAGCCTAAGCTTGGGGATGCCCCGGAAGGCATCCCCTTTTTCGTCTTCGTCCATCGGTAACTTTACTTGAGGCTATATTTTTATTCACCACATGATATGTGTTTTGCTTGCTGCGTCTTGTATGATTTGAGTCTTTGCTTATTAGTTTACCACAATCATCCTTGATGTACACACCTTTTGGAGAGACACACATGAATCGGAATTTATAAGAATACTCTATGTGCTTCACTTATATCTTTTGAGCTAGATAATTTTGCTCTAGTGCTTCACTTATATGTTTTTAAAGCACGGTGGTGGTTTTATTTTATATAAATTGTTGATCTCTCATGCTTCACTTATATCATTTTGAGAGTCTTTTATAACAGCACAATAATTTTCTTTGGCTATAAAACTAGTCCTAATATGATAGGCATCCAAGATGGGTATAATAAAAACTTTCATAAAAAGTGCATTGAATACTACGAGAAGTTTGATACTTGATGATTGTTTTGAGATATGAAGATGGTAATATTAGAGTCGTGCTAGTTGAGTAGTTGTTAATTTGAGAAATACTTGTTTTGAAGTTTGCAAGTCCTGTAGCATGCACGTATGGTGACCGTTGTGTGACAAATTTAAAACATGAGGTGTTCTTTGATTGTCATCCTTATGAGCGGCGGTCAGGGACGAGCGATGGTCTTTTCCTACCAATCTATCCCCCTTGGGGCATGCGCGTAATGCTTGGTTTTTGATGACATGTAGATTTTTGCAATAAGTATGTGAGTTCTTTATGACTAATGTTGAGTCCATGGATTATACGCACTCTCACCTTTCCATCATTGCTAGCGTCTTCAGTACCGTGCATTGCCCTTTCTCACCTTGAGAGTTGGCGCAAACTTCGCCGGTGCATCCAACCCCCGTGATATGATATGCTCTATCACACATAAACCTCCTTATATCTTCCTCAAAACAGCCACCATACCTACCTATTATGGCATTTCCATAGCCATTCCGAGATATATTGCCATGCAACTTTCCACCATTTCGTTTATTATGACACGCTTCATCATTGTCATATTGCCTTGCATGATCATGTAGTTGACATCATATTTGTGGCAAAGCCACCATACATAATTTATCATACATGTCACTCTTGATTCATTGCCCATCCCGGTAGACCACCGGAGGCACTCATATAGAGTTATATTTTGTTATAGTATCGAGTTGTAATCATTGAGTTGTAAATAAATTGAAGCGTGATGATCATCATTAATAGAGCATTGTCCCAAAAAAGAGAAAAAAAGAGAACAGAAATAAAAGGGACAATGCTACTATCCTTTTTCCACACTTGTGCTTCAAAGTAGCACCATGATCTTCATGATAGAGAGTCTCTTCTTTGTCACTTTCATATACTAGTGGGAATTTTTCATTATAGAACTTGGCTTGTATATTCCAACAATGGGCTTCCTCAAATGCCCTAGGTCTTCGTGAGCAAGCAAGTTGGATGCACACCCACTTAGTTTCTTTTGTTGAGCTTTCATACATTTATAGCTCTAGTGCATCCATTGCATGGCAATCCCTACTCCTTGCATTGGCATAAATTGATGGGCATCTCCATAGCCCGTTGATTAGCCACGTCAATGTGAGACTTTGTCCTTTTGTGTCCTCTCCACACTACCTCCATTATCATATTCTATTCCACCCATAGTGCTATGTCCATGGCTCACGCTCATGTATTGCATGAAAGTTGAAAAAAGTTTGAGATTATTAAAGTATGAAACAATTGCTTGGCTTGTCATTGGGGTTGTGCATGATGAGAGCATTTTTGTGTGACGAAAATGAAGCATAGCCAAACTATATGATTTTATCGGGATAAGCTTTCTTTGGCCATGTTATTTTGAGAAGACATAATTGCTTAGTTTGTATGCTTGAAGTATTATTATTTTTATGTGAATATTAAACTTTTATCTTCAATCTTTCGGATCAGAACATTCATGCCACAATAAATAGAATTACTTTGAAAATTATGCTAGGTACCATTCCACATCAAAAGTTCTGTTTTTATCATTTACCAACTCGAGGACGAGCAGGAATTAAGCTTGGGGATGCTTGATACGTCTCCAACGTATCTATAATTTTTTATTCTTCCATGCTATTATATTATCTGTTTTGGATGTTTAATGGGCTTTACTATGCACTTTTATATTATTTTTGGGACTAACCTATTAACCGAAGGCCCAGTGCAAATTGTTGTTTTTTTGCCTATTTCAGTGTTTCACAGAAAAGGAAATCCAAACGGAATAAAACCTTCGCGAGGATCGTTTTTGGAACAAACGCAGTCCAGGATACTTGGAGTGGACGTCAAGGAAGCAGCAAGGAAGCCACGAGGCAGGAGGGCGTGCCCCAGGGGGGTGGGTGCGCCCCCACCCTCGTGGGCCCCTTGCAGCTCCACCGACCTACTTCTTTCTCCTATATATACTCATATACCCTGAAAACATCCAGGAGCACCACGAAACTCTATTTCCACCGCCGCAACCTTCTGTACCCGTGAGATCCCATCTTGGGGCCTTTTCCGGCGCTCCGTCAGAGGGGGAATCGATCACGGAGGGCTTCTACATCAACACCATAGCCTCTCCGATGATGTGTGAGTAGTTTACCACATACCTTTTGGTCCATAGTTATTAGCTAGATGGCTTTCTTCTCTCTCGTTGGATCTCAATACAAAGTTCTCCTCGATTCCCTTGGAGATCTATTCGATGTAATTCTTTTTGTGGTGTGTTTGTCGAGATCCTATGAATTGTGGGTTTATAATCAAGATTATCTATGAACAATATTTCATTCTTCTCTGAATTCTTATATGCATGGTTTAAATATCTTTGCAAGTCTCTTCGAATTATCAATTTGGTTGGCCTACTAGATTGATCTTTCTTGCAATGGGAGAAGTGCTTAGCTTTGGGTTCAATCTTGCGATGCTCGATCCTAGTGACAGAAAGGGAAACAACACGTATTGTATTGTTGCCATCGAGGATAAAAAGATGGGGTTTATATCATATTGCTTGAGTTTATCCCTCTACATCATGTCATCTTGCCTAATGTGTTACTCTGTTCTTATGAACTTAATACTCTAGATGCATGCTAGATAGTGGTCGATGTGTGGAGTAATAGTAGTAGATGCAGAATCATTTTGGTCTACTTGTCACGGACGTGATGCCTATATACATGATCATGCCTAGATATTCTCATAACTATGCGCTTTTCTATCAATTGCTCGACAATAATTTGTTCACCCACCATACATTATGCTATCTTGAGAGAAACCACTAGTGAAACCTATGGCCCCCGGGTCTATTCTCCATTATATTATTTTCTCATCAACTTGCCAATTTCTATCGCCGTTTAATTTGCAATCTTTACTTTTCAATCTATACAACAAAAATACCAAAAATATTTATCTTATTATCTTTATCATATCTCACTTTTGCAAGTGGCCGTGAAGGGATTGACAACCCCTTTATCGCATTGGTTGCAAGGTTCTTGATGGTTTGTGCAGGTACGAGGGACTTGCGTGTAGTCTCCTACTGGATTGATACCTTGGTTCTCAAAAACTGAGGGAAATACTTACGCTACTTTGTTGCATCACCCTTTCCTCTTCAAGGGAAAACCAATGCATGCTCAAGAGGTAGCACTCATCGGTGAAGCATAGGGGGTGTGCAGCGCCTCTTTATCGGGCCATGTCACGACGCAGTTCGGATGGAGTCTGTATGCGGTTTTCAGCCTGGGGTTGGTTACGCTTATCGCACCCGGCTCGATAGCCCTCCTCTCGCGCCAGAGCACGCCCCCGCGATCCGTAGATTCACCTGGTCTGACCTGCCCTATTTTCCAGGTCCTTTCGTAGGTCGTATGTGTATCCCCGAGCTGTTGTTTCTCTGCTTTTTCGGCAAGGTGGTGCGGGCTGGTGTTCGGCTTGAGTTGTCGTTCTGTCCCGGCCACATGGTGGTCTATCGGGTCCATCAGTCGTGTTACGCACGGGTGGTGTGGGCTCCAGCGCCTCGTCGTCGAATTGGGGTAGCAGCTTGCGCTTCAGGTAACTCTTTTTCGGTCGCTCAAGGCCGTATTCTTCGGCTGCCAGGACATTAGTCCATCTGTCGTTGATCAGGTCTTGGTCAGCTTGAAGCTTCTGTTGTTTCTTTTTTAGGCTTCTAGCCGTGACTATTAGCCGGCGCTTGAGGCGCTCTTGTTCGAGGGGTTCCTCTGGCACGATAAAAATTTTGTCGTCGAGGCTTACATCATCCTCGGAGAGTGGCAGATAGTTGTGTCCTCCGAGTCGTTGTTCCCTGTTTGTTCATCAGGGTCAACTTGCCCGTCCTCCCGATCATCCTGTTCAGATGTTGGTTCGATGGGGTTTTCTTGGTCTTCGGTGTTCTCCGGACTATCATTGTCTTCGGTGCCAGTATTGCTGTTCTTACCGCGACGAGATTTAGAGTGGCACCGCTGACGTCGATGTTTCGACGATATCTCAGGAGGTTCATCCTCGACTGGGTTTTTCTCGTCATCGCTGTCGCCATTTTTAGGTGTATCCACCATATATACGTCATAAGAGGAGGTGGCCGTCCAACGTCCGGTGACCGGCGGGTTTTGAGCCTGCTCCTCTCCAGCATCGTCGTCCATACCGTCGATGTCTTCAGAGGTGTAATCGAGCATGTCGGTTAGGTCCTCGATAGTGGCTATGAAGTGAGTGGTGGGTGGGAAGTAAAATTCCCTATTTCCAGCCCCTAGTCCGGGTTGGGCATGATTCAGAACCGGTTCCTCTGTGATGACGAGGGATCGCATTAGGTCCAAAGCCTCGTTTAAGAGTGGGGTTTGGACATGGTTAGAAGTTTCTAGGCCGATCTCGCATGACGTGGGCCTCCAGGGTTCGGAAGTAGTATCCAGAGAAGAGTCCGCACTTGCAATGATTGCCGGAGACACTATTCTTCCTGTGTTGAGCTCTAAGGCCACAGAGAGTCCGGTGGGTGCTAGACTCCCGTCTTCGGACTTGATGACGGGCTCCGGATCTAAGGCCGGAGCGGTGGTTGAGGCCACGAACCCTTGGAAGATCAAGTCTCCTCGGATATCAGCGACATAGTTCATGTTTCCAAAACTGATCTAGTGACCAAGGGCGTAGCTGTCGATCTGCTCCAGGTGGCCAACCGAGTTGGCTCGCAATGCGAAGCCACCGAATACAAAGATTTGGCCTGGGAGAAAAATCTCCTTCGTGACAACATTGTTGTAGATGATTGATGGATCCATCGAGCCTTTCGACGATGACACGGTGGAACTCTCAATGAAAGCACCAATGTCGGTGTCAAAACTAGCAGATCTTGGGCAGGGGGTCCCGAACTGTGCGACTAAGGATCGATGGTAACAGGAGACAGGGACACAATGTTTTACCCAGGTTCAGGCCCTCTTGATGGAGGTAATACCCTACGTCCTGCTTGATTGACTTTGATGAATATAGGGGTTACAAGAGTTGATCTACCACGAGATCGTAATGGCTAAACCCCAATTGTCTAGCATGTATGATTATGACTATGCCTCTATGGACTAAACCCTCTGGTTTATATAGACACCGGAGGGGGCTAGGGTTGTATAGAGTCGGTTTACAGAGAAAGGAATATTCATATCCGCATGCTAAGCTTGCCTTCCACGCCAAGGAGAGTCCCATCCGGACACGAGGGAAGGCCTTCTATCTTGTATCTTCACGGCCCATCTGTCCGGCCCACATCACGTAGCCCGGACACCCGAGGACCCCATAATCCAGGACTCCCTCAAATTGCTTTGAAGCATTCGTGGCAGTGTCATGCGTGGCAGAGTCATCATTGGTAGAGTAGGATGTAGCTTTGCGGGGCTATCCATCCAATGGACGAATGCCTTCATCAATAACTACAGCCTTCCCCTTCTCATCAGATGAGGAAATAGGTCGTTTAAAGACTTCAATCGGGGGCAAGTAGCTGAGATGATTTTGAAAGTTAGCCTTATAATGAACTAAAGACCTTGATCCCAGGAATCTCATAATACAAGGAGCGTAAGGCTTCAACTCTAAATGTGACAGAGCGACATTTTCCAGAGTCCTCATGAAGAAATCATGGTAGTTAATAGGCACACCATGTATGATGTTGAAAAGCAGATTCTTCATGATGCCAATGACCCCTTCTTCATTAGAGTTGTGGCCCTTGATTGGACTAAGGGTCTTGGTCAATATCCTATAAATTGTCCTTGACACATAGAGCAATTCCTCGACAAGGAATTTGGCCGAGGAGCTTGGCCAGACTTCAAAGGCTTCATCAGGACTTGCATGAAATGATCAGATAGTTCAGCGTCACGGTAGATGAGCCTTGCACCTTCGAGGGGAGGACTAACTGGGATGGCATGAAGCAATTCAGAAGCTAGTGCTTTGTAGTGAGTGTTTTCAGTCCTCTAGTCCAACACCCATGATTTCACATCGTCAGAGTTGCCAGTGATGTGTAACATAGCATAGAACTGAAGAATGAGTTCTTCATTCCAGTCGCAGATGTCGGTGCAGAAGTTGAGCAGCCCAGTGTCATGAAGAACACTAAGGACTGGGGTGAAGCAGGGCAGTACTCCATATCCACATGAGGAATGTGCTCATGGTCAAAGATCTTGTGCTTATCAAATAGAAGTGAAAAATAGAAGTTCATCTCACTTGTTGTCCAGAAGCACTTGTGTCGAAGACAAGCAGAGTCATATGGATTGTATTCCGTGAAGAAAATGTGTTCATTGAAGAACTCATCAGCTTTGAACTTCTGTTTCTTGGAGAAGGGATTCTTTGGCTTGGGCTGAGGAGTGTCAGTTAATGTCTTCACAGCCTCTGGAATCACAGTCTCTGGAGCTGCAGGCTGAGGAATTTCAGTTGCAATGTCATCAATAGTAGCCTGGGTCTCCATTTCTTCAGCAGCATTTGCATCAGCGCTAGTGGCTAGAACTTCTTTAGGGATGGTAATAAGAGAAGCTTGAGGTTCTTCAGAGCCTGTGTGAATTTCTTCAATTTGGACCGGGGACTGAGGAATCTGTTGCAGAGGTGTGAACAGTGGTGAATTGGGGTGAAGACTTTCCCAGTAGTCATCATTCAGAATTGGAGTGGTGCACCCAATGTCCATGTCTTCATCTTCCTCATCAATTTCTTCAACGCCGGCCTCTTCAGTAGTGAACTGAGGCATGGGCGACGAAACTAGTGGGGTTGAAGGGATGTTATCCACTTCAATTTCTTCATCCAACTGCTCTTACGAAGTAGCAAAGGGATCTTCTTCATCTGATTCATTTGGAATTTCGTAATTTCCACCAAAGGGAACAATATCCTTTGATGGCATGCTTGAAACAGGAACCGCATTGATAGGATTTTCAAACGAGCTTGTCAAAGTCTTCGCCTTCTTGGGAGCAGAAGACTCTGAGGAAGCAGATACTTTCCTTTTCTTCATAGCTGCTCGTTCTGCAGCCTTGGTTTTCTTCGCTTCTGATGCAGAAGGAAGGTTGATGCTTGTTGTGGGTGCAGGAGGAGCAGAGGAATTTGGTTCATTTTCCTCAGGCGCAACTGATGAGGTTGCCATAACAGTGACAATGTCTTCAGGCACAGCAGCAGAAGCCTCAGCTGGCCTGGATTGATCCTCGGGCGCAACACTAGAGGTTGCCCTGTCAGTTTCTTCAGTGGCTGGAATGTCTTCATCAGCCCTGGTACTTCCATTTTCTTCAGCAACCCGATTTTCATCAGCGGTGCTGGCATGCTCTTCGGTAGGCTGAGCAGACGCTTCATCCTGAGGAATTTCTTGTTGTGCTGGGGATGCAACGCTGGAGGCGAATCCCTTCGCTATCTTAACGAATCTGACTTTGGCTCCTAGCCAATCTGCACAATAAGCGTCAAATTCATCACTGAGTCCTTCGATCTCAGCTTGCATGGCCACAAGTTCATCAGTTGTCATTTTGACAACATGTTTCTTCAAAAAACGCTCCTTCTTGTAGTAAGCTTTCTTCAACTACCTCGCCTTCTCGAACTTCCATTTTTCTTCGCCTATCAATGCGGTCAGCATATGACTTTGGCCAGGTGTGAGATTGAAGTCAGGCACAAGAGTGTTGGGGTCCTTGTGCTAGAGGTCAATGAAGTCCAGGATCAACTTGGGATCCAGCAGAAGAGGCACATTGGTGCCTTTGTCTCTAGCGGCCCGTTGTTGTCTGTCTCCGATGATTTGTTCTAATTCTTCATCATCAGCCTCGTCTTCACTAGAAGGAACCTGGAAAGCGACCTGCTTCTTGTGAGGACTTGGCCTTGTTCCTCGTCCAGCAGTGGCCTTAGTCTTCAGCAAGGTTGGGTCAGTTGAGGACTGAAGAGGAGCTGAGGAACTTGCAAAGGCTTCTGATGCAATTGAGATGCCAGTAGTCCTTTGGCACGAGGTGAGGTGCACAGGTGCTGAGGACTTTGCAGGAGCAGCTGAAGATTTTTGCAGTAGAGGGGACTGGAGCTGCTTGAGGAATTTTCCGTGAGGGCTTTGAAGAGCTGGGCCGTGAGGGCATTGCTGAGGAGCTTGGTCGTGAGGGCATTGAAGAAGAGGCACTAGGCTTGTGTGCAGGCTTCTTGGGCATAGCCTTCTTCGGCTTGCTAGGAGAGGCCTCAGTACTAGCAGCAGCAGCAGAGTCTTCGTTGAATTTCCTCACTGCTTCCTTGGCCACCTTGGCCAACTTGGCTTGCCTCTTAGCCCATTCATCAGGATAGTCCTCACCGCGTTTGAAGCTAGTGGGATCTGCAATTTGACCAGGTGCCAACGGAGGTCTTGGGCAAGGAGGGTGTAACACGAATTTCTTCATGTATTTAGGAGTTACGTATCTGTACTCCCTCCATTCCCGTGCCCATCTCCTCTCAATCTTCTGTATGCACACCTTGCGCTCATTCTTGATTTCTTCAGCTAGTGTGCAGTACCCTGCATAGATGTCATCCGGGATCTCAAACACTATGTTGACTTTCTATCTCCCCCCCCTTCCGAGGTTTCTTGCCGTCAACCATTTTCTTCAGCTGAGGAAATTGAACAGTAGAGTTCTCTGAAGAGGTATGCAATCTGCCATCAAGGAATGCTGCAAATGAGTTAAGTTGATGAGAACCTAGTGATTCAGCAGCAGACATGAGTACCTGTGAATAGAGTATATGTGCTAAGAATTTCGAGAGGTCACATGCATTCTCAGAAGTTTTTGCAAAAAGAACAAGTTTGAGGAATTTGACCAGAGGTGTCTGAAGAAATTTAACTAAGCGTTCTTTGACTTAAGTTCCGGATTTGTGCAGATTGTAAAATCCACAGAATTGAGGACTCTTGAAGAAAAACGTTGCTTAGAGAAACAGATCAAGAACAGATGTATGTGAGGTGTTTACATGTGAGGAAGTTGAAGAATAAACATGTAACATACCAAAATTCTAAATTTTGGAATGTTATATTAAGTAAATATTTTTGATTGTCTGTTTGATTATGGTGTGATTGCTTGTGTGAAACTGAGTGAAATTTGAAACTTTTTTTAAAGTTGAATGCGAGGGAATGAAATGACTATCCAAACTTTCACTTTGCATTCTGACCTCCATGAATTCAAGCTCGTTTCATCACAAGACCCTAGAGTGAAGATGATATGACTTCTTCCATTTGAAATGAAAAGGGTTTGAAAAGATTTGAATTCCATCTGAAAATATTTCAAATTCGAAACTTTATGTAACTCAAAGATTTTCACGAGAGAAGATGAAATGACTTCTTCAATTATATTAAATATGAGTTGGAAGTTACAAACAATCAAAATGAAAGTCATTTGGAAGTATTTTGAAACTCCCTTTCAATTTGGAATTATTTGGATTTTTTTCAAATTATTGATCTCCTAAAAATAAATAAATGGAAATAAGGGTAAAATGATTCCCTTCAATGGAAAATTAGGAGAAAATAAATCTAAAATCATTTCGGTATTTCAAAAATGATTTTTGTTGGGTTTTAATGCAATAGTGTCATTGTTTGCTTTATTTATATTCTTTTAGGATTTTATTTGAACTTTAAAATTAGTTCATGTTTTAGGAAATGTTTTTCTGAACATTTTGATATATAATATGCCTATAAATCATTTGCATTTAGTTAGTTTTTTCTTTTGCTTTCCTATCTGTCTTTCTTTTAAAAAACGGCCGAAGCCCCGCAGGCCCCTCTCTCTCCCCCCTCACATGCGTCCCACTGGCCTAGCTCGGCGGGCCCGCACCCGAGAACTTCAGGAAGGCCACCCGCTCGCTCGCCCTCTCCCCGCTTCCACTGACGCGTGGGACCCGCACCCATCTCCCTCCTCCACACGCAACCACTGCAGCAGGATCGCGCTGCCGTCGCCGCCGTATCCCGGAGATCGTGGGATTCTCTCCCCGGTTTGCCCCCTCTCCCAAGTCGGCCTCCCCTCTGTAAATACCCCCCTATCCTCTTTGTTCCGCCCCTAAAGATGCCCCGAACCCCTCTCCCTCGCCGCCTATTGCTCGCCGGAGCTCCGCCTCCGCCACCGCGCCATTGTCACCCTAGGCACTCTCTCTGTCACCCCCATGCCCCACCATCTCCACCAATCACCTCGACCCCGTCCACCGCACCTCCCCGAGCACATGCCCGAGCTCCTGCGCCCTTGAAAGGCCGGCAACGCCGACCACCCGAACACCACCACTGCCTCGAGCTTGCCGCCGACCATCTCCGACCACCTCCACCGGCGCCACGACCACCGTTGGACTCGTCATCGCCTGCTTCATCTCCCTTGCCACCCCACCGATGCCGAAGATCACCGGAGCGCCGCCACCGTCATTGCCCGACACGCTCGCCGTCGACCACCACCGCGGTAAGCTCTCTCTCCCTCCTCGTCTATCCGATCTAGATTATACGGTCGTGATTAGATTAGATCGAGCACTTAGTTTTTTTACTAGATCGGTTTAGCTTCGGCTTATTTACGGTTTAGATCTAATCGGTTTACCCAGTCGGTTTTTGTTTTACTAGCACGTGTGGTTTTGTTAACTATCGGCCGAGCGTGTTATAGATAGGATCGCACATCCTCTAGGCCCAGTAGCAGCCCGACGTGTAGCACCTGTCCGATCTATTTTTTTAGTTTATTTTCGTTTCTGTTTTAAAAATAGAAAAGTTTCAATCTTAGGTATTCAATATCTTTTATGTTTTAAATCCAAATTGAGTGATTCTTTTTGCATTAGGTTCAAACTTTCTTGAAGTTTCTGTTAGTGCAATTGGATTTCAAATTTTAGTACTTTAAATTTGAGGTTGCATGAATTTGTTCAAATCACTATTTTGGTCATATTTTGAGTTTTATAAAATATCTTTGATTGATTCTTATTGCTATTGTTTTGATAGTATCTTTTCTATCCAGTAGCATATATTAATTTATTTATAGTTTAATTAAATTAGGGTTTTAAGCAAAACAATATTGTTTCAGTTCTAGTTTTGTTTAGTCTTTTCTTTATACTATTAATTGTTTTTAGATTATTTATTTGTGTCACTTTTGACAAATTTAGTTTTGTTTCTATTATTTAAGAGTAAACAATTTTATTCTTATTTCAAAATTTTATTTTTTTTAGTTTTGTAGGAAAACTTGTTTAGGTCATAGTTAGTGTTTCATAAAAGCTTTTTATTTGTTTCTTTTTGCAAATAAAATTTTATGAAAAATACTTTCTGTTAACTTAGTTGTTTTACATTTTATTTTCTGTTAACTTATTAGTTTAGTGTTTTAATTGCTGTTAAATTTTAAACTTACGGCAAAACTATGTTAGGTGTTTGTAGTAAAGTCGTAGATTTTCCTTAGTGGTTTTCTTTGTGATTTTACTTGAGGTTTCTTTGGAGTTCATTTGAGTTTATTGTTGCATTTTCTTTGTTGGATTAGTTGTTATGTTTGAGTGCTAGAATTGTTTGCTTATATGAATGCTATGTATGTTTATATAGATTTTCACCGGAGTGACGAATAATATCAAGTTATTTTCGATAGGGCTATTATTTTCATCAACTTACCAGGCAAGTTCACTTTGACCATGTTTTTCATACCTATGTTTTATTTTCATATAGTAGCACCCTTTCAACAATCCCTCCAGTAGTGTTATTGAATCTTGTAGTTGAGTAGAATGCATGAGGTAGGAACCCATCTCCCTGTTATCAAGCCCGGGACGTCCTTTAGTTTCAATGCTACGCCTATAGTAGACGGGGTCGGTATGAGTGCTCAGGAGTGGTGTGACTATGATGGACCCCCTACATCAATGGCAACAACTTCATGATGGCATCCGCAAGGGCTGCATCTTCAGGACTTCAAGACCTTAAGATTTCGAGACTCGAGACAAGAATTCAATACACACTATTGAAGGAAATATGCCCTAGAGGAAATAATAAAGTTATTATTTATTTCCTTATATCATGATAAATTTTTATTATTCATGCTAGAATTATATTAACCGGAAACATAATACATTTGTGAATATATAGACAAACAGAGTGTCACTAGTATGCCTCTACTTGACTAGCTTGTTGATCAAAGATGGTTATGTTTCCTAACCATAGACATGAGTTGTCATTTGATTAATGGGATCACATCATTAGGAGAATGATGTGATTGACTTGACCCATTCCGTTAGCTTAGCACTTGATCGTTTAGTTTGTTGCTATTGCTTTCTTCATGACTTATACATGTTCCTATGACTATGAGATTATGCAACTCCCATTTACCGGAGGAACACTTTGTGTGCTACCAAACGTCACAACGTAACTGGGTGATTATAAAGGTGCTCTACAGGTGTCTCCAAAGGTACTTGTTGGGTTGGCGTATTTCAAGATTAGGATTTGTCACTCCGATTGTCGGAGAGGTATCTCTGGGCCCTCTCGGTAATGCACATCACTTAAGCCTTGCAAGCATTGCAACTAATGAGTAGTTGCGGGATGATGTGTTACGGAACGAGTAAAGAGACTTGCCAGTAACGAGATTGAACTAGGTATTGAGATACCAACGATCGAATCTCGGGCAAGTAACATACCGATGACAAAGGGAACAAACGTATGTTGTTATGCGGTCTGACCGATAAAGATCTTCGTAGAATATGTAGGAGCCAATATGAGCATCCAGGTTCTGCTATTGGTTATTGACCGGAGACGTGTCTCGGTCATGTCTACATTGTTCTCGAACCCGTAGGGTTCGCACGCTTAACGTTACAATGACAGTTTCATTATGAGTTTATATATTTTGATGTACCGAAGGTTGTTCGGGGTCCCAGATGTGATCATGTACTTGACGAGGAGTCTCAAAATGGTCGGGACATAAAGATCGATATATTGGACGACTATATTTGGACACCGGAAAGGTTCCGGGTGAGATTGGTACAATACCGGATCACCGGGAGGTTATCGGAACCCCCCGGGAGGTATATGGGCCTTATTGGGCCTTAGTGGAAAAGAGGGGAAAGGAGCAAGGGAGGGGGCGCCCCCCCAAGCCCAATCCGAATTCGGAGGGGGGCCGACCCCCCCCCCCCTTTCCTTCCTCCCTTCTTCCTCTTCCTTCCCTCTCCTATTCCTAATAGGAAAAAGGGGAGTCCTACTCCCTGTGGGAGTTGGACTCCCCCCTAGGGCGCGCCACCCTCCTTGGCCGGACCCCTCCTCCACTCCTTTATATACGAGGGCAGGGGGACACCCCATAGGGACAACAGTTGATCATTGATCTCTTAGCCGTGTGCGGTGCCCCCCTCACCATAGTCCTCGACAATATTGTAGCAGTGCTTAGGCGAAGCCCTGCAACGGTAAACCATCAAGATCGTCACCACGCCGTCGTGCTGACGGAATTCATCCCCGACACTTTGCTGGATCGGAGTCTGGGGATCGTCATCGAGCTAAACATGTGCTAGAACTCGGAGGTGTCGTAGTTTCGGTGCTTGATCGGTCGGGCCGTGAAGACGTACGACTACATCAACCGCGTTGTGCTAACTCTTCCGCTTCCGGTCTACGAGGGTACGTAGAAAACACTCTCCTCTCTCGTTGCTATGCATCACCATGATCTTGCGTGTGCGTAGGAATTTTTTTTGAAATTACTATGTTCCCCAACAGTGGCATCCGAGCCTAGGTTTTATGTGTTGATGTTATGCACGAGTAGAACACAAGCGAGTTGTGGGCGATATAAGTCATACTGCTTACTAGCATGTCATACTTTGGTTCGGCGGTATTGTTGGATGAAGCGGGCTAGACCGACATTACGCGTACGCTTACGCGAGACTGGTTCTACCGACGTGCTTTGCACACAGGTGGCTGGCGGGTGTCAGTTTCTCCAACTTTAGTTGAACCGAGTGTGGCTACACCCGGTCCTTGCGAAGATTAAAACAGCACCAACTTGACAAACTATTGTTGTGGTTTTGATGCGTAGGTAAGAACGGTTCTTGCTAAGCCCATAGCACCCACGTAAAACTTGCAACAACAAAATAGAGGACGTCTAACTTGTTTTTGCAGGGCATGTTGTGATGTGATATGGTCAAGACATGATGCTAAATTTTATTGTATGAGATGATCATGTTTTGTAACCGAGTTATCGGCAACTGGAAGGAGCCATATGGTTGTAGCTTTATTGTATGCAATGCAATCGCGTTGTAATGCTTTACTTTATCACTAAGCGGTAACAATAGTCATGGAAGCATAAGATTGGCAAGACGACAACGATGCTACGTTGGAGATCAAGGTGTCGCGCCGGTGACTATGGTGATCACAAGCACAAGATGATGATGGCCATATCATATCACTTATATTGATTGCATGTGATGTTTATCTTTTATGCATCTTATCTTGCTTTGATTGATGGTAGCATTATAAGATGATCTCTCACTAAATTTCAAGATAAAAGTGTTCTCCCTGAGTATGCACCGTTGCCAAAGTTCGTCGTGCCCAGACACCACGTGATGATCGGGTGTGATAAATTCTACGTCCATCTACAACGGGTGCAAGCCAGTTTTGCGCACGCAGAATACTCAGGTTAAACTTGACGAGCCTAGCATATGTAGATATGGCCTCGGAACACTGAGACGGAAAGGTCGAGCGTGAATCATATAGTAGATATGATCAACATAGTGATGTTCACCATTGAAAACTACTCGATTTCACGTGATGATCGGTTATGGTTTAGTTGATTTGGATCACGTGATCACTTAAGTAATATGATTCATTGAACTTTAATTTATCATGAACTTAGTCCTGGTAGTATTAGCATATCTATGTTGTAGATCAATAGCTCGCGTTTAGCTCCCCTGTTTTATTTTTGATATGTTCCTAGAGAAAACTATGTTGAAAGATGTTAGTAGCAACGATGCGGATTGGATCCGTGATCTGAGGTTTATCCTCATTTCTGCACAGAAGAATTATGTCCTTAATGCACCGCTAGGTGACAGACCTATTGCAGGAGCAGATGCAGACGTCATGAACGTTTGTCTAGCTCAATATGATGACTACTTGATAGTTTAGTGCACCATGCTTAACAGCTTAGAATCGGGACTTCAAAGACGTTTTGAACGTCATGGATCATATGGATGTTCCAGGAGTTGAAGTTAATATTTCAAGCAAATACCCGAGTTGAGAGATATGAAGTCTCCAACAAGTTCTATAGCTAAAAGATGGAGGAGAATAGCTCAAGCAGTGAGCATGTGTTCAGATTGTCTGGGTACTACAATCGCTTGAATCAAGTGGGAGTTAATCTTCCAGATAAAATAGTGATTGACAGAATTCTCTAGTCACCATCACCAAGTTAGTAGAACTTCGTGATGAACTATAGTATGCAAGGGATGATGAAAACAATTCCCGAGCTTTTCATGATGATGAAATCGATGAAGGTAGAAGTCAAGAAAGAGCATCAAGTGTTGCTGATTAACAAGACCACTAGTTTCAAGAAAAGGGCAAAAGGAAAGAAAGGGAACTTCAAGAAGAATGGCAAGCAAGTTGTCGCTCATGTGAAGAAGCCCAAGTCTGGTCCTAAGCCTGAGACTAAGTGCTTCTACTGCAAAGGGACTGGTCACTGGAAGCGGAACTACCCCAAGTATTTGGCGGATAAGAAGGATGGCAAAGTGAACAAAGGTATATTTGATATACAGATTATTGATGTGTATTTTACTAGTGTTCGTAGCAACCCCTCGGTATTTTATACTGGTTCAGTTGCTAAGAGTAGTAACTCGAAACGGGAGTTGCAGAATGAACAGAGACTAGTTAAGGGTGAAGTGACGATGTGTGTTGGAAGTGGTTCCAAGATTGATATGATCATCATCGCACACTCCCTATGCTTTCGGGATTAGTGTTGAACCTAAATAAGTGTTATTTGGTGTTTGCGTTGAGCATGAATATGATTTGATCATGTTTATTGCAATACGATTATTCATTTAAGTAAGAGAATAAATTGTTGTTCTGTTTACATGAATAAAACCTTCTATGGTCATACACCCAATGAAAATGGTTTGTTAGATCTCGATTGTGGTGATACACATTCCCATAATATTGAAGCCAAAAGATGCAAAGTTAATAATGATAGTGCAACTTATTTGTGGCACTGCCATTTAGGTCATATTGGTGTAAAGTGCATGAAGAAAATCCATGCTGATGGGCTTTTGGAATCACTTGATTATGAATCAGTTGATGCTTGCGAACCGTGCCTCATGGGCAAGATGACTAAAACTCCATTCTCCGGAACAATGGAGCAAGCAACTGACTTATTGGAAATAATACATACTGATGTATGCAGTCAGATGAATGTTGAGGCTCGCGGTGGGTATCGTTATTTTCTGACCTTCACAGATGATTTGAGCAGATATGGGTATATCTACTTGATGGAACATAAGTCTAAAACATTTGAAAAGTTCAAAAACTTCAGAGTGAAGTGGAAAATCATCGTGAAAAGAAAATAAAGTTTCTACGATCTGATCGAAGAGACAAATATTTGAGTTACGAGTTTGGTCTTCAATTAAAACAATGTGGAATAGTTTCACAAAATCGTGCCACCTGGAACACCACAGCATAATGGTGTGTCCGAACATCATAACCGTACTATTATTGGATATAGTGCAATCTATGATGTTTCTTACCGATTAACCAGTATAGTTTTGAGGTTATGCATTAGAGACAACTACATTCACGTTAAATAGGGCACCATATAAATCCGTTGAGATGACACCGTATGAACTATGGTTTGGCAAGAAACCTAAGCTGTCGTTTCTTAAAGTTTGAGGTTGCAATGCTTATGTGAAAAAGATTCAACCTGATAAGCTCAAACCCAAATCAGAGAAGTGTGTCTTCATAGAATACCCAAAAGAAAATGTTGGGTACACCTTCTATCACAGATCCGAAGGCAAGTTATTCATTGCTGAGAATGGATCCTTTCTAGAGAAGGAGTTTCTCCCAAAAGAAGTGAGTGGGAGAAAAGTAGAACTTGATGAGGTAACTGTACCTTCTCCCTTATTAGAAAGTAGTTCATCACAGAAATCTGTTCCTGTGACTACTACACCAATTAGTGAGGAAGCTAATGATGATGATCATGTAACTTCAGATCAAGTTACTACCGAACCTCATAGGTAAACCAGAGTGAGATCCGCACCAGAGTGGTACGGTAATCCTGTTCTGGAGGTCATGTTACTTGACCATGACGAACCTACGAACTATGAGGAAGCAATGATGAGCCCAGATTCCGTGAAATGGCTTGAGGCCATGAAATCTAAGATGAGATCCATGTATAAGAACAAAGTATGGACTTTGATTGACTTGCCCAAAGATCGGCGAGCCATTGAGATTAAATGGATCTTCAAGAGGAAGACGGACGCTGATAGTAGTGTTACTATCTACAAAGCTAGAATTGTCGCAAAAAGGTTTTCGACAAGTTCAAGGTGTTGACCACGATGAGAATTTCTCACTTGTATCTATGCTTAAGTCTGTCCGAATCATGTTAGCTATTGCCACATTTATGAAATCTGGCAAATGGATAAACAAAACTGCATTCCTTAATAGGATTTATTAAAGAAGAGTTGTATATGATGCAACCAGAAGGTTTTGTCGATCCTAAAGGTACTAACAAAATATGCAAGCTCCAGTGATCCATCTATGGACTGGTGCAAGCATCTCGGAGTTGGAATATACGCTTTGCTAAGTTGATCAAAGCATATAGTTTTATACAGACTTGCGGTGAAGCCTTTATTTACAAGAAAGTGAGTGGGAGCACTACAACATTTCTGATAAGTATATGTAAGACATATTGTTGATCGGAGATGATGTAGAATTATTCTGCAAAGCATAAAGGAATGTTTGAAAGGAGTTTTTTTTCAAAGAAAGACCTCGGTGAAGCTGCTTACATATTGAGCATCAAGATCTATAGAGATAGATCAAGACGCTTGATAAGTTTTTCAATGAGTACATACCTTGACAAGATTTTGAAGTAGTTCAAAATGGAACAGTCAAAGAAGGATTTCTTGCCTGTGTTACAAGGTGTGAAGTTGAGTAAGACTCAAAACCCGACCACGGCAGAAGATAGAGAGAGAATGAAAGTCATTCCCTATGCCTCAGCCATAGGTTCTATAAACTATGCCATGTTGTGTACCAGACCTATTGTATACCCTGCCCTGAGTTTGGCAAAGGAGTACAAAAGTGATCTAGGAGTAGATCACTGGACATTGGTCAAAATTATCCTTAGTGGAATAAGGATATGTTTCTCGATTATGGAAGTGACAAAAGGTTCGTCGTAAAGGGTTACGTCCATGCAAATTTTGACACTAATCTAGATGACTCTAAATATCAATATGGATACATATTGAAAGTGGCAGCAAATAGCTAGAGTAGCTCTGTGCGGAGCATTGTTGACATAGAAATTTGCAAAATACTTACGGATCTGAATGTAGGAGACCCGTTGACTAAACTTCTCTCACAATCAAAACATGATCACACCTCAGTACTCTTTGGGTGTTAATCACATAGCGATGTGAACTAGATTATTGACTCTAGTAAACCCTTTGGGTGTTGGTCACATGTCAATGTGAACTATGGGTGTTAATCACATGGTGATGTGAACTATTGGTATTAAATCACATGGCGATGTGAACTAGATTATTGACTCTAGTGCAAGTGGGAGACTGAAGGAAATATGCCCTAGGGGCAATAATAAAGTTATTACTTATTTCCTTATATCATGATAAATGTTTATTATTCATGCTAGAATTGTATTAACCGGAAACATAATACATGTGGGAATACATAGAAAAACAGAGTGTCACTAGTATGCCTCTACTTGACTAGCTCATTGATCAAAGATGGTTATGTTTCCTAACCATAGACATGAGTTGTCATTTGATTAACAGGATCACATCATTAGGAGAATGATGTGATTGACTTGACCCATTCCGTTAGCTTAGCACTTGATCGTTTAGTTTGTTGCTATTGCTTTCTTCATGACTTATACATGTTCCTATGACTATGAGATTATGCAACTCCCGTTTACCGGAGGAACACTTTGTGGGCTACCAAACGTCACAACGTAACTGGGTGATTATAAAGGTGCTCTACAGGTGTCTCCAAAGGTACTTGTTGGGTTGGCATATTTCGAGATTAGGATTTGTCACTCCGATTGTCGGAGAGGTATCTCTGGGCCCTCTCGGTAATGCACATCACTTAAGCCTTGCAAGAATTGCAACTAATGAGTAGTTGCAGGATGATGTGTTACGGAACGAGTAAAGAGACTTGCCGGTAACAAGATTGAACTAGGTATTGAGATACCGACGATCGAATCTCGGGCAAGTAACATACTGATGACAAAGGGAACAAACGTATGTTGTTATGCGGTCTGACCGATAAAGATCTTCGTAGAATATGTAGGAGCCAATATGAGCATGCAGGTTCCGCTATTGGTTATTGACCGGAGACGTGTCTCGGTCATGTCTACATTGTTCTCGAACCCGTAGGGTCCGCACGCTTAATGTTACGATGGCAGTTTCATTATGAGTTTATATATTTTGATGTACCGAAGGTTGTTCGGAGTCCCGGATGTGATCATGGACTTGACGAGAAGTCTCGAAATGGTCGAGACATCAAGATCGATATATTGGACGACTATATTTGGACACCGGAAAGGTTCCGGGTGAGATTGGGACAATACCGGATCACCGGGAGGTTATCGGAACCCCCCGGGAGGTATATGGGCCTTATTGGGCCTTAGTGGAAAAGAGGGGAAAGGAGCAAGGGAGGGGGCACCCCCCCAAGCCCAATCCGAATTGGGAGGGGGGCCGACCCCCCCCTTTCCTTCCTCCCTCCTTCCTCTTCCTTCCCTCTCCTACTCCTAATAGGAAAAAGGGGAGTCCTACTCCCTGTGGGAGTTGGACTCCCCCCTAGGGCGCGCCACCCTCCTTGGCCGCCCCCCTCCTCCACTCCTTTATATACGGGGGTAGGGGGACACCCCATAGAGACAATAGTTGATCATTGATCTCTTAGTCGTGTGCGATGCCCCCCTCCACCATAGTCATCGATAATATTGTAGCGGTGCTTAGGCGAAGCCCTGCGATGGTAAAACATCAAGATCGTCACCATGCCATCGTGCTGACGGAATTCATCCCCGACACTTTGCTGGATCGGAGTCCGGGGATCGTCATCGAGCTGAACGTGTGCTAGAACTCGGAGGTGCCGTAGTTTCGGTGCTTGATCGGTCGGGCCGTGAAGACGTACGACTACATCAACCGCGTTGTGCTAATGCTTCCGCTTCCGGTCTACGAGGGTACGTAGACAACACTCTCCTCTCTTGTTGCTATGCATCACCATGATCTTGCGTGTGTGTAGGAATTTTTTTGAAATTACTATGTTCCCCAACAACTACTGGGTGAAGGACGGATTTAATGGGCTCCCTGGAGCAGCCAGTGGATGGTCGGGATGTATGGAGAAGCGCCATGACATATTGCGGAAAGCTTCACCCAGACTCAAAGAGACGGAAGAATACTTCATGCTCGGAAGCTTACCCGTGCAACCGCAAGTCATTATGGGCTCTGGCTTGGTTGACCTTAGTAGTGACTCTGGTAGGGACGGTGCTAGCAGATGTAGAACTACGGTAGGATTGGATGACCACCGGACAGTGGTCAGAGGAACTCTTCGGAAGACCATGTTTCGGTCATCTTGTTTTCAAACACCCTGAAGTGCGAGAACGAAAAAAGAGGGATCGAATCTTGCGGGTAAAGTGTACAAACCCCTGTAGAGGGTTAAAACCTAATTGATTAGCCGTGTACTCGGTTACGGACAATTTGAGCATCTAGACTTCGATCTATCTTGGAACTCTCAATGCCGGACTGATTACTTAATTGTGGGCAACTTATGATGATTTTGGGCTATGAGACATCGATTGGCGGAACCATGTCACTCCGTAGTATAGACTCCTGATATTCCTTTGTTGTAGGGAAAATAAAACCAGCTTTTATGCAAAAACCTCAGATACGGAGCCACAAAGCCATATTGCATATAGTATAGTTTTATCATCTGTTCTTCTTATAGTGATCTTGCCGGTACATTCATGGCTGCAATGGCTGCAATGTATCATGTTGCAGATATTTTCTTCGATGAGTAAAAGTTACGATACAGGGTTACGATCTACACTCAACCTGCCGATGGTGTTGATTGGACTCCACACCCGTTGATTGTTTCCGCAGAGACTTATAAGGTATATATCAGTTTTACGTTATTTATACATGTGATTGCACTTTGATATATACATTGATGTACTGCGTGCGCCGGCATACTGATCCAGGGATGGCACAAATACACAGAGGCTTGACCGTCTGAGGTCGGGTCGCTACAGAGATGGTATCACAGCACATGTTGACTGTAGGATGTGATCCTAGGAAATGACTTAGTAATATGAAGACCCCAATAGGAACGGCCTTTGTTTTGTACTACTCTCGTAACATGTGATTTCTTTTACTGAACCTTCCTTATTTCAAACTATAGATGGAGAGCTACGTTTTGAACAAAAGAGAACACTACAAGAAGGTTCTTGGAGGCCCCTTCCTTGTGGATCTAGTCAGGCTGCTGAAGCTACCGATACCTAAGATCAAGGCATCTAAGACGACATCTAGATCATGGGGAGTCAAGACCCAAGTTTTTGGCCGTAAAGACCCCAAGACTGCAGACATCAGCTTCGGAACTATAAATGGTGACTGTGATATGGGCATCAACACTGCCGTCCATGATGCTATTGCACGCTTATGCTATCGTCATCGTGCTGCACTAAACGCACACTTCTTTGGAAGGATTGGATGGCAGAAGTTTGATGGAGCAACTATTGCCATGATGGAAGCGCAAAAGATGAAGTTCTCCCCACTTTAGTGTACAATCACGATCTAGCACAATACATCAAAAATCTTCAGATGGACATCCTGGAAGCCCTGTTTGATAATGAAGCACTACAAGAAGAGGTCAAGACTCAGAGACTGAAGGTAGACAAGCCGGAGGAAGAGAACCTTGAGATCCCGAGAATGCATCAGGAACTGAAAAGCAGCAGGACCATGTCTCATGCCAAGGACGTTGAGATCTAGAAGCTCAAGGAACAACTTCAGGACATACATGTCGTCACAAGAAACTCCGCGTCAACTAGGAAAATCTAGCAGAAGAATTGGAGGAGATCAAGTCCATACAGAAGAAGCCCCAATGGGGACAATGACCAAGTTCTTGATAAATTAGCTTAGTAGTAGCCCACCATGAGAGAAATAAAGATGACCGCTTTCTCAATTTAAGTATCTGACCGTACCAACTTATGTGGGTGGCAATACTGTAGAATCGATTGAATAAATGAATGCTTGGTTGATATTATTTTCTGTGTTTATTGAATGGTTGGATAGATGCGATATTCGTAGGCTTGTAGTCATTTCAACCTTGAGAGACGCAAGTTACGGAAGAATGGTAGAAGGCCTTCATATGGGAAAAGCATCAGGAATTGGAAACTCCCGAGCATTGAAGACCTGAAGAAATGAATACTTAGAAACAAAACCATAGTAGAATGGCCCATTAAAAATGGTACTTTTTTCTTTTGAGCTCAGATTTGTTTGTTGATGGGTGGGTATTTGCTTTCTCTTTCTATCTCAACCAGACCCTGAATCCTTGAACCCATGGACGAGCTGAATACCAAACTTTTCTGGAGACAAATAACTTTTTCCCCATGGAGATACATTATTTGTTTTGAGTACCCTCTTATCCTACACATGCAGATGACAACCCTTTATGAGTCTTTCCTCAAGGGCCCGGAAATGATCATGACCCTGACAAGTGATCATGATTATGATGAAGCATATTCACCTTGAAGGAGATGTAGTCTACAAAGGCTACCCCTTCATGCAAAAGGGAGTGGAACTTTGGTATGTGGAGGTACACCTCCACCGTATGAAAGGAGTTTTCCCAAAGACGATGGGACAATACTTTTAATATCACATGTACCACAAGCAACTTTCTTCGATGTTGTTTGTGAAGCAGCCATGGAAGCCATACCGCAGATTGGAGAAATACTTGAAGCAAGACTCCGTTATACTTAGGAATACCTAAGAGAAGTGCATGCAGAGATGATGGAGATGAAGCTCAAGGCCACTACGATGAAATAGGAGATTGAAGATTTCAAGGCGCATGTCGCACAATTCCAGTGGGACTGAAGAATACTCAAGGAGGAAAAATGAATAAAGTTGGAAGTAATGCCTAACCATACCAAACCATGTGGATGGCAGCATTTGTAATAAAGTACCTTTTGGAATTTGGATTTACGAAAAATGGTTAAGGATGTAATAAAAGATTTGATATGAAAATAATATGATTTATGGATAAACTAGTGCATTTCATTTTAGTTGTGGTAGTACTCCGTAAAGCCACGGGATCAATGAAGAAAGAAATGTGTTATTCATGACGGTCCATAGAAGGGAGCTGGACCAAATAAGTTGGAGTCTTGTATGATCGTCACCACAATGGTATGAACGAATGAAATACTATTGGATTTAAAAGAGGTATAATGTGGGAATATGGAACAACAATCCTCGAAATGATGAGTTAAAATTGTACAAGAGTTGAAGTGGGCCATAACCCACAGGCCCAGGAGTTAATAAGAAGCAAGCACACTCTTGCTGAAGGAAGAAAATTTGGAAGAAAAACTCTGATTTAATAAGCATACGTTTCTTAGGAGGATACGAAAACTTGAGAGTTATGAAGTAATGATAGATGTTTCATTCAGCTTGCAGAATCAATGGATTTATTCGAACTCAGTTCTTCGACAAGAGAAATCCTGCAATGCTTGTGAGTATGCCCAAGTGTTAGAATACGTGATTCGATGTCTGCATATGTAGTATTGGTTCAAGTATGAGATGGATTGGCCCCCATACCGGAGACTTCTATCATGAACTATCATATGTTGATGGAAAATCAGAGAGCCTTGAAAACCTTAGAAGAGTGTCAACACGTCAAGCCATAAAATCATAGAATGGTAGGACGATGGAACCCTTTGCAGGCAACCACTGCCAATCGTAGGATAAACGGTGAGATTCAACCAAACCCATTTTCTGCAGGAGAAACCATACATGGTTGACTACCATGAGAATTTCGATAGTTATTTAGTATTGGCGACAGACCAGTCAGCTAAGAAGACCCAGTCTCGGAAGAACCTCACCAAGATGAAAGGACATGTGTTTGACGAAAAGGATATGCCCCTACGGGAGAGCATCAGTGAAGGAGTTATTTGAGAGAACATGAGAAGACCGACACCGTCAACCCAAAGGGATGGAGTACATGAGTTCTATCGGAAACCTAACCCTGCTTTTAAGTGTGGCAGCACACTAGACCATTCCAATCAATGGAATTGCTGGAAGATGCCAAAGCCCTAACCTTTCTTGCTAGCCTCTTCGAATCTCGAGGACGAGATTCATTTTAAGTGTGGTAGGTTTGTAACATCCCAAAATTCTAAATTTTGGAAAGTTATACAAAATAAATATTTTTAATTGTCTGTTTGATTATGGTGTGATTGCTTGTGTGAAACTGAGTGAAATTATAAACTTTTTGAAAATTGAATGAGAGGCAATGAAATGACTTTCCCAAACGTTCACTTTGCATTCTGACCTCCATGAATTCAAGCGCGTTTCATCACAAGACCCTAGAGTGAAGACGATATGACTTCTTCCATTTGAAATGAAAAGGGTTTGAAAAGATTTGAATTTCATCTGAAAATATTTCAAATTCGAAACTTTATGCAACTCAATGATTTTCATGAGACAAGATAAAATGACTTCTTCAATTATATGAAATATGAGTTGGAAGTTACAAAGAATCAAATTGAAAGTCATTTGGAAGTATTTTGAAACTCCCTTTCAATTTGGAATTATTGGATTTTATTCAAATTATTTTTCTCCTAAAAATAAATAAATGGAAATAAGGGTAAAATGATTCCCTTCAATGGAAAATTAGGAGAAAATAAATTCAAAATCATTTTGGTATTTTAAAAATGATGTTTGTTGGGTTTTAATGCAACAGTAGCATTGTTTGCTTTATTTATATTTTTTTAGGATTTTATTTGAACTTTAAAAATAGTTCATGTTTTTTTGAACATTTTGATTAGTTTTTTCTTTTGTTTTCATGTCTGTCTTTATGAAAAAACGGCCGAAGCCCAGCAGGCCCCTCTATCTCCCCTCATATGCGGCCTACTGGCCCAGCTCGGCGCGCCGGCACCCGAGAACTTCGGGACGGAAACCCGCTCGCTCCCCCTCTCCCCGCTTCCGCTAACGCGTGGGACCCGCACCCATCTTCCTCCTTCGCACGCAACCGCCGCAGTAGGATCGCGCCGCCCCTGTATCTCGGAGATCGCGGGATCCTCCCCCAGATTCGCCCCCTCTCCCAAGTCCTGCCTCCCCTCTATAAATACCCCCCCTCTCCTCTCTGTTCCGTCCATAAAGACGCCCCAAACCTCTCTCCCTCACCGCCTATTGCTCGCCGGAGCTCCACCTCCGCCACCGCACCATTGTCGCCCTAGCAATTCTCTCTATCACCCCCGAGCCCCACCACTTCCACCAATCGCCTCGACCCCGTCGACCACACCTCCCAGAGCACACGCCCGAGCTCCTGCGCCCTTGGAACGCCGGCAACACCGGCAACGTCGACCACCCGAACGCCACCGCCACGTTGAGATCGCCGCCGACCGTCCCCGACCACCTCCACCGACGCCACAACCACCGTTGGACTCATCGTCGCCTGCTTCATCTCCCTAGCCACCCACCGACGCCGAAGATCACCGGAGCGCCGCCACCATCGTCGCCCGACGCGCTCGTCGTCGACCACCGTCGCGGTGAGCTCTCTCTCCCTCGTCGTCCATCCGATCTAGATTATACGGTCGTGGTTATATTAGATCGAATAGTTAGGTTTTTTTACTAGATCGGTTTAGCTTCGGTTTATTTACGGTTTAGATCTAATCGGTTTAGCCGGTCGGTTTTTGTTTTACTAGCACGTGTGGTTTTGTTAAGTATCGGCCGAGCGTGTTATAGATCGGATCGCACATCCTCTAGGCCCAGTAGCACCCCGACGTGTAGCACCTGTCCGATCTGTTTTTTTAGTTTATTTTCGTTTTTGTTTTAAAACATAAAAGTTCCAATCTTAGGTATTCAATATCTTTTATGTTTTAAATCCAAATTGAGTGATTCTTTTTGCATTAGGTTCAATATTTCTCGAAGTTTCTGTTAGTGCAATTGGATTTCAAATTTTATAGTTCAAATTTGAGTTTGCATGAATTTTTTCAAATCACTATTTTGGCCATATTTTGAGTTTTATAAAATAGATTTGATTGATTCTTTTTGCTACTGTTTTGTTAGTATTTTGTCTATCCAGTAGCATATATTGATTTATTTTTAGTTTAATTAAATTAGGGTTTTAAGCAAGACAATATTGTTTTAGTTCTAGTTTTGTTTTTTCTTTATAGTTTTAATTGTTTTTAAATTATTTATTTTTGTCACTTTTGACAAATTTAGTTTTGTTTCTGTTATTTAAGAGTAAACAATTTTATTCTTATTTCAAAAATTTATTTTTTTAGTTTTGTAGGAAAACTTGTTTAGGTCATAGTTAGTGTTTCATAAAAGCTTTTTATTTGTTTCTTTTTGCAAATAAAATTTTATGAAAAATACTTTCTGTTAACTTAGTTGTTTTGCATTTTATTTTCTATTAACTTATTAGTTTAGTGTTTTAATTGCTGTTAATTTTTTTACTTATGGCAAACCTATGTTAGGTGTTTGTAGTAAAGTCGTAGATTTTCCTTAGTAGTTTTCTTTGTGGTTTTACTTGAGGTTTCTTTGGAGTTCATTTGAGTTTATTATTGCATTCTTTTGTTGAATTAGTTGTTATTTTTTAGTGCTAGAATTGTTTGCTTATATGAATGCTATGTATGTTAATATAGATTTTCACCGGAGTGACGAATAATATCAAGTTATTTTCGATAGCGCTATTATTTTCATCAACTTACCAGGCAAGTTCACTTTCACCATGTTTTTCATACCTATGTTTTACTTGCATATAGTAGCACCCTTTCAACAATCCCTCCATTAGTGTTATTGAATCTTGTAGTTGAGTAGAATGCATGAGGTAGGAACCCATCTCCCTGTTATCAAGCCCGGGACGTCGTTTAGTTTTAATGCTACACTATAGTAGACAGGGTCGGCATGAGTGCTCGAGAGTGGTGTGAGTATGAAGGACCCCCTACGTCAATGGCGACAACTTCATGATGGCATCGGCAAGGGCTGCATCTTCAGGACTTCAAGACCTCAAGATTTTGAGACTCGAGACAAGAACTCAATACACACTACTGGGTGAAGGACGGATTTGATGGGCACCCTGGAGCAACCAGTGGATGGCCGGGATGCATGGAGAAGCTCCATGACATCTTGCGGAAAGCTTGACCCATACTCAAAGAGATGGAAGAATACTTCATGCCCAGAAGCTTACCTGTGCAACCGCAAGTCATTGTGGACTCTGGCTTGGTTGAACTTAGTTGTGACTCTGGCTGGGACGGTGCTAGCAGATGTAGAACTACGTTAGGATTGGATGAGCACCAGACAGTGGTCAGGGCAACTCTTCGGAAGTCCATGTTTCGGTCGCCTTGTTCTCAAACACCCTGAAGTGCGAGAACGAAAAAAGAGGGATCGAATCTTGCGGGTAAAGTGTACAAACCTCTGCAGAGGGTTCAAACCTAATCGATTAGACATGTCCCCGGTTACGAACAATTTGAGCATCTGGACTTGGATCTATCTGGAACTCTAAACACCGGACTGATGACTTCATTGTGGGCAACTTATGATGATTTTGGGCGATGAGACATTGGTTGGCGGAACCATGTCATGATAGAAAACTCTATAGTACAGACTCCTGATATTCCTTTGTTGCAGGGATAATAAAACCAGCTTTTATGCAAAAACCTCAGATACGGAGCGACAAAGCCATATTGCATATAGTATAGTTTTATCATCTGTTCTTCTTACAGTGATCTTGCCGTTACTTTCAATGTACTGACCTACACGGCTGCAACGTATCATGTTGCAGATATTTTGTTCGACGAGTAAGAGTTACGATATAGGGTTACAGTCTACACTCAACTTGCCGATGGCGTTGATGGGACTCCACACCCGTTGATTGTTTCCGTTGAGACTTATAAGGTATATATCAGTCTTACATTATTTATACATGTGATTGCACTTTGATATATACACTGATGTACTGTGTGTGCCAACATACTGATCCAGGGATGGCACAGATACACAGAGGCTTGGCCATCTAAGGTCGGGTCTCTACAAAACACCTTTTGAAGATTTTGAGGAAATCAAAAGAATCAACAAGGGCGGTAAAAATAAATTTTATTTACCCTTGACGAAGAACACGACAAACTGAGATTTGTATAGGGGAAGTTCGTCCATTCATATCTTCCATGCCCTAACTTGGCGGCAGAAGACAGGTACGGCGGTGGCGGAGTGAAGATTTCCGCGGTCGGCGTGAGTACAAGGGCGATGAGGTCGAGGCAATGAAGCTCTTCCTCACAGGCGACGATGGAAGTAGTGGCGGCGCTAGGTCTGGAAGCTCGAGCAAGGAGTGAGGTCGAGCGGGGTAAATGAAGTCTTTATAGCCGAGGTGAAAAACTGCTCGCCCGAAGAAATTGGACGAACGTGCCCCCGACCCTTCTCATCCTAGCGACACGTGTCACCCACGTACAGAGAGGTGGAGATTGTGTGAGATCATGGATGAATAGATGAGTCTTATCGTGGGATGCAGAATGGTTTGAGCGGCAAAAGCCAAAAAATCAGATAAGAATATTTTAAGGTTTCATTCACAAATCTTCAGCTGACAAGGACACAGTGAAGATTTTGAACGGGTTTCAAATAGAACGCATATAAAGAATTTGTGAACAGACTAGGTTGAGTATAGCATAGAGGGGGAAGGGTCTGATCACATTCACTTAGCAGAAAAGCCAACATGAAGAATTAGCAATAAGTGAATGTTGTAGAGGACGGAAAACTCAATATATATATAGCCAATGAAGAACACAAACAGAAAGAGTGAAGACTATGCAAAGTTGAAGAATTTGAACAACTGAGGAATTTCAAAACTAAAGAAATACTCAAATTTGAAGATTTTCAACTTTTGTTGGTGGCGTGACCCACCGTATAAGAATGATGATTTCAGACAAAGCGTACAATTGTCGTGGGGCTCCGAGAATCAAATTCTTCGTTAATTTCTTCACACTTAGAGGGTTAGTCTTCATTGATTGAAGAAAAACCTTACTTCGTGTGTTGCACATCTAAGTCATCAATTTTGCATTAGTGTTAGGATATGTGTCCATTTCAAAGTACATTTGAAGATTCTAAGATATTTAGCTAACACCGCAACTTGCTAAATCTCTTCTCATCCAAGGGCTTTGTGAAGATATCGGCTAGTTGTTCTACAGTCTTCATGTGCTCAATAGAGATCTCGCCCTTCAACACATGATCACAAAGAAAATGATGACGAATCTGGATGTGCTTTGTCTTCAAGTGCTGAACTGGGTTATGAGCAATCTTGATGGCACTCTCATTGTCACAGTAGAGTGGCACATTCTTCACATTGATGCCTTAATCCTTGAGGGTTTGCTTCATCCGTAGCAATTGAGCACAGGACGAACCAACAGCAATGTACTCAGCTTCAGCAGTAGAGAGTGATACGCAATTCTCCTTCTTGGAGGACCAACATACTAAGGAACGTCCAAGAAAATGACATGTGCCTGATGTTGACTTGTGGTCCACACGATCACTAGCATAGTCAGAGTCATAATATCCAATGAGATCAAAAGCCGAGCCCTTGGGATACCATAATCCAAATGTTGGTGTGTGAGCTAGATATCGAAGAATATGCTTCACAGCCTTATGGTGTGATTCCTTCGGTGTAGCTTGAAAACGGGCACACATGCAAACACTAAGCATAATGTTTGGCCTAGATGCACATAGATACAATAAAGAACCAATCATGGAGCGGTATACCTTTTGATCAAAGTCAATACCATTTTCATCAATGCATAGATGGCCATTTGTGGGCATAGGGATTTTGACGCCTTTGCAATCTTGCATGCCAAATTTCCTCAACACATCCTTGAGGTATTTCTCCTGAGATACGAAGATGTCGTTGCATTGTTGACAAATTTGAAGACCTAAGAAGAATTTCACTTCTCCCATCATAGACATTTGATATTCCTCACTCATCATATAGGCAAATTCGTTAGTGTAATGTTGGTTAGTACAACCAAAGATAATATCATCAACAAAGATTTGGCACACGAATAATTCATCATCATAGGTTTTGGTGAAAAGAGTTGGGTCAAGTGAACCAGGTTTGAAGCCTTTCTTCATGAGGAATTCCTTCAAAGTATCATACCACGCCCGTGGGGCCTGCTTGAGGCCATAAAGGGCCTTGTTGAGTCTGAAGAGTTTGTCGGGGTGCTTTGGATCTTCAAAACCTGGGGGTTGAGCAACATATACTTCTTCCTCAAGCTTACCATTGAGGAATGCACTTTTTACATCCATTTGATATAAGATGATATTATGATGGTTAGCATAAGGAAGCAATATGCGAATAGCCTCAAGTCTAGCAACAGTTGCAAAGGTTCCATCGAAATCAATTCCTTCAACCTTTGTGTAGCCTTGAGCTTCTAGTCGTGCCTTATTCCTCACCACGAGGTCATTTTCATCTTGCTTGTTGCGGTAGATTCATTTGGTGCCGATGATATTGTGCTTTCGAGGGTCTGGTCGCTTGACAAGTTCCCAGACATTGTTGATCTCGAATTGATGTAATTCCTCTTGCATTGCTTGAATCCACTCAGGCTCTAGAAATGCCTCATCTACTTTGGTGGGCTCTGTGATAGACACAAAAGCAAAGTGCCCACAAAAGTTAGACAAATGTGAAGCTTTTAAGCATGTGAGAGGACCTGGTGCTTTGATGTCGTTGATGATTCTCCCAATCTGCACTTCATTAGCAACACAAGGATGAGCGGGTTGACGATGGTGAGGAGGCTCAACATTTTCTTCAGAGCCATTTTCCTCAGGTGCACTAATACGTCTCCAACGTAAATATAATTTTTTATTGTTCCATGCCATTATATTATCTGTTTTGGATGTTTAATGGGCTTTAATATGCTCTTTTATATTATTTTTGGGACTAGCCTATTAACCGGAGGCCCGGTGCCGGTTTCTGTTTTTTTGCTTATTTTAGTGTTTCCCGGAAAAGGAATATCAAATGGAATCCAAACAGAACAAAACCTTCGCGAGGATCTTTCTTGGAACAAACACAATCCAGAAGACTTGGGGTGGAAGTCTGGAAGTCCGCGAGGCGGACATGAGGCAGGAGGGCGCGCCCAGGGGAGTAGGCGTGCCCCCACCCTTGTGGGCCCCACGGAGCTCCACCGATGTACTTCTTTCGCCTATATATACTCTTATACCCTAAAAACATCAGGAGAGCCACAAAACCACTTTTCCACTGCCACAACCTTCTGTACCCGTGAGATCCCATCTGGGGCCCTTTTCGGCGATCTGCCGGAGGGGGAATCGATCACAGAGGGCTTCTACATCAACACCATAGCCTCTTCGATGATGTGTGAGTAGTTTATAGACCTTCGGGTCCATAGTTATTAGCTAGATGGCTTCTTCTCTCTATTTGGTTCTCAATACAAAGTTCTCCTCGATGTTCTTGGATATGTATTCAATGTAATACTTTTTGCGGTGTGTTTGCCGAGATCCGATGAATTGTGGATTTATGATCAAGTTTATCTATGAATAATGATTGGTTCTTCTATGAATTCTTATATGCATGATTTTATATCTTTGCAAGTCTCTTCGAATTATCGGTTTAGTTTGGCCTACTAGATTGATCTTTCTTGCAATGGGAGAAGTGCTTAGCTTTAGGTTCAGTCTTCCGCTGTCCTTTCCCAGTGACAGTAGGGGCAGCAAGGCACGTATTGTATTGTTGCCATCGCGGATAAAAATATGGGGTTTATATCATATTGCTGGAGTTTATCCCTCTACATCATGTCATCTTGCTTAATGCATTACTCTGTTCTTATGAACTTAATACTGTAGATGCATGCTGGATAGCGGTTGATGTGTGCAGTAATAGTAGTAGATGTAGAATCGTTTCGGTCTACTTAACATGGACGTGATGCCTATATTCATGATCATTTCCTAGATATTCTCATAACTATGCGCTCTTCTATCGATTGCTCGGCAGTAATTTGTTCACCCACCGTTATACGTGCTATCATGAGAGAAGCCACTATTGAAATATACGGCCCCCGGGTCTCTTTCTTATTATATTGCATCTCTTTTTATTTACATCGCATCTCGTTTACTATTTTGCAATCATTACTTTCCAATATATACAACAAAAATACCAAAAATATTTATCTTACTATCTTTATCAGATCTCACTTTTGCGAGTGACTGTGAAGGGATTGACAACCCCTTTACCGCGTTGGTTGCAAGGTTCTTAATTGTTTGTGCAGGTAATAGGTGACTTGCGTGTTATCTCCTACTGGATTGATACCTTGGTTCTCGAAAACTGAGGGAAATACTTACGCTACTTTGTTGCATCACCTATTCCTCTTCAAGGGAAAACCAATGCATGCTCAAGAGGTAGCAAGAAGGATTTCTGGCGCCGTTGCCGGGCAGATCTACGCTCAAGTCAAGACATACCAAGTACCCATCATAAACTCTTCTCCCTCACATTACATTATTTTCCATTCGCCTCTCGTTTTCCTCTCCCCCACTTCACCTTTGCCGTTTTATTCGCCCTTTTCTGTTCGCCTTTTTTCCGCTTGCTTCTTGTGTGATTGTGTGTTGCATTGATTGTTTCTCATGATGGCTCAAGATAATACTAAATTGTTTGACTTGTCCAATACCAACAACAATGAATTTATTAGCACTCCGATTGCTTCTATTACCGATGCTGAATCTTGTGAAATTAATGCTGCTTTGTTCAATCTTGTCATGAAAGATCAATTTTCTGGCCTTCCTAGTGAAGATGCCGCTACCCATCTAAACAACTTTGTTGATTTGTGTGATATGCAAAATAAGAAAGATGTGGATAATGATATTGTTAAATTGAAGCTATTTCCATTTTCTCTTAGAGATCGTGCTAAAACTTGGTTCTCTTCTTTGCCTAAAAAATAGTATTGATTCATGGAATAAGTGCAAAGATGCTTTTATCTCTAAGTATTTTCCTCCCGCTAAGATCATCTCTCTTAGAAACGATATTATGAATTTTAAGCAACTTGATCACGAGCATGTTGCACAAGCTTGGGAGAGGATGAAATTAATGATACGTAATTGCCCTACACATGGTTTGAATTTATGGATGATTATACAAATTTTTTTATGCCGGATTGAATTTAGCTTCTAGAAATCTTTTAGATTCGGCCGCGGGGGCACTTTTATGGAAATCACTTTAGGAGAAGCTACTAAACTCCTAGATAATATTATGGTTAATTATTCTCAATGGCACACCGAAAGATCCACTAGTAAGAAAGTTCATGCGATTGAAGAGATTAATATTTTGAGTGGAAAGATGGATGAACTTATGAAATTGTTTGCTAATAAGAGTGCTTCTTCTGATTCTAATGATATGCATTTGTCCACTTTGATTAAGAATAATAATGAATCTATGGATGTGAATTTTGTTGGTAGGAACAATTTTGGTAACAACGCATATAGAGGAGACTTTAATTCTAGGACGTTTCCTAATAATTCCTCTAATAATTATGGTAATTCCTACAACAACCCTGACGGAAATTTTAATAAGATTCCCTCTGATTTTGAGACTAGTGTTAAAGAATTTATGAGTTCGCAAAAGAATTTCAATGCTTTGGTTGAAAAAAATTTGCTTAAGATTGATGAGTTGACTAGGAACGTGGATAGAATTTCTCTTGATGTTCATCCTTTGAAGCTTAGATCTATTCCACCTAAGCATGAAATCAACGAGTCTCTCAAAGCCATGAGAATTTCCATTGATGAGTGCAAGGAAAGAACCGCTAGGATGCGTGCTAAAAAAGATTGCTTTGTGAAAGGGTGTTCTTCTAGTTTTCATGATAATAATGATGAAGATCTAAAAGTGATTTATGTGTCTCCTATTAAATCTTTGTTTTCCAATATGAATCTTGATAAAGATGGGACTGGAGATGAGTCAACTTTAGTTAAAAGGCGTCCCAATGATTCGGAGTTTTTAGATCTTGATGCTAAAATTAATAAAAGTGGGATTGAAGAGGTCAAACTTTACATAGAAATGAACCCACTATTTTGGATTTCAAGGAATTTAATTATGATAATTTCTCTTTGATAGATTGTATTTCCTTGTTGCAATCCGTGTTAAATTCCCCTCATGCTTATAATCAAAATAAAGCTTTTACTAAACATATCGTTGATGCTTTAATGCAATCCTATGAAGAAAAGCTTGAACTAGAAGTTTCTTTTCCTAGAAAACTTTATGATGAGTGGAAACCTACTATTAAAATTAAGATCAAAGATTATGAATGCTATGATTTGTGTGATTTGGGTGCTAGTTCCACAATTCCAAAAACTTTGTGTGATGTGTTAGGTTTTCGTGAATTTGATGAATGTTCTTTAAATTAGCACCTTGCGGATTCCACCATTAAGAAACCTATGTGAAGGATTAATGATGTTCTTATTTTTGCAAATACGAATTTTGTGACTGCAGATGTTTTCATCGTTCTTGACATAGATTGCAATCCTACATGTCCTATTATTCTTGGTAGACCTTTCCTTAGAACGATTGGTGCAATTATTGACATGAAAGAAGGAAATATTAGATTTCAATTTCCGTTAAGGGATGGCATGGAACACTTTCCTAGAAAGAAAATTAAATTTCCTTATGAATCAATTATGAGAGCCACTTATGGATTGCATACCAAAGATGACAATACCTAGATCTATTCTTGATTTTATGCCTAGCTAGGGGCGTTAAACGATAGCGCTTGTTGGGAGGCAACCCAATTTTATTTTGTTCTTTAATTTTTGTTCCTGTTTAGTAATAAATAATTTATCTAGCCGCTGTTATGATTGTGTTTTTTATGTTTTAATTAGTGTTTGTGCCAAGTAAAGCCTTTAGGATCTTCTTGGGTGATTGTTGTTTGATCTTGTTGATAAAAACAGAAAGTATGCGCTCACAAAAATCATTTTAATTTTTTACCAGAGAGCAATAAAATACTAATTGCAACTGCAGTAGATCAATATACAAATTATTTAGGTCATCCTAATTTTTCAGAATTTTTGGAGTTACAGAAGTATTGGAAACCTCCAGATTACTACAGACTGTTCTGTTTTTGACAGATTCTATTTTTCGTGTGTTGTTTACTTATTTTGATGAATCTATGCGTAGTATCGGGGGGGTATGAACCATAGAGAAGTTGGAATACAGTAGGTTTATCACCAATATAAATAAAGAATGAGTTCATTATAGTACATTAAAGTGGTGATTTGTTTTCTTATACTAACGGAGCTCATGAGATTTTCTGTTAAGTTTTGTGTTGTGAAGTTTTCAAGTTTTTGGGTAAAGATTTGATGGATTTTGGAATAAGGAGTGGCAAGAACCTAAGCTTGGGGATGCCCAAGGCACCCCAAGGTAAAATTCAAGGACAACCAAAAGCCTAAACTTGGGGATGCCCCGGAAGGCATCCCCTCTTTCGTCTTTGTCTATCGGTAACTTTACTTGAGGCTATCTTTTATATTCACCACATGATATGTGTTTTGCTTGGAGCGTCTTGTATGATTTGAGTCTTTTCTTTTTAGTTTACCACAATCATCTGCGTTGTACACACCTTTTGGGAGAGACACACATGAATCAGAATTTATTAGAATACTCTATGTGCTTCACTTATATCTTTTCAGCTGGATAATTTTGCTCTAGTGCTTCACTTATATCTTTTTATAGCACGGTGGTGGTTTTATTTTATAGAAATTATTGATATCTCATGCTTCACTTATATTATTCTAAGAGTCTTTTAGAACAGCATGGTAATTTTCTTTGGTTATAAAATTAGTCCTAATATGATGGGCATTCAAGACGGGTATAATAAAAACTTTCATATAGAGTGCATTGAATACTATGAGAAGTTTGATACTTGATGATTGTTTTGATATATGAAGATGGTGATATTAGAGTTGTGCTAGTTGAGTAATTGTGAAATTGAGAAATACTTGTGTTAAAGTTTGCAAGTCCCGTAGCACGCACGTATGGTAACTGTTGTGTGACAAATTTGAAGCATGAGGTGTTTCTTTGATTGCCTTCCTTATGAGTGGCAGTCGGGGACAAGCGATGGTATTTTCCTACCAATCTAGCACCCTAGGAGCATGCGTGTAGTACTTGGTTTTGATGACTTGTAGATTTTTTCAATAAGTATGCGAGTTCTTTATGACTAATGTTGAGTCCATGGATTATACGCACTCTCACCCTTCCACCATTGCTAGCCTCTCTTGTGCCGCGCAACTTTCACCGGTACCATAAACCCATCATTTACCTTCCTCCAAACAGCCACATACCTACCTATTATGGCATTTCCATAGCCATTCCAAGATAAATTGCCATGCAACTTTCCACTGTTCCGTTTATTATGACGCGCTTCATCATAGTCATATTGGTTTGCATGATCATGTAGTTGACATCGTATTTGTGGCATGGCCACCATTCATAATTTTACATACATGTCACTCTTGATTCATTGCACATCTCGGTACACCGCCGGAGGCATCTATATAGAGTCATATTTTGTTCTAAGTATCGAGTTGTAATTCTTGAGTTGTAAGTAAATAAAAGTGTGATGATCTTCATTATTAGAGCATTGTCCCATGTGAGGAAAGGATGATGGAGACTATGATTCCCTCACAACTCGGGATGAGACTCCGGACAAAAAAAAGAGGCCATAAAAAAGGAGAAGGCCGAAACAAAAAAATGAGAGAAAAAGAGAGAAGGGGCAATGTTACTATCCTTTTTCCACACTTGTGCTTCAAAGTAGCACCATGATCTTCATGATAGAGAGTCTCTTATGTTTTCACTTTCATATACTAGTGGGAATTTTTCATTATAGAACTTGGGTTGTATATTCCAATGATGGGCTTCCTCAAATTGCCCTAGGTCTTCATGAGAAAGCAAGTTGGATGCACACCCACTTAGTTACTTTTGTTGAGCTTTCATACACTTATAGCTCTAGTGCATCCGTTGCATGGAAACCCATACTCACGCACATTGATATCTATTGATGGGCATCTCCATAGCCCATTGATACGCCTAGTTGATGTGAGACTATCTTCCTCCTTTTTGTCTTCTCCACAAGCACCATTCTATTCTACCTATAGTGCTATGTCCATGGCTCACGCTCATATATTACGTGAAAGTTGAAAAAGTTTGAGAATACTAAAGTATGAAACAGTTGCTTGGCTTGTCATCGGGGTTGTGCATGATTGGAGCATTTTGTGTGACGAAAATGAAGCATAGACAAACTATATGATTTTGTAGGGATGAGCTTTCTTTGGCTATGTTATTTCGAGAAGACATAATTGCTTGGTTAGTATGCTTGAAGTATCATTATTTTTATGTCAATATTAAACTTTTGTATTGAATATTTCGGATCTGAACATTCATGCGACAATAAAGAAAATTACATTGAAAATTATTTTAGGTAGCATTCCACATCAAAAATTCTATTTTTATCATTTACCTACTCGAGGACGAGCAGGAATTAAGCTTGGGGATGCTTGATACGTCTCCAACATATCTATAATTTTTGATTGTTCCATGCTATTATATTATCTGTTTTGAATGTTTAATGGGCTTTAATATGATCTTTTATATTATTTTGGGGACTAACCTATTAACCGGAGGCCCAGTGCCAGTTTCTGTTTTTTTTTCCTATTTCAGTGTTTCACAGAAAAGGAATATCAAACGGAATCCAAACGGAACGAAACCTTCGCGAGGATATTTCTTGGAACAAACGCAATCCAGGAGAGTTGGAGTGGAAGTCTAGAAGTACGCGAGGCGACCACGAGCCAGGAGGGCGCGCCCAGGGGGGTAGGCGCGCCCCCACACTCGTGGGCCCCACAAAGCTCCACCAACGTACTTCTTTCGCCTATATATACTCTTATACCCTAAAAACATGAGGGGGAGCCACGAAACCACTTTTCCACCACCGCAACCTTCTGTACCCGTGAGATCCCATCTGGGGCCTTTTCCGGCGATCTGCCGGAGAGAGAATCAATCATGGAGGGCTTCTACATCAACACCATAGCCTCTCCGATGATGTGTGAGTACTTTACCACAGACCTTCGTGTCCATAGTTATTAGCTAGATGGCTTCTTCTCTCTCTTTCGTTCTCAATACAAAGTTCTCCTCGATGTTCTTGGAGATCTACTCGATGTAATACTTTTTGCGGTGTGTTTGCCGAGATCCGATGAATTGTGAATTTATGATCAAGTTTATCTTTGAATAATATTTGGTTCTTCTCTGAATTCTTATATGCATGATTTGATATCTTTGCAAGTCTCTTCGAATTATTGGTTTAGTTTGGCCTACTAGATTGATGTTTCTTGCAATGGGACAAGTGCTTAGCTTTGGGTTCAATCTTGCGGTGTCTTTTGCCAGTAACAGTAGGGGCAGCAAGGAACACATTGTATTGTTGCCATTGAGGATAAATAGATGGGGTTTATATCATATTGCTTGAGTTTATCCCTCTACATCATGTCATCTTGCTTAATGCATTGCTCTGTTCTTATGAACTTAATACTCTAGATGCATGCTGGAGAGTGGTCGATGTGTGGAGTAATAGTAGTAGATGTAGAATTGTTTCGGTCTACTTAACACGGACATGATGCTTATAGTCATGATCATTGCCTAGATATTGTCATAACTATGTTCTCTTCTATTAATTGCTCGGAAGTAATTAGTTCACCCACCATAATACATGTTATCAATAGAGAAGCCACTAGTGAAACCTATGGCCCCCGGGTCTCTTTCTTATTATATTGCATCTCTTTTTATTGACATCGCATCTCGTTTACTATTTTGCAATCTTTACTTTCCAATCTATACAACAAAAATACCAAAAATATTTATCTTACTATCTTTATCAGATCTCACTTTTGCAAGTAACCGTGAAGGGATTGACAACCCCTTTATCGCGTTGGTTGCAAGGTTCTTGATTGTTTGTGCATGTACTAGGTGACTTGCGTGTTATCTCCTACTAGATTGATACCTTGGTTCTCAAAAACTGAGGGAAATACTTACGCTACTTTGTTGCATCACTCTTTCCTCTTCAAGGGGAAACCAACGCGTGCTCAAGAGGTAGCAGGCACCAACATGATTTTCCTCACATTCTGGAATGACTTCTTCAGTAGATTCTGAAGGAAATATGCCCTAGAGGCAATAATAAAATTATTGTTTATTTCCTTATTTCATGTTAAATGATTATTATTCATGCTAGAATTGTATTAACCGGAAACATGGTACATGTGTGAATACATAGACAAACAAAATGTCACTAGTATGCCTCTACTTCACTAGCTCGTTGATCAAAGATGGTAATGTTTCCTAACCATATACATGAGTTGTCATTTGATTAATGGGATCACATCATTAGGAGAATGATATGATTGACTTGACCCATTCCGTTAGCTTAGCACTTGATTGTTTAGTATGTTGCTATTGCTTTCTTCATGACTTATACATGTTCCTATGACTATGAGATTATGCAACTCCCGTTTATCGGAGGAACACTTTGTGTTCTACCAAATGTCACAACGTAACTGGGTGATTATAAAGGTGCTCTACCGGTGTCTCCGAAGGTACTTGTTGGGTTGGCGTATTTCGAGATTAGGATTTGTCACTTCGATTGTCGAAGAGGTATCTCTGGGCCCACTCGGTAATGCACATCACTATAAGCCTTGCAAGCATTGTAACTAATGAGTTAGTTGCGGGATGATGTATTACGGAACGAGTAAAGAGACTTGCTGGTAACGAGATTGAACTAGGTATTGAGATACCGACGATCGAATCTCGGGCAAGTAACATACCGATGACAAAAGGAACAACGTATGTTGTTATGCGGTTTGACCGACAGAGATCTTCGTAGAATATGTAGGAGCAAATATGAGCATCCAGGTTCCGTTATTGGTTATTGACTAGAGACGTGTCTCGGTCATGTCTACATAGTTCTCGAACCCGTAGGGTCCGCACGCTTAAAGTTCGATGACGGTTATATTATGAGTTTATGGTTTTTGATGTACTGAAGGTAGTTCCGAGTCCCGGATATGATCAGTGACATGACGAGGAGTCTCAAAATGGTCGAGACATAAAGATCGATATATTGGACGACTATGCTTGTGTAGGGGAACGTAGTAATTTCAAAAAAATTCCTACGCACACGCAAGATCATGGTGATGCACATCAACGAGAGGGGAGAGTGTTGTCCATGTACCCTCGTAGACCGAAAGCGGAAGCGTTACACAACGCGGTTGATGTAATCGTACGTCTTCACGATTCGACCGATCAAGTACCGAACTTACGACACCTCCGAGTTCAGCACACGTTCAGCCCGATGACGTCCCTCGAACTCTAATCCAGCCGAGTGTTGAGGGATAGTTTCGTCAGCACGACGGCGTGGTGACGATGTTGAGGTTCTACTGACGCAGGGCTTGGCCTAAGCACCGCTACACCAATATCGAGGTGGACTATGGTGGAGGGGGGCACCACACACGGCTAAAAGGTCAAACGATCAATTGTTGTGTCTCCGGGGTGCCCCCTGCCCCCGTATATAAAGGAGCAAGGGGCACTACTAGGAAAAGGGCTACTAATGGCGCACTAGTTTTGCCTACTAATGGCGCATAACTAGTGCGCCATTAGTATCACGCCACTAGAATTTTTTACTAATGGCGCACCACTGGTGCGCCATTAGTATCTGGTATACTAATGGCGCACCTGGAAGTGCGCCATTAGTTTTGCCCACGGTGCGCCACTAGTGTCTGCTATACTAATGGTGCACCACACAGTAGTGCGCCATTAGTAACAATTTTTTTAATTTTTTTTTCTTAATCTCACGTCACTATTTCACCTATGAGATATCCACAATATATATATACAACAAGCATCCAAATAACAATCATAGCCAACACACAAGTTCCATCATATATACATACATAGCCGACACACAAGTTCCATCATATATACATACATAGCCAACACATAGTTCCATCGTTACATATTACAAAACTTTCACATTGTTCATCCAACACCATTATCCATCAATTCACAAAAGTTTCACATTGATAGAAAATAAAAACACAAATGGAAAAGAAGCACTCCATCCATGCAAGCTTCCATGAATTAAATCAAATCTGCAAAATGATAAACAAGAAGTTAGAAGAAGAAAAAGAAGACGACTAGAAGAATACTAGAAGAAGAAGAACACTAGAAGAAGAATAAGAAGAATTTTGGAAAAGAAGAAGAATAAGAAGAAGACTATAAGCTTATTATGTAAACTTGATCATTTTGTGCTAACATAAGTTATTTTGGAGCTAACCTATAGGAAACTAAGCATATAAGCTCTAAGTTAGTATATTAGAGCCAACTTAGGTAAAATGAAGCTAACCTATGTCATTTTGGAAAAGAAGAAGAATAAGAAAAAGACTATAAGCTTATTATGTAAACTTGATCATTTTGTGCTAACATAAGTTATTTTGGAGCTAACCTATAGGAAACTAAGCATATAAGCTCTAAGTTAGTATATTAGAGCCAACTTAGGTA
>NC_041380.1:152817156-152820226 GCF_002162155.2 Triticum dicoccoides
ATTTTGGAGATCTGACATACCTGACAAAGTTCAGTTCTCATGCATTGTTCTTCTCCTTCTCCTTCCTCAGGTTGATGCGCCAAGAGCGACGAGGTGGTGGAGGCGGTGGAGGCAGTGGGATGTAGTCTTCTACCTCAATTGGCGTGGTCATGTCGCCCAGCTGTGGGATCGTCGGCGCCACCACCGATGCGTGGTCATTGTCAGGCACCACCACCATCGTGAGGCCACCTTCAGGCACGACCATCGCTAGGTCATCCTCAGCCACCTCCATCTCTTGCCCATGGTCAGCCACCACCATCTCTTGCCCTTGGTCAGCCACCACCATCTCTTGCCCTTGGTCAGCCACCACCAGCGCTAGGTCATCCTCAGCCTGATGCGCATCGTCATCCTGCAGCTCCTCATCCCCACTCTGCTCCTCTTCTCCCGCACTCCAATCCGGATCATCCTTCTTGTTGTCTATGCTGCTGCCAGAATCGCTGCTGCTTTCGCTACAGCCAGAATCACTACTGCTTTCGCTACAGCCATGGTCGCTGCTGCTTTGGCTGTAGCCATTGTCGCTGCTGCTGCTCCCATTACCTGTCCAAATGCAACAATGACCGTTAACAATCGATGTGAGACAAAGCCAAATGTAGAGGAATAAGAAGAGGCAGAACGTACCGGCATCATAATCTTCAGCGTAGCACATGCGACACATAGTCGCATTGAACACCTTCACGATGAGCATGGTGGCGTCGTTGTCGTACATGAAGACAAGGAAGTACCCCAGCCGCAGGTCGTAGGCACGGTAGAACTTCTCCCACCCACGAGACAAGTACATGTGGCCCTCCTTGATCACCAACTCCACATCCCACAGCCTACGAAACCCGCTGCCGTCCTGTCGCAGCTTCACATTATTTGCCGAATCTTCACCCATCAGCATGTTCATAAAACTGTCAGGCAGCCTCTGCAGTTTGGGACAATGAGTGATGTAGGCAAACAACAGATATCATAATGAGATGGGTGAAGGGGAGATCTCTCGTTTTATATACCTGCGTCATGGATGATATTGAAGTCCCAAGTATGATAGTGAAGAACTCGGAAGCATCCAACTCGTACTATGGTGTCGCAGAGCGGCGGTGGCTGCTTCCCGCCATCTCTGATAAGCAGCAGAAGAGACCAATTAGTACCCTTACAACAGATCATAAAACATATGGAGTACCCGAATTTGCCGGAATAGAAGTTAATCGACATTCCGGCAAACTCAAGGGCCTCTCGGGGTACCTGCAAAATCATTATCCCCGCGTAATGAAGTCGCCAATGGGTCATTTCAGAAGATCACAAGTAGCATCATAACAAGTACAACATCATCACAAATACAGTAGCAGCAGTTGTGAATACAGGCATAACAGCAGCAGCAGCAAGAAGAAACCAGCGGCAGCAGATAACAACACAACAGTAGCAGAATAACAACAGCAACAGTAGCAAGAATAAGAAGCCGGGCTACAACCAGAATGTTAACCAAGGAAGCTTTAACAGAATTTGCTTGCAGCAGCAGTAGCTTGCAATTTTGCTTGCTTGCACTGCTTGAGTAGTCCCAGGTTGTTCTACTGTAGGTAGTGACAAGGCTATTATTACTGCCAAAAAACCAGAGATATTGTCTTTTAACCTGGGCATATTGCTGTTGTCTTTTAACCTGGGCATGATTAATGATAATGATAGCACACTGAACTTGTCTCGTGGCTACAAGTGGCAGCAGCTAGCAAGCACATTTTTATTACTATTTATCTCAGGAAAGAATAATAAGCAAAGTGGCATAGCTCATCCCAGGTTGTGTCGTGCCCCCTTGATGGACTGCACATCCCATCTCTGGCCATTCAAATATTTATATTTGTTTAAACATTTGCCCCTTGCAAGCATTATCACAAACACCTACCAAGCAAAAGGCAAATATTTATATGGCACCTTAGCATTTTTATTACTCCTACAATCTATGGCGCTGTCAAAATGCAGTTTATACTCCTGAGTAGAAAAATGCAGGAGTAGGTTTGATGTTATATGGCACTGTGACAAAAATACTCTTGAGTACAAGAGGATGGCACTGACCTAGAGTAATTCACAGCAAGTTATAGAATGGAAAGTTATACTCCATTTCAAGTTACTCCTAAAATTACTCTACGATGGGCCAGGATGCAATGAAGAATTTAGCCAACACCCCAGCTGGGCAATAGCCAATGCCTGCTACAACTTTCTACAATTTACCGCTAGTTCACTATGACACTAGAAGCAGAGTACAGAAACATGAGCTTTTTATCAGTTACTCCCTTTGTAAATATTAATACTCTAGTTGCAATATAACTACAGAACTGAGACCTTGCTTATAGATATAAAATGCAGTGAAAGGCACTACCAATAAAATGCACTAGAGCAGCAATGTATTGACCCAAAAGCCAAGAACTTGTGAAGACTGTCTATAAGAACAGGATCCAAGAACTTGTGCAGAGTGTCTATAGGAACAGGATGGCCTGAAACTCGATCGCTGACCGCACACGAGTTTGCTCCGTTAATTTGCTTGTTTGGACGAGAAGCAAGATGCGACTGCTAACTGCTGGTGAACAGATATACAGGAAGCAAAACACACCTACATAGACGAATGGCTTCTTTCAGGCTTACACGGGTGAAATCCCGGCGTTGCTCACGAGTAGTTGCGGAACTAGATGAGCACAAGCAAGCACAAGTTTGTGTGCCTAATTACGCTGGTCGATTCGGCAGTAAGCTATTCCTACTCCTATCTACCAGCATGCGGAAGGGGGAGAGAGAGGGGATGGGCGGACTACCTGGCCTCCTGCTCGACGACGTGGATGGTGGTGAGGGTGTGGATGAGACGCAGGTTGGGGTTGGCCTCCTGCTCGACGACGCGGGAGATTTGGGCCTGCTTGCGGTCTAGCAGCTCGTCCTCCGCGGCCTCCTGCTCCGCGTCAGCCGCCTCCGTCTCCTCCTCCTACTCGTCCTCCTCCTCTGGCTCGGGGCGCGGGGGCGCGGGGGCGGCGGTGCGGGGGAGCTGCAGTAGTGGGGCGCGGGGGCGGCGGCGCGG
>NC_041380.1:152820504-152857635 GCF_002162155.2 Triticum dicoccoides
GGGGGCGGCGGCACGGGGGAGCTGCAGTAGTGGGGGCGCGGTGGCGGTGGGGGTCAGGGCGGCGGGGTGGAGAAGAAGGTAGGGAAGAAGAGGCGGCGGCAGGGACGGACGGGACGGAGGGGGCGGAGGGGGCGTGCAGGCGCGGCGGCGACGTACAGTTGGGACGGAGGGGGCGTACGGTTAGGTCGAGTGGGGAGGAAGGGAGGGAGGGGAATAGGTGGAGTGGGGGAAGCTTACTAATGGCGCACCCAGCAGCGGTGCGCCATTAGAATGTTTTTTGCCAAAAAGTAAAAAAAAAAATTACTGGCGCACTCTGTCGCCGGTGCGCCATTAGTAGTTCTAACTACTAATGGCGCACTTTGCCAGGATGCGCCATTAGTATGTTTGAAAAAATGAAAAAAAAATTGTTTTACTAGTGGCGCACCGTTTGCCTGGTGCGCCATTAGTGTCTTCCACACTAATGGCGTATCTCCACCAGGTGTGCCATTAGTATATAGTAGTGGCGCACCACTACTCTGGTGCGCCATTAGTGTCAATCCTATCTTTAGCCCTTTTCCTAGTAGTGGGGGGGTGCGGCCAGCCAGGGAGGAGGCACGCCAGCAGGAGTCCTACTCCCACCGGGAGTAGGACTCCCCTCTTTCCTAGATGGATTAGGACTTGGGAGGGGGAACGAGTGGAGGAGAAGAAGGAAGGGGGCGCCGCCCCCTCTCCTTGTCCTATTTGGACTGGGGGCATGGGCGCGTGGCCCAGCCCTAGCTGCCTCTCCTCTCTTCCACCTAGGCCCACTATGGCCCATTAAGTCCCCGGGGGGTTTTAGTAACCTCCCGGTACTTCGGTAAAATCCCGATTTCACCCAGAACACTTCCGATATCCAAACATAGGCTTCCAATATATCAATCTTCATGTCTCGACCATTTCGAGACTCCTCGTCATGTCCGGGATCACATCCGGGACTCCGAACAACCTTCGGTACATCAAAACATATAAACTCATAATATAACCGTCATAGAAACTTTAAGCGTGCGGACCCTACGGGTTCAAGAACAATGTAGACATGACCGAGACACGTCTCCGGTCAATAACCAATAACGGAACCTGGATGTTCATATTGGCTCCCACATATTCTACGAAGATCTTTCTCGGTCAGACCGCATAACAACATACGTTGTTCCCTTTGTCATTGGTATGTTACTTGCCCGAGATTCGATCATTGGTATCTCAATACCTAGTTCAATATCATTACCGGCAAGTCTCTTTACTCATTCTGTAATGCATCATCCCGCAACTAACTCATTAGTCGCAATGCTTGCAAGGCTTAAGTGATGTGCATTACCGAGAGGGCCCAGAGATACCTCTCCGACAATCGGAGTGACAAATCCTAGTCTCGAAATACGCCAACCCAACAAGTACCTTCGGAGACACCTGTAGAGCACCTTTATAATCACCCAGTTACGTTGTGACTTCTGGTAGCACACAAAGTGTTCCTCTGGTAAACGGGAGTTGCATAATCTCATAGTCATAGGAACATGTATAAATCATGAAGAAAGCAATAGCAACAAACTAAACGATCAAGTGCTAAGCTAACGGAATGGGTCAAGTCAATCACATCATTCTCCTAATGATGTGATCCCGTTAATCAAATGACAACTCATGTCTATGGTTAGGAAACATAACCATCTTTGATCAACAAGCTAGTCAAGTAGAGGCATACTAGTGACACTCTATTTGTCTATGTATTCACACATGTATCATGTTTCCGGTTAATACAATTCTAGCATGAATAATAAACATTTATCATGATATAAGGAAATAAATAATAACTTTATTATTGCCTCTAGGGCATATTTCCTTCAGTCTCCCACTTGCACTAGAGTCAATAATCTAGTTCACATCGCCATGTGATTTAACATCAATAGTTCACATCACCATGTGATTAACATCCATAGTTCACATCGTCATGTGACCAACACCCAAAGGGTTTACTAGAGTCAATAATCTAGTTCACATCGCTATGTGATTAATACCCAAAGAGTACTAAGGTGTGATCATGTTTTGCTTGTGAGGGAAGTTTAGTCAACGGGTTTGCCACATTCAGATCCGTATGTATTTTGCAAATTTCTATGTCAACAATGCTCCGCTCGAAGCTACTCTAGCTAATTGCTCCCACTTTCAATATGTATCCAGATTGAGACTTAGAGTCATCTGGATCAGTGTCAAAACTTGCATCGACATAACCCTTTACGACAAACCTTTTTTCACCTCCATAATCGAGAAACATATCCTTATTCCACTAAGGATAATTTTGACCAATGTCCAGTGATCTACTCCTAGATCACTATTGTACTCCCTTGCCAAACTCAGGGCAAGGTATACAATAGGTCTGGTACACAGCATGGCATACTTTATAGAACCTATGGCTGAGGCATAGGGAATGACTTTCATTCTCTCTCTATCTTCTGCCGTGGTTGGGTTTTGAGTCTTACTCAACTTCACACCTTGTAACACAGGCAAGAACTCCTTTTTGAACTACTTCAAAATCTTGTCAAGGTATGTACTCATTGAAAAACTTATCAAGGGTCTTGATCTATCTCTATAGATATTGATGCTCAATATGTAAGCAGCTTCACCGAGGTCTTTCTTTGAAAAAACTCCTTTCAAACATTCCTTTATGCTTTGCAGAATAATTCTACATTATCTCCGATCAATTATATGTCATACATATGCTTATCAGAAATGTTGTAGTGCTCCCACTAACTTTCTTGTAAATACAGGCTTTACCGCAAGTCTGTATAAAACTATATGCTTTGATCAACTTATCAAAGCGTATATTCCAACTCCGAGATGCTTGCACCAGTCCATAGATGGATGGCTGGAGCTTGCATATTTTGTTAGTACCTTTAGGATTGACAAAACCTTCTGGTTGCATCATATACAACTCTTCTTTAATAAATCCAATATGGAATGCAATTTTGTTTATCCATTTGCCAGATTTCATAAAATGCGGCAATTGCTAACACGATTCGGACAGACTTAAGCATAGATATGAGTGAGAAATTCTCATCGTAGTCAACACCTTGAACTTGTCAAAAACCTTTTTGCGACAATTCTAGCTTTGTAGATAGTAACACTACTATCATCGTCTGTCTTCCTCTTGAAGATCCATTTAATCTCAACGGCTCGCCGATCATTGGGCAAGTCAATCAAAGTCCATACTTTGTTCTCATACATGGATCTCATCTCAGATTTCATGGCCTCAAGCCATTTCGTTGGATCTGGGCTCATCATTGCTTCCTCATAGTTCGTAGGCTCGTCATGGTCGAGTAACATGACCTCTAGAACAGGATTACCGTACCACTATGGTGCGGATATCACTCTGGTTTACCTATGAGGTTTCAGTAGTAACTTGATCTAAAGTTACATGATCATCATCATTAGCTTCCTAACTAATTGGTGTAGTAGTCACAGGAACAGATTTCTGTGATGAACTACCTTCCAATAAGGGAGCAGGTACAGTTACCTCATCAAGTTATACTTTCCTCCCACTCACTTCTTTCGAGAGAAACTCCTTCTCTAGAAAGGATCCATTCTCAGCAATGAATATATTGCCTTCGGATCTGTGATAGAAGGTGTACCCAATATTTTCTTTTGGGTATCCTATGCAGACGCACTTCTCCGATTTGGGTTTGAGCTTATCAGGTTGAAACTTTTTCACATAATCATTGCAACCTCAAACTTTAAGAAATGACAGCTTAGGTTTCTTGCCAAACCATAGTTCATACGGTGTCGTCTCAACGGATTTAGATGGTGCCCTATTTAACGTGAATGTAGCTGTCTCTAATGCATAACCCCAAAACGATAGTGGTAAATCGGTAAGAGACATCATAGATCGCACCATATCTAATAAAGTACGGTTACGACGTTCGGACACACCATTACACTGTGGTGTTCCAGGTGGCGTGAGTAGTGAAACTATTTCACATTGTGTTAACTGAAGGCCAAACTCGTAACTCAAATACTTTACTTCTGCGATCATATCGTAGAAATTTTTATTTTTGTTACGATGATTCTCCACTTCACTCTCAAATTCTTTGAACTTTTCAAATGTTTAGACTTGTGTTTCATCAAGTAGATATACTCATATATGCTCAAATCATCTGTGAAGATCAAAAAATAATGATACCTGCCGCGAGCCTCAATATTCATCGGACCACATACATCAGTATGTATGATTTCCAAGAGATCTGTTGCTCGCTCCATTGTTCCGGAGAACGGAGTCTTAGTCATCTTGCCCATGAGGCATGGTTTGCAAGCATCAATTGATTCATAATCAAGTGATTCCAAAAGACCATCAACATGGATTTTCTTCACATGCTTTACACCAATATGACCTAAACGTTAGTGCCACAAATAAGTTGCACTATTATTATTAACTTTGCATCTTTTGGCTTCAATATTATGAAAATATGTATCACCATGATCGAGATCCAACAAACCATTTTCATTGGGTGTATGACCATTGAAGGATTTATTCATGTAAACAGAACAATAAATATTCTCTAACTTACATGAATAACTGTATTGCAATAAACATGATCCAATCATATTTATGATCAACGCAAACACTAAATAACATTTATTTTAGGTTTAACACTAATCCCGAAAGTATAGGGAGTGTGCGATGATGATCATATCAATCTTGGAACCATTTCCAATACACATCATCACTTCACCCTTAACTAGTCTCTGTTCATTCTGCAACTCCCATTTCAAGTTACTATTCTTAGCAACTGAACTAGTATCAAATACTGAGTGGTTGCTATAAATACTAGTAAAGTACACATCAATAACATGTATATCAAATATACCTATGTTTACTTTGCCATCCTTCTTATCTACCAATTACTTGGGGTAGTTCCGCTTCCAGTGACCGGTCCCTTTGCAGTAGAAGCACTTAGTCTCGGGCTTAGGACTAGACTTGGGTTTCTTCACTTGGGCATCAACTTACTTGTCGTTCTTCTCGAAGTTCCCCTTCTTCCCTTTGCCCATTTCTTGAAACTAGTGGTCTTGTCAACCATCAACGCTTGATTTTTTTCTTGATTTCTACCTTCGTCGATTTCAGCATCACGAAGAGCTTGGGAATCATTTCCGTTATCCCTTGCACATTATAGTTCATCACGAAGTTCTACTAACTTGGTGATGGTGACTAGAGAATTCTGTCAATCACTATCTTATCTGGAAGATTAACTCCCACTTGATTCAAGCGATTGTAGTACCCAAACAATCTGAGCACATGCTCACTGCTTGAGCTATTCTCCTCCATCTTTTAGCTATAGAACTTGTTGAAGACTTCATATCTCTCAACTCGGGTATTTGCTTGAAATATTAACTTCAACTCCTGAAACATCTCATATGGTCCATGACGTTTAAGCCGTCTTTGAAGTACCGATTCTAAGCCATTAAGCATGGCGCACTAAACTGTCAAGTAGTCATCATATTGAGCTAGCCAAACGTTCATAACATCTGCATCTGCTCCTGCAATAGATTTGTCACCTAGCGGTGCATCAAGGACATAATTCTTCTGTGCAGCAATGAGGATAAACCTCAGATCACGGATCCAACCCGCATCATTACTACTAACATCTTTCAACTTAGTTTTCTCTAGGAACATATCAAAAATAAAACAGGGGAGCTAAACGCGAGCTATTGATCTACAACATAGATATGCTAATACTACCAGGATTAAGTTCATGATAAATTTAAGTTCAATTAATCATATTACTTAAGAACTCCCACTTAGATAGACATCCCTCTAATCCTCTAAGTGATCATGTGATCCATATCAACTAAACCATGTCTGATCATCACGTGAGATGTAGTAGTTTCAATGGTGAACATCACTATGTTGATCATATCTACTATATGATTCACGCTCGACCTTTCGGTCTCAGTGTTCCGAGGCCATATCTGCATATGCTAGGCTCGTCAAGTTTAATCTGAGTATTCTGCGTGTGCAAAAACTGGCTTGCACCTGTTGTAGATGGACGTAGAGCTTATCACACCCGATCATCACATGGTGTCTGGGCACGACGAACTTTGGCAACGGTGCATACTCAGTTAGAACACTTTTATCTTGAAATTTAGTGAGAGATCATCTTATAAAGCTACCGTCGAACTAAGCAAAATAAGATGTATAAAAGATAAACATCACATGCAATCAAAATATATGTGACATGATATGGCCATCATCATCTTGTGCCTTTGATCTCCATCTCGAAAGCATCGTCATGATTTCCATCATCACCGACATGACACCATGATCTCCATCATGTTGATCTATATCAATGTGTCATCACTTGGTCGTCTCGCCAACTATTGCTCTTGCAACTATTGCTATCGCATAGCGATAAAGTAAAGCAATTATTTGGCTCTTGCATCTTATCAATAAAGAGACAACCATAAGGCTTCTGCCAGTTGCCGATAACTTCAAGAAAACATGATCATCTTATACAACAACTTATATCTCATCACGTCTTGACCATATCACATCACAACATGCCATGCAAAAACAAGTTAGACGTCCTCTACTTTGTCGTTGCAAGTTTTACGTGGCTGCTATGGGCTTAACTAGAAGCGTTCTTACCTACGCATCAATACCACAATGATAGTTTGTCAAGTTGGTGCTGTTTTAACCTTCACAAGGACCGGGCGTAGCCACACTCGGTTCAACTAAAGTTGGAGAAACTGACACTCGCCAGCCACCTGTGTGCAAAGCATGTCGGTAGAACCAGTCTCGCGTAAGCGTACGCGTAATGTCGGTCCGGGCTGCTTCATCCAACAATACTGCCGAACCAAAGTATGATATGCTGGTAAGCAGTATGACTTATATCACCCACAACTCACTTGTGTTCTACTCGTGCATATGACATCTACGCATAAAACCTGGCTCGGATGCCACTGTTGGGGAACGTGGTAATTTCAAAAAAATTCCTACGCACATGCAAGATCATGGTGATCCACAGCAACGAGAGGGGAGAGTGTTGTCCATGTACCCTCGTAGACCGAAAGCGGAAGCGTTAGCACGACGCGGTTGATGTAGTCATACATCTTCACGATTCGACCGATCAAGTACTGAACGTACGGCACCTCCGAGTTCAGCACACATTCAGCCCGATGACGTCCCTCGAACTCCGATCCAGCCGAGTGTTGAGGGAGAGTTTTGTCAGCACGACGGCGTGGTGACGATGTTGATGTTCTACCGATGTAGGGCTTCGCCTAAGCCCCGCTATAGCAATATTGAGGTGGACTATGGTGGAGGGGGGCACCGCACACGGCTAAAAGATCAAACGATCAATTGATGTGTCTCTGGGGTGGCCCCTACCCCCGTATATAAAGGAGCAAGGGGGGTGCGGCCGGCCAGGGAGGAGGCACGCTAGGAGGAGTCCTACTCCCACCGGGAGTAGGACTCCCCCCTTTCCTAGTTGGATTAGGACTTGGGAGGGGGAAGGAGTGGAGGAGAAGAAGGAAGGGGGTTGCCGCCCACCTCTACTTGTCCTATTCGGATTGGGGGGAGGGGCGCGCGGCCCAGCCCTAGCCGCCTCTCCTCTCTTCTACCTAGGCCCACTAAGGCCCATTAAGTCCCCGGGGGGTTCCGGTAACCTCCCGATACTCCGGTAAAATCCCAATTTCACCCGGAACACTTCCGATATCCAAACATAGGCTTCCAATATATCAATCTTCATGTCTCGACCATTTCAAGACTCCTCGTCATGTCCGAGATCACATCCGGGACTCCAAACAACCTTCAGTACATCAAAACATATAAACTCATAATATAACTATCATAGAAGCTTTAAGCATGCGGACCCTACGGGTTTGAGAACTATGTAGACATGACCGAGACAAATCTCCGGTCAATAACCAATAGCGGAACCTGGATGTTCATATTGGCTCCCACATATTCTACGAAGATCTTTATCGGTCAGACCGCATAACAACATACGTTGTTCCCTTTGTCATCGGTATGTTACTTGCCCGAGATTCGATCGTCGGTATCTCAATACCTAGTTCAATCTCGTTACCGGCAAGTCTCTTTACTCGTTCTGCAATGCATCATCCCACAACTAACTCATTAGTTGCAATGCTTGCAAGGCTTAAGTGATGTGCATTACCGAGAGGCCCAGATATACCTCTCCGACAATCGGAGTGACAAATCCTAATCTCGAAATACGCCAACCCAACAAGTACCTTCGGAGACACCTGTAGAGCACCTTTATAATCACCCAGTTACGTTGTGACATTTGGTAGCACACAAAGTGTTCCTCTGGTAAACAGGAGTTGCATAATCTCATAGTCATAGGAACATGTATAAGTCATGAAGAAAGCAATAGCAACAAACTAAATGATCAAGTGATAAGCTAACAGAATGGGTCAAGTCAATCACATCATTCTCCTAATGATGTGATCCCGTTAATCAAATGACAACTCATGTCTATGGTTAGGAAACATAACCATCTTTGATCAACGAGCTAGTCAAGTAGAGGCATACTAGTGACACTCTGTTTGTCTATTTATTCACACATGTATTATGTTTCTGGTTAATACAATTCTAGCATGAATAATAAACATTTATCATGATATAAGGAAATAAATAATAACTTTATTATTGCCTCTAGGGCATATTTCCTTCAGTTCGGACAACGGAATGGTTTCGGGGTTTTCGGGCATATACCGGAGTACCGGGGGGTTACCGGAACCCCCCGGGGAGACTAATGGGCCTATTGGGCCCTAATGGAGAAGAGGAGGGGCGGCCAAAGGGCAGCCGCGCGCCCCCTTCCCCCCAGTCCGGATTGGACAAGGACGGGGGCGCCGCCCCCTTTCCTTTCCCCTCTCTCTCCTTCCCTCTCGTCTCCTACTCCCACATGGAAAAGGGGGAGTCCTACTCCCGGTGGGAGTAGGACTCCTCATGGGGCACACCTAGGGTGGCCGGCCCCCTCCTGCTCCTCCACTCCTTTATATACGGGGAAGGAGGCACCCCTTGGAGACACAACAATTGATCTCTTGGATCTTTTAGCCGTGTGCGGTGCCCCTCTCCACCATAGTCCACCTTGATAATATCATAACGGTGCTTAGGCGAAGCCCTGTGACGGTAGAACATCAACATCGTCACCACGCCGTCGTGCTGACGGAACTCTCCCTCAAAGATCGGCTAGATCGGAGTTCGAGGGACATCATCGAGTTGAACATGTGCAGAACTCGGAGGTGTCGTGCATTCGGTACTTGATTGGTCAGATCGTGAAGACGTATGACTACATCAACCGCGTTGTGCTAACGCTTCTGCTTTCGGTCTACGAGGGTATGTGGACACACTCTCCCCTCTCGTTGCTATGCATCACCATGATCTTGCGTGTGTGTAGGATTTTTTTTGAAATTACTACGTTCCCCAACAGTGCTATCAGAGCCTGGTTTTATGCGTTGATGTTATATGCACGAGTAGAACACAAGTGAGTTGTGGGCGATACAAGTCATACTGCTTACCAGCATGTCATACTTTTGTTCGGCGGTATTGTTGGATGAAGCGGCCCGGACCGACATTACGCGTATGCATACGCGAGACTGGTTCTACCGACGTGCTTTGCACACAGGTGGCTGGCGGGTGTTAGTTTCTCCAACTTTAGTTGAACCGAGTGTGGCTAGGCCTGGTCCTTGAGAAGGTTAAAACAACACTAACTTGACGAACTATCGTTGTGGTTTTGATGCGTAGGTAAGGACGGTTCTTGCTCAGCCCGTAGCAGCCACGTAAAACTTGCAACAACAAAGTAGAGGATGTCTAACTTGTTTTTGCAGGGCATGTTGTGATGTGATATGGTCAATACATGATGCTATATTCTATTGTATGAGATGATCATGTTTTGTAACCGAGTTATCGGCAACTGGCAGGAGCCATATGGTTGTCGCTTTATTGTATGCAATGCAATCGCCCTGTAATTGCTTTACTTTATCACTAAGCAGTAGCGATAGTAGTAGAAGCAATAGTTGGCGAGACGACAATGATGCTACGATGGATATCAAGGTGTCGTGCCGGTGACGATGGTGATCAAGACGGCTTCAGAGATGGAGATCACAAGCACAAGATGATGATGGCCATATCATATCACTTATATTGATTGCATGTGATGTTTATCTTTTATGCATCTTATTTTGCTTTTATTGACGGTAGCATTATAAGATATTCTCTCACAAAATTTCAAGATAAAAGTGTTCTCCATGAGTATGCACTGTTGCCAAAGTTCGTCGTGCCCAGACACCACATGATGATCGGGTGTGATAAGCTCTACGTCCATCTACAATGGGTGCAAGCCAGTTTTGCACACGGAGAATACTCATGTTAAACTTGACGAGCCTAGCATATGCAGATATGGCCTCGGAACACTGAGACCGAAAGGTCGAGCGTGAATCATATAGTAGATATGATCAACATAATGATGTTCACCATTGAAAACTACTCGATTTCACGTGATGATCGGTTATGGTTTAGTTGATTTGGATCACGTGATCACTTAGATGATTAGAGAGATATCTATCTAAGTGGGAGTTCTTAAGTAATATGATTAATTGAACTTCAATTTATCATGAACTTAGTCCTGGTAGTATTAGCATATCTATGTTGTAGATCAATAGCTCGCGTTTAGCTCCCCTAATTTATTTTTGATATGTTCCTAGAGAAAACTAAGTTGAAAGATGTGATTAGCAATGATGCAGATTGGATCCGTGATCTGAGGATTATCCTCATTGCTGCATAGAAGAATTATGTCCTTGATGCACCGCTAGGTGACAGACCTATTGAAGGAGCAGATGCAGACGTTATGAACGTTTGGCTAGCTCAATATGATGACTACTTGATAGTTTAGTGCACCATGCTTAACAGCTTAGAATCGGGACTTCAAAGACGTTTTGAGCGTCATGGATCATATCAGATGTTCCAGGAGTTGAAGTTAATATTTCAAGAAAATACCCGAGTTGAGAGATATGAAGTCTCCAACAAAGTTCTATAGCTAAAAGATGGAGGACAATAGCTCAAGCAGTGAGCATGTGCTCAGATTGTCTGGGTACTACAATCGCTTGAATCAAGTGGGAGTTAATCTTCCAGATAAAATAGTGATTGATAGAATTCTCTAGTCACCATCACCAAATTAGTAGAACTTCATGATGAACTATAGTATGCAAGGGATGACGTAAACGATTCCCGAGCTTTTCATGATGATGAAATCGATGAAGGTAGAAATCAAGAAAGAGCATCAAGTGTTGATGATTAACAAGACCACTAGTTTCAAGAAAAGGGCAAAGGGAAAGAAAGGGAACTTCAAGAAGAACGGCAAGCAAGTTGCTGCTCAAGTGAAGAAGCCCAATTCTGGACCTAAGCCTGGGACTAAGTGCTTCTACTGCAAAGGGACTGGTCACTGGAAGCGGAAATGCCCTGAATATTTAGTGGATAAGAAGGATGGCAAAGTGAACAAGGGTATATTTGATATACAGGTTATTGATGTGTACCTTACTAGTATTTATAGTAGCCCCTGGGTATTTGATACTTGTTCGGTTGCTAAATATTAGTAACTCGAAATAGGAGTTATGGAATAAATAGAGACTAGTTAAGGGTGAAGTGACAATGTGTGTTGGAAGTGGTTCCAAGATTGATATGATCATCATCGCACACTCCCTATACTTTCGGGATTAGTGTTAAACCTAAATAAATGTTATTTGGCGTTTGCGTTGAGGATGAATATGATTTGATCATATTTATTGCAATATGGTTATTCATTTAAAATCAGAGAATAATTGTTGTTCTGTTTACATGAATAAAACCTTCGATAGTCATACACCCAATGAAAATAGTTTGTTGGGTCTCGATCATAGTGATACACATATTCATAATATTGATGCCAAAACATGCAAAGTTGATAATGATAGTGCAACTTATTTGTGGCACTGTCATTTAGGTCATATCGGTGTAAAGCGCATGAAGAAAATCCATGTTGATGGGCTTTTGGAATCACTTGATTACGAATCAGTTGATGCTTGCGAACCATGCCTCATGGGCAAGATGACTAAAACACCGTTCTCCGAAACAATGGAGCGAGCAACAGACTTGTTGGAAATAATACATATTGATGTATGTGGTCCAATGAATGTTGAGGCTCGCGGCGGGTATCATTATTTTCTGACCATCACAGATGATTTAAGCAGATATGGGTATATCTACTTAATGAAACATAAGTCTCAAACATTTCAAAACTTTAAAGAATTTCATAGTGAAGTTGAAAATCATCATAACAAGAAAATAAAGTTTCTACAATCTGATCGTGGAGGAGAATATTTGAGTTACGAGTTTGGTCTACATTTGAAACAATGAGGAATAGTTTTGCAACTCACGCCACCCGGAACACCATAGCGTAATGGTGTGTCCGAACGTTGTAATCGTACTTTACTCGATATGGTGCGATCTATGATGTCTCTTACTGATTTACAGCTATCATTTTGGGGTTATGCTTTAGAGATGGCCGCATTCACATTAAATAGGGCACCATCAAAATCCATTGAGATGACACCTTATGAACTATGGTTTGGCAAGAAACCAAAGTTGTCGTTTCTTAAAGTTTGGGGCTGCGATGCTTATGTGAAAAAACTTCAACTTGATAAGCTCGAACCCAAATCGGAGAAATGTGTCTTCATAGGATACCCAAAAGAAACAGTTGGGTACACCTTCTATCACAGATCCGAGGGCAAGAGATTCTTTGCTAAGAAAGGATCCTTTCTGGAGAAGGAGTTTCTCTCAAAAGAAGTGGTGGGAAGAAAGTAGAACTTGATGAGGAAATAGTACCTGCTCCCTTATTGGAAAGTAGTTCATCATAGAAACCGGTTCCTGTGTGTCGGTGTACTAGAATAGGGGTACCCTAGTACCCCGAACTTGTGCACGGGCAGTTGCAGCACCCCGCGGCAAGGCTTGCCGGGCGAACGCCAAGATCCTCCGTGGTTACCTTGGAGCCATTCAAGAACAAAGTATTTAAGCTCAGGAGACAAGGCCCCGGCAAGAGGAGCTTGCCGGGAAGGCCAACCAAGGCACTTCAAGGAACTTGCCGCGACGCGCCACGCGCTCCGGCAAGGCAACAAGGCCCCGGCAAGAGGAGCTTGCCGGGAAGACCAACCAAGGTACCTCGAAGCCCGGTGAGCAACAAGCTTCCGGACCCGACAAGATAGCAGAAGCGGCAAGGCGCTTGCCGCGGCGGGCGGCCACTCTATGCCCACGCTCCAGCGCATCCACCAACGTGTCGCTCTGGGGGCCTCTCCAGGAGCGCGTGGCGGGAGGCTATGCAGCCAGCGGTGCGCAGTGGCAAGCAAAGCTGACAAGATCGCCATCGTGGCGAACGGTGGCGCCCCTAACGGTCCTTTTCTGCACTGTTTGGGCGACTCAGACGGGCATTTAATGCCCTTGTCCCCTGCCGTCAGGGTTAGGTAGGGTGCACTGTACAAGTAACTGTACCAACCACCTCACTTTTTACATTTGTACCCTTCTCTGCGTTGCCACCTGTCGGTGACCCCTTTAGCGTATAAAAGGAGGCCCATGCGCAACGTAGAGGAGGTTCGGTTCGACTGGTTCGCAAAGTTCGACTAGTTCGGACCCAGAAAAACACTAGGCTCTCTCTCTGGAGCAAGAACACAAGATAATACAATCAGACAAGCAGCAGTAGGAGTGTTATCTCTCCGGAGAGCTCCGAAGCTGGGTAAACTGCTCGTGTGCTTCGCCTCGATCTGCTCTTCATGCGATCTCCGCCCCCCGCCGAACCGAAAGGGGCCCGGTCCGCCGGCCCCATAGGTGTTCGTGGATCAGTTTCCCCGACATCTTTGGCGCGCCAGGTAGGGGGCGTCGAGATTGTGTGAACCTGATCCGGCGTTCACACGAGCTAGATCTTCATTCCCTTCATCAACATGCCACCGAAGAAGAATACTTCGGTAGCAGCCGCTCCGTCCACGTCACTTCCACCACCGTTGGAGCAAACGGATGGTGGAATCGACACCGGCGAAAGAATGGACGTCGACGAGGAAGCTCATGATGCTGCCAGGTCCAAGAACAAGGCTGCACAAACCTCGGCGACTGTACATGCTCCACGCCACTCTCAGGAGGTGCAAGACCAACAGCGTCATGGCACTTGCAGTGCCATACGCATGATAGGCCATGACCAAGCTGTTGGATCTCGGGGTGCTCAAGACCAGCATGCACGCCAGCGTGCTGGCACGAGCGGGGCACGGTCGCCTGGACGGGATACTGCTCCTTCTAACATAGTTAGAAGTCCGAGCACGTCCCGCTCCTCGCGCCGTCCGCCACTGCCACCCACCACTCCAGCAGAAGCTTTGGCGCGAGCTCAACTTCTCCTAGATTACCCTCTGACGTCGGACAAGATCGACGAATGGAGGGCCACCATTCAGAGTCTCATCGGCTACGCCAACGGCGACACTCCACGGCGGCCGAGCGCGTCGCCGCCGCGGCAAGGTTGCCGGGCGCAAGCCGGTGGCGACGAAACGGGTGGAGGCGCAACTACCATGCAATCACCACCCCGAAGGCCAAGATCGCCGACTCGCCGGATCCACCTCGACAGCGACTCCACCGCATCTTCGGATCCACGAGCTCATCGCGATCAGCGCCAAGTTCTTCATGATTGACAACAAGAAGACGCTCGAACTTGCATCAAGCGCCGAAGAGAAGCGCGACGTCAATCCGACAAGCGCGCTGGGCCCTCTGTTGACATGCATGCGCCAGGGGAACTAGGCGATCTGCCATACGCGGTAGGTTGCCCTGCGTTCACTCGTGAGCTGCGGCAAGTCCAGTGGCCCAGCACGAAGAACTTCAAGCCAGACGTACCGGAGAAGTACGACGGCAAGACGCATCCGTCGGAGTTCCTCAGCATTTACACCATTGCGGTGCAGGCTTCTGGGGGACGGGATGACAAGATCCTTGCCAACTACTTCCCGCTGGTACTCAAGCCCAACGTCAGGTCCTGGCTCATGCACTTGCCGGACAACTCCATATCCTCTTGGGCTGATCTGTGCCATCAGTTTGTCGGCGCCTTCACAGGCGGACACAAGCCTCATGGCCAGGAGAGTGATCTTCATCTGCTCGCCCAGAAGGAAGGAGAGCCCCTGCGCAAGTACATTAAGAGATTCAGCAGTGTGCAACACAACATCCCAGACGTCCACCCTGCCGCGGTGATCAGCGCGTTCCATCAGAACGTGCGAAACCGTAGGATGCGGGAGGAAATGGCGATGTGCAAGATCAGGGACGTCAGTGAGTTATATGCACTGGCCGACAAGTGTGCACGTGCTGAGGAAGGGAGGAGACTCCCCGGAGAGAATGTAGGAGCGGGAGGATCTGACAGTGAAGATGCTGCCCCGGCAAGGAAAAACCGGTGGCGGAACAACAGAAGGAGGAAAGGCAAAGAGGTGCTAGTTGTTGAGCAGTCCGGCAATGGTGGTGGCACCAAGGAAGCCAAAGCTGGTGACTCCAGCAAGGAGGTTGCTGCGGAGGTGGCGGTCGCCGACAAGCAGGACGGCACCAACAAGCAGTATTGCAAGATCCACCGCACCAAGGGCCATGATCTCCAGAACTGTAAGAAAGTCGAGCAGCTTGTTGAGCAACAGAAAGCTGAATATGAGCGGCGCGACAAGGAGAAGGCCCAGGAAGGTGCTGGGGGATCCGGCAAGAAACGTCCCGGCCGAGGAGGACGTCGCGGCAAGGCCAAGCAGCGGCAAGGAGACAGACCTCCTCGCGGCCGCGACAAGGATGAAGATGACGACGACGATGAAGACATGGTGATGAGGAGACTGATGAGCAGGAGTTCCAGAAAGCCACAGAGGTCCTGTGCGTTGATGGTGGTGCTTCTCTGCACACCTCGCACCGCCAGCTCAAGCAGTGGGTGCGGGAAGTTAATGCAGCAGAACCACCCGTCGAGTCACGCAAGCCTCTGAAATGGTCCAGCACGCCTATCATCTTTGATATTAAGGATCACCCCGATCGCATAACTACGGTCGGGTGCTTGCCGATGTTGGTTTCACCAACAATCCGCAACCTCAAGGTCACTAAGATGCTAGTTGACGGCGGGGCCGGCTTGAACTTGATCTCCTCCGTGGTGCTCCAGAAACTCCAGATCCCTGACAGCGAGCTCGAAGAGACTGGTACATTTCAAGGAATAAACCCGGGAAGAAGAAAGTCGAAGGGAAAGATCATGTTGCCGGTAACATTTGGCAGCGAGCTGAACTTCAGGACTGAGAGGGTCACATTTGATGTTGCTGACTTTTCATTACCTTATAATGGAATCCTCGGCCGTCCGGCACTCGCCAAGTTCATGGCAGCCTCTCACTATGCGTACAACATACTGAAAATGCCAGGCCCGATAAGTGTCATCTCTGTCCCTGGCGACAAGAAGGATGCTCTTATCTGTGCCGACAAGATCTACCGGGAAGCAGCAGCCACAGTAGAACGCAAGACACTTGCCACTGAAGCTCCCGGGGGGAAGAAGAAGACCAAGTCCGGCAAGAACTCTGATGCCCACTCCGGCAAGCGCACCTCCTCGGAGTGCTGCGCTACCGTTGAGGACGCACCATCGAGCTCCACCGCAAGTGTAAGAAGGCAATGACAGCTCCACCTGAGACCAAGAAGGTGTCCGCCAAGGAGGACGGCACTGGTGGTACCTTCACCATCAGCGCCACTCTTGACCCCAAATAGGAAAGAGCGCTCGTTGCTTTCTTGCGGGCGAATGTCGACGTGTTTGCGTGGCAACCGTCTGATATCCCCGGTGTTCCCAGGAAAGTAATTGAGCACCACCTTGCCGTCTGTCCTCATGCGCGGCCCGTCAAGCAGAAAGTCAGGAAACAGGCAGTGGAGCGCCAAGAATTCATCGCAGAAGAAATCAAGAAGTTGGAAGCAGCGGGCCTTGTCAGAGGAGTGCTCCATCCCACATGGTTGGCCAATCCTGTTGTCGTGCGCAAGGCTAACGAGAAATGGAGGCTTTGTATTGACTTTACTGATGTTAATAAAGCTTGTCCCACAGACCCATTTCCCTTGCCGTGCATTGACCAGATTGTTGACTCCACAGCCGGATGTGATTTGCTTTCATTTATTGATGCATACTCAGGATACCATCAGATCTTCATGGCAGAAGAGGATGAAGAGAAAACCGCATTTATCACCCCGTGTGGCACGTACTGCTTCGTACGGATGCCTTTCGGTTTGAAGAATGCTGGTTCAACATGCGCAAGGGTAGTCCACCACGCTTTTGAGCCGCAGATGCACAGAAATGTGGAAGCCTACATGGATGACATAGTGGTCAAGAGCAAGAACAGGGCGACCCTGATTCAAGATTTAGACGAGACATTTGCAAATCTGCGCAAGATCAACCTCAAGCTTAACCCCGAGAAGTGCGTGTTTGGAGTCCCATCCGGCAAGCTTCTCGGGTTCTTCGTGTCTCAGCGGGGAATTGAAGCCAATCCCGACAAGATCAAGGCCATTGAGTAGATCGAAGAACCAAAGCGCGTCAAGGATGTACGAAGGCTTGCCGGTTGCGTGGCTGCTCTCAGCAGGTTTATCTCTAGATCTGCTGAGCGCGCCCTGCCATTTTTCAAAATTTTGAAAAAGGCAGGTCCAATGAAATGGACTCCGGAGGCGGAGGCTGCGCTACAGGACTTTAAGAAATACCTGTCCTCCACTCCAATACTTGTCGCACCTAAGCCGCAAGAGAAGTTGCTGCTATATATAGTGGCAACCAATCAAGTGGTTAGTGTTGCGTTAGTGGCGGAGAGGGAGGCAGATGATGAGCCAGCAACCACGACAGATGCATCCAGCGACAAGCAGGGGGCTTCGCCGACAAGCTCTGGTCCCGACAAAGATGTATCTGTGCAGGAGCATGATAAGATGCAGAAGAGAATGGTGCAGCGTCCAGTTTACTTTGTCAGTTCCCTTCTACAGGGGGCTAGATCAAGGTACTCTGGTGTGCAGAAGTTGCTTTTCGGCCTCCTCATGGCCTCGAGAAAGCTGCGCCATTACTTCCAAGCACATGAGATCACAGTCGTCACTCGCTTTCCGCTGAAGAGGATACTGCAAAATCCAGAAGCGACAGGCAGGATTGTCGAGTGGGCGCTGGAACTGTCAAGCTTTGGCCTCAAGTTTGAGAGCACTTCAACTATCCAAAGCAGGGCATTGGCAGAGTTCATAGCAGAGTGGACGCCAACACCAGATGAAGAAATTCCAGAGACGAGCATCCCCGTCAAGGAGGCAAGCAAAGAGTGGCTGATGTACTTTGATGGTGCCTTCTCGCTGCAAGGCGCCGGTGCGGGCGTGCTGCTTGTCGCGCCCACCGGAGAACACCTCAAGTACGTAGTCCAGATGCACTTTCCCAAGGAGCAAGCAACCAACAATACTGCAGAGTGTGAAGGATTGCTTGCCGGTCTCAGAATTGCAGCAGACCTTGGGATCAAGAAGCTCATTGTCAGGGGTGACTCACAGCTTGTCGTCCGCCAAGTGAACAATGTTGATGAAGTGAGGAAGCTAGAAGAGCACTTTGACGGCCTACAGATGGAGCATATCCCAAGAGCTCAGAATGTCATTGCTGATGGCCTGTCAAAGTGCGCCGCACTAAAGTTACCTGTGGAACCAGGGATCTTTGTGCTCAAGTTGACTCAACCATCCGTAACACCATCAACTGGACAAAGCAAGAAGAGGAAGTTGGTTTCTGGTGACTACTTTCCGGCAGAGCTCCCCGAAGCCACCGCCAAGAAAGTCCCCAAGATTAACACCAAGGATGCTGAGGGGCAGTCTGCTCCAGCAAGCCTTATGGTTTGTTCCGTTGAAGCAGACGCTCCCGACAAGTTTTGCTCCGGCAAGCTTGCCGGGGAACATCAAGCTCCGGCAGGGCCGCAAGTCCTTGCCGTGGAGCGGATGTTCCCGCAGCAGCAGATGTGCCTTTAGTCCTTGTTGTCGAGCCACAAGCTCCAGCATGGGCACAGCAGATTGTCCATTTCCTTCAGACAGGAGAACTTCCCGAAGAGCAAGAAGAAGCGGAAAAAGTAGCCCGGCAGTCAAGTATGTACCAGTTTGTCGATAGCATACTGTACAGAAGAAGACTCAACGGTGTGAAATTGAAGTGTATTTGCCGGGAAGATGGACAAAAGCTGTTGGCAGAGATACATGGAGGCATATGTGGCCACCACATTGGCGCAAGAGCACTTGCCGGAAAAGCTTTCTAGCAAGGTTTCTTTTGGCCGACAGCCCTCCAGGATGCAACTGCACAAGTAACCAAGTGTGAAGCGTGCCAGTTTCACTCCAAACAGATACACCAGTTAGCTCAAGCTCTCCAGACGACCCCTTTATCCTGGACATTTTCGGTCTGGGGGCTCGATATCCTCGGCCCTTTCCCCCGAGCTGTCGGGGGCTTTGAGTACTTGTACGTCGCAATCGACAAGTTCACAAAGTGGCCAGAAGTGCAGCCAGTGAGGAAGGTGACAGCACAGTCAGCAGTCAAGTTCTTCAGGTCAATTGTTTGCCGTTTCGGGATCCCTAACAGGATCATCACCGACAACGGCACGCAATTGACGAGTCGCACCTTCATGCAGTACGTCCAAGACCTTGGCGCCAAGGTCTGCTTCGCTTCTATTGCTCATCTGAGAAGCAACGGTCAAGCAGAGAGGGCAAATGCTGAAGTGCTGCGCGGGCTCAAGACCAGAACTTTCGACAGGCTGCGCAAGTGCGGAAGAAACTGGATCGAGGAGCTGCCGGTGGTTCTTTGGTCGATTAGAACGACGCCAAATCGAGCCACTGGCCAGACGCCTGTCGCTCTAGTCTATGGAGCAGAGGCAGTTCTCCCCACGGAACTCGTATACGGATCGCCTCGAGTGCTCGCTTATGATGAGCTTGAGCAAGAATAGCTGCGACAAGACGACGCGCTGCTCCTTGAGGAAGATCGTCTTCAGGCTGCTGTACGAGCTGCTCGATACCAGCAAGCTTTGCGCCGCTACCATAGCCGCAAAGTTAAAGCCAGAAGCTTCGAGGAAGGCGACCTTGTTCTTCGGCGCGTTCAGTCCGCCAAGAATTCCAACAAGTTGACGCCGAAGTGGGAAGGCCCTTATCGGGTGAAACGAGTCACAAGGCCCGGCGCTGTCCGCCTTGAGACCGAAGATGGCATTCCGGTGAGCAACTCCTGGAACATAGAACATCTTCGTAAGTTTTTCCCGTAGGGCGCGGTTGCCGGAACCCGTTCCGGCAACCACCTTTTGTACAAGTCTTGCCGCTGTTGCATGTAATCCTTTGTACAAAGCCGGGCGCAGATCTCGTGCATAAGTAAAACCCCATGTGCTCCGCACAACTTGTCCATTTCATGCATTAGTTTCTCTCTTGCATGCGTTATCTGACACTTTGTGTAGCACCTACATCCGGTAAGTAATAACGAGCCGAAGGGCTCCATATCATTATTTTCTCTTCTTTCTTATTTTTCAACAAAGGAAAAGAAGGTTCCCCCGCACACAAGTTTGCCGGGGGGGAAGGAGAAGATTGTGGTATGGACCAGGCGTCGTTCAAGCAAAGTTTTGCCTTGCCGGGAAGCAAACGACAGCAAAGCTAAGTTGCCCAAGTTTGAGCAATCAATTTTTAAATTTTTTGAGTTATCTTCCTCGAACGACCCTGCTTTGTATGGAAAACCTGTGCGCGGAGGAACCAACTCGTGGCTAGTTGCGCCCTTACTTTGTTTCGAGTCCGCTCAACAACTTAAGTGTGCTGCATCTAGTCGCGACAAGGTTTCTTGTCGGAAGCAGCGCCGCCAGCAGGCTACTGACGTTTCGCACTCAGCGCTCGCGGCTCGGGCGCCTGCGCCGACAAGTTCCCTAGAAGCGTAGGGTAAAAACATACAAAGGAAGGAATCTAGTAGAGGAAATAACATAGCAATTGATAACAGAAATAAAGTTATATTACATGATAACTTGTCGCAGCTCTAACAGACTGTTTTCATAACGTGATTAGCAGCGACAAGGGAAAAGAAGAAATGGGCGGCCTAGTCTACGCGTCCGCCCTCGACCCACTTGATCTCGCTCACCTTGTCCACAATGGGTGCGACAAGGGCCTTGAGCGCATCCAGATCAGCGTCTGGCGGCAAGGACTTGAGGACGTTGGTGAAGCTGAGGCCTGGATTGCGGAAGGCCACCTTCATCAGCACCTTCTGGAGAACCCCGACGCAGATTTTGCGCGACTCGTCGACCAGCTGTTTGGGATCCTCTCCCGGAGCCGCTGGAGTGTCGTCGCCACGCCCTTGAAGAACAGGCTGAGCTTGGCGCTGGGTTGGAGATTCTCGTCAGAGGGATACCCAAAGTCCTCCATCCCCAGCTGCGCCAGCTCCTCGTTGATGACTGCGGCAATATTCACCAGACCCTCGGTCCAGTGCTCCACAGTGTCTCTGAACGAGTTCTGGGTAACTGCGATGCTCTCCAGCAGCGCCTTGTCAGCTTTGACCTTCTCCGACAAGGTTTTCTCCCGCTCCTTGGCGGCCTCCAGCGTCTGCATCAGCGTGGCCAGCTTCAACTCCAGGACCGCATTGGAATCCTTGGCGGCGCTGAGCTCCTTGCCCCTCTCAGCGAGAAGACCTTGCAGATCACCGTGGGCGGCAGCATCCTTCTCATGCTCACGCTTGAGCGCGACAAGCTCCTCGCCGCTCTTCCCGATATTGGCCTCCAGCTGCGCCACCTTCTCCTCCAGCTCTTTCTTGGCAGCCTCTGTGATTGCGGCAGCGTCCTTTGCCTCCTTGAGCGCCCCGCCAAGTGCTTGCTCGCGCTCGGCGAGCTCCTCCTCGTAGCTGTCGAGGTTGGCCTTCCGCTGCACCAATTCTCCTTCTCGCGCGAACTGCTTCTCGGCGGCCAGCCTTTGTTCCTCCTCAGCTTCGGCCTTCTCAAGAAGGAACGCCGTGCGCTCCTCGTCGAGTCGCTCCCGCTCCTGTGCCAGGGACCGGAGAGCTTCTTGATTTTGGCCCCGGAGCTCCTCCGCGCGCTTCTCAATGTCAACTCCCGCCTTCGCGACAAGCGCCTCCCGGGAAGCCAGCTTGGCTTGCCGTGCGCGGTAGAGTGACAGCAGCTTCCGCAGCAACTGCTCCTCCTCAGGCTCGCCACTGCTGCTGTTGGGTGCGTCGACCAACGACAGTCCAGCAGAGGCGAGCACCTCCCCATCAAAAGTTTCCCCTTCGACCGGCGCCCTGGAGCTCGACGCCCAGGGTAGCTTCATGAAGATATCGTCGCCGGCCTTCAAGTAGGCGCCGGGCTGGGGCTCCACGGAGCCCGGCTCCGCAACAGCGGCAGAGGGATCCGCGGTCGGCGCAGCTCCTGGCGCTCCTGCGGCCTCAGGGTCGTCAGTGCGATCGCCCGACCCCTCGCCGCCCTCTGCGGCGGCAGCCTTGGTGGCCTCCTCGCCGGCGGTCTCATCAGCACCAGCCCTTTCCTCGCCGGCGCCCTCTGTCTCCATTGGCTCAGCCGCAGATGGGTCTGAAGAACGAAGAAGGGAAAAAAATCAATCAAAAATCAGAAGAAGAAGAACCCAAGGGAAAGTTTTTGGACAAGTGAATTACCTGTGCCAAGATCTGCAGTTGCGGTCTCGGCCGCCGTAGGATCGACGGTGCTGCCCCTTGCCGGAGAGTTCTCCCTGGCCGAAGAGCGCTCCCTTACCGGGAACCCCTCCCTTGGCGGCGTAGTCGAAGCAGATGGCACTTCGGGACCAGCTTCCAGGCGCAAGATATCAACAAAGGAAAAAGCACTCATGCGCGCCTGACAGCGGAAAGCTAACTATGAACTTACGCTGGGGGCTGCGCTGGGGGCTATTTTGAGGAGTGGTTGCCGGGTCCATCAAGGTGGTCTCGGACCCACCCCCAGCCGACATGGTGGGGTCATCTTCGATGACAATCACCGCGGCCTTGGCCCTCTTCGCCGCTCTCTGGGCCAGCGTCCTGAAAAGAAAGGAGTCCAGATTGAAGCAAGTCAGATACAAGATAAAAACAGCAAGATTGAAGAACTACAAGAGCACCAAAGAAACTTACTCTTCTTCCTCCTCGTCGGAGCTGAGCGCGGAAAGATCAAAGTCCGGCTCCCTTCCGGTGCGGCGAGGCGGAGGAGTAGGATCCCTTGCCTGCTTGGCGGGGGCGGGGGCGGTGGCCCGGGAAGATCCCGCTCCAGTTGCCGCTGCTGCGTGGGGCGCTCCCGCGGCAACATTGCTTGCCGCGGTAGAGCGTGTCGCACGGCTAGGTGGCTGTTGACCCGGCTGCCGCCCCACTACGTCCGCGGCCCTGCGAAGATGCCTTCTTGGCGGGGCCGGGGGCTCCGCCTGCGGCAAGCCTTCTGAAGGCTCGGGCTCTTCCTCGCCGGCCTCGCTCGGCTCGGCTTCAGAACCGGCAGGCTCTTCCTCGCCAATGAACTCCGCGCACTCGGCAAGGTTTGCCGCCTCTGCCGCCTCCGCCTCCTCCATGGTGAACCCGAACATGCCCGCGGCAGCTGCGGCCGCAACCTCTTCCGCCCTGGTGGCGATGCGCTGCAGCTCCTCGTCGGTGGTGTCACGGGTGAGGCTCTTCTGCTCGTCAGCATGGACCGGCACTTCTTCCAAGTTGTCGAAGAACGCTTGCACGACGTCATCCGCAGGCTCTTGCCAAGTTGGAACGATTCCGTGTGAATCGCACAACGACATCATGGCGCGGATCCGGTCAAGCGAAGAATTATTGCACAATGGAACGACGCCCCTCGGCAGTGTGAATGGGTGCTAGGGGTCGCGTTTGAACAACTCCAGGAGCATTGCATCCAGCTCCAAGACGGTGAAGTTGTAGTTGAGGCCCGGCCGCAGCCTCATGATGTCCGCCGAGTTCTTGAATTCCCAGGCGGGCCTCCCCCTCTCCTGCAGGGGGCGATGCGGCGGCGGAGGAAATCTGCGCCTACAGCACCTACAGTGAGCCCGGCAAGCCTGAGGCGAAGGATCCTAGTAATGGCGATCTTCAGCCTCTCGTCTTTCGGGGCCACGTTGCTCCAGTCATTGCCGCGCACTATTGGAGTTTGGTGCACGACGCTGAAGGGCTACGGATTCTCCTCGGCGATCCAGCACCACTCCGCTCTCCACTCCCACTTGCTGCGGAGCTTACCCTCCAAGTACACCTCCTTCTTGCCGACTCTCGAGATCCAGGCGATCCCTCCGGCAAGCGGCTCTCCTCTCTCTACCCGAGGTATGAAGAAGTGGCGGAAAAGGGCAACATTGGGGTGGACTCCGACAAAGTTTTCGCACAAGTGTGCGAAAACTGCATGGTCAGAACGGCGTTGGGGGTGAAGTCAAGGAGGCGGAAGCCGTAGGTGTTCATGATATCGCAGAAGAACTCCGAGAAGGGCGGGCAGAGCCCGCAATAGAAGAACAGCGCGAAGAAGGGGTAGCCGTTTGGAGCCAGTTCCGAGGCAGCGGCCGGGAGTACCCTCGTGCGCGGATGCGCCCGCGTCTCCGTCGCCCAAAAGAGGTAGAAGTACTCCCTCAGCTCCTGCACGCCGAGCTGGGGGGAGAAGATCGCCCGCTCCTTCCGCAGCGCCGCGAGCCGCTGCGCCTCGGCCGACTTCATGCCCTTTCCCTTGTCGGCTTTCGGAGCCATGGCGGAGGTGGTGGGGGAGGTCGACGGCGTTGGTGATGCTGGTGGCAATGGGGGGGCGGAGCGCTGCTCTCTCGGCTTCGAGAAGAAGGGGGAGGGGGCGGCGGAGGTTCGTGAAGATGGAGTAGTAGCAACAAGCGAGGGGGAACGAACTGCCCCTGTTTCCTCTGCTTATAAAGAGGGACGGGGCGGACGTTTCGCCCTTCCGAATAAAGAACCACCCACAATCTCTCCCACGATGCCGCATTCAACGCGTGCCGTTAGGGGAGAGCGCGGTGGATATGGAGCGAGATTCGGCGTGGCCCAGTCCGCGTGTGCCCGTGCCCTGTCTTGGGCCTGGCCCAACAGCGCTCGGCACCGTGTCTGGCCCAGGCCCGGGGGCTCCTGTCGGTGTACTAGAATAGGGGTACCCTAGTACCCCGAACTTGTGCACAGGCAGTTGCAGCACCCCATGGCAAGGCTTGCCGGACGAACGCCAAGATCCTCCGTGGTTCCCTTGGAGCCATTCAAGAACAAAGTATTTAAGCTCAGGAGACAAGGCCCCGGCAAGAGGAGCTTGCCGGGAAGGCCAACCAAGGCACTTCAAGGAACTTGCCGCGACGCGCCACACGCTCCAGCAAGGCAACAAGGCCCCGGCAAGAGGAGCTTGCCGGGAAGACCAACCAAGGTACCTCGAAGCCCGGTGAGCGACAAGCTTCCGGACCCGACAAGATAGCAGCATCGGCAAGGCGCTTGCCGCGGCAGGCGGCCACTCTGTGCCCACGCTCCAGCGCATCCACCAATGTGTCGCTCTGGGGGCCTCTCCAGGCGCGCGTGGCGGGAGGCTGTGCAGCCAGCGGTGCGCAGTGGCATGCAAAGCTGACAAGATCGCCATCATGGCGAATGGTGGCGCCCCTAACGATCCTTTTCTGCACTGTTTGGGCGACTCAGACGGGCATTTAATGCCCTTGTCCCCTGCCGTCAGGGTTAGGTAGAGTGCATTGTACAAGTAACTGTACCAACCACCTCACTTTTTACATTTGTACCCTTCTCTGCGTTGCCACCTGTCGGTGACCCCTTTAGCGTATAAAAGGAGGCCCATGCGCAACGTAGAGGAGGTTCGGTTCGACTGGTTCGCAAAGTTCGACTAGTTCGGAACCCAGAAAAACACTAGGCTCTCTCTCTGGAGCAAGAACACAAGATAATACAACCAGACAAGCAGCAGTAGGAGTGTTATCTCTCCGGAGAGCTCCGAAGCTGGGTAAACTGCTCGTGTGCTTCGCCTCGATCTGCTCTTCGTGCGATCTCCGCCCCCCGCCGAACCGAAAGGGGCCCGGTCCGCCGGCCCCATAGGTGTTCGTGGATCAGTTTCCCCGACACTGTGACATCTACACCAATTAGTGAGGAAGTTAATGATGATGATCATGAAACTTCAGATCAAGTTGTTACTGAACCTCGTAGGTCAACCAGAGTAAGATCCGTGCCAGAGTGGTACGGTAATGCTGTTCTGGAGGTTATGTTTCTAGACCATGACGAACCTATGAACTATGAAGAAGCGATGGTGAGCCCAGATTCCGCAAAATGGCTTGAGGCCATGAAATCTGAGATGGGATCCATGTATGAGAACAAAGTGTGGACTTTCGTTGACTTGCCCAATGATCGGCAAGCCATCGAGAATTAATGGATCTTCAAGAAGAAGACTGACACTGATGGTAATGTTACCATCTATAAAGCTTGACTTGTTGCAAAAGGTTTTCGACAAGTTCAAGGGATTGACTACGATGATACCTTCTCACCTGTAGTGATGCTTAAGTCTATCCGAATCATGTTACCAAATTGCCACATTTTATGAAATCTGGCAAATGGATGTCAAAACTACATTTCTTAACGGATTTCAAGAAGAGTTGTATATGATGCAACCAGAAGGTTTTGTCTATCCTAAAGGTGCTAACAAAATGTGCAAGCTCCAGCGATCCATCTATGGACTGGTGCAAGCATCTCAAAGTTGGAATATACGCTTTGATGAGTTGATCAAAGCATATAGTTTTATATAGACTTGTGGTGAAGCCTATATTTACAAGAAAGTTAGTGGGAGCACTACAACATTTCTGATAAATATATGTGAATGACATATTGTTGATTGGAAATAATGTAGAATTTTGTGGAAAGCATAAAGGAGTATTTGAAAGGAGTTTTTTCAAATAAGGACCTCGGTGAAGCTACTTACATATTGAGCATCAAGATCTATAGAGATAGATCAAGACGCTTGATAAGTTTTCTCAATGAGTACATCCATTGACAGGATTTTGAAGTAGTTCAAAATGTAACAGTCAAAGAAAGAGTTCTTACCTGTGTTACAAGGTGTGAAATTGAGTAAGACTCAAATCCCGACCACAGCAAAAGATAGAAAGAGAATGAAAGTCATTCCCTATGCCTCGCCCATAGTTTCTATAAAGTATGACATGCTGTGTACCAGATCTATTGTATGCCCTACACTGTGTTTAGCAAGGGAGTACAATAGTGATCTAGGAGTAGATCACTAGACAGCGATCAAAATTATCCTTAGTGGAATAAGGATATGTTTCTCGATTATGGAGGTGACAAAAGGTTTGTCGTAAAGGGTTACGTCGATGCAGATTTTGACACTAATCCAGATGACTCTAAGTCTCAATCTGGATACATTTTGAAAGTGGGAGCAATTATCTAGAGTAGCTCCATGCAGAGCATTGTTGACATAGAAATTTGCAAAATACACACGGATCTTAATGTGGCAAACCCGTAGACTAAACTTCTCTCACAAGCAAAACATGATCACACTCTAGTAAAACCTCTGGGTGTTGGTCACATGACGATGTGAACTATGGGTGTTAATCACATGGTGATGTGAATTATTGATGTTAAATCACATGGCGATGTGAACTAGATTATTGACTCTAGTGCAAGTGGGAGATTGAAGGAAATATGCCCTAGAGGCAATAATAAAGTTATGATTTATTTCCTTATTTCATTATAAATGTTTATTATTCATGCTAGAATTGTATTAACCAGAAACATGGTACATGTGTGAATACATAGACAAACAAAATGTCACTAGTATGCCTCTACTTGACTAGTTTGTTGATCAAACATGGTTATGTTTCCTAACCATAGACATGAGCTGTCATTTGATTAACGGGATCACACCATTAGGAGAATGATGTGATTGGCTTGACCCATTCCGTTAGCTTAGCACTTGATCGTTTAGTTTGTTGCTATTGCTTTCTTCATGACTTATACATGTTCCTATGACTATGAGATTATGCAACTCCCGTTTACCGGAGGAACACTTTGTGTGCTACCAAACGTCACAACGTAACTGGGTGATTATAAAGGTGCTCTACAGGTGTCTCTGAAGGTACTTGTTGGGTTGGCGTATTTCGACATTAGGATTTGTCACTTCGATTGTCGGAGAGGTATCTCTGGGCCCACTCGGTAATGCACATCACTATAAGCCTTGCAAGCATTGTAACTAATGAGTTAGTTGCAGGATGATGTATTACGGAACGAGTAAAGAGACTTTCCGATAACGAGATTAAACTAGGTATTGAGATACCACGATCGAATCTCGGCCAAGTAACATACCGATGACAAAAGGAAAAACGTATGTTGTTATGCGGTTTGACCGATAAAGATCATCATACAATATGTAGGAGCCAATATGAGCATCCATGTATCGCTATTGGTTATTGACTAGAGACGTGTCTCGGTCATGTCTACATAGTTCTCGAACCCGTAGGGTCCGCACGCTTATAATTCGATGACGGTTATATTATGAGTTTATGGTTTTTGATGTACCGAAGGTAGTTCAGAGTCCCGGATATGATCACGGACATGACAAGGAGTCTGAAATGGTCGAGACATAAAGATCGATATATTGGGGGACTATGTTCGGACACTGGAATGGTTTTGGGGTTTTCGGGCATATACCGGAGTACCGGGGGGTTACCTGAACCCCCCCGGGGAAACTAATGGGACTATTGGGCCCTAATGGAGAAGTGGAGGGGCGGCCAAAGGGCGCCGCGTGCCCCCTCCCCCCAGTCTGAATTGGACAAGGAGGGGGGCAGCGCCCCCCTTTCCTTTCCCCTCTTTCTCCTTCCCTCTCCTCTCCTACTCCCACATGGAAAAGGGGCAGTCCTACTCTCGGTGGGAGTAGGACTCCTCATGGGGCGCGCCTAGGGTGGCCGGACCCCTCCTCCTCCTCCACTCCTTTATATATGGGGAGGGAGGCACCCCTTGGAGACCCAACAATTGATCTCTTGGATCTTTTAGCCGTGTGCGGTGCCACTCTCCACCATAGTCCACCTCGATAATATCGTAGCAGTGCTTAGGCTAAGCCCTGCGACGGTAGAACACCAACATCGTCACCACGCCGTCGTGCTGACGGAATTCTCCCTCAAAGCTCGGCTGGATCGGAGTTCGAGGGACTTCATCAAGTTGAACGTGTGCAGAACTCGAAGGTGCCGTGCGTTTGGTACTTCATCGGTCGGATCATGAAGATGTATGACTACATCAACTATGTTGTGCTAACGCTTCCGCTTTCGGTCTACCAGGGTACGTGGACACACTCTCCCCTCTCGTTGCTATGCATCACCATGATCTTGCGTGTGCGTAGGATTTTTTTTGAAATTACTACGTTCCCCAATAGATTCTTCGGTAGGAATGACATCCTTAGTAGACTTGAACTTAATGGATTCATCAGGTGATATTTCATCTAGCACGGGAGGTAGGTGCTCTCTTTGTGAGTCGTTAGTCTCATCGAACCGCACATCTACAGTTTCAACAACCTTGTGGTGATAGGTGTTGAAGACTCTGTAGGTGTGCGAGTCCTTTCCGTAACCAAGCATAAAACCTTCATGTGCTTTCGATGCAAATTTAGAATTGTGATGAGGACCTCTAATCCAACATTTAGCACCGAAGACTTTGAAATAACTCACATTGGGTTTCTTGTCAGTGAGGAGTTCATATGAGGTCTTTCTGAAGAATTTGTGAAGATATACCCTGTTGATGATGTGGCACACAGTATCAATTGCCTCAGGCCAGAAGCGAGGAGGCATCTTGTATTCATCAAGCATAGTGCGAGCTATCTCAACAAGAGTCATGTTCTTGGGCTCCACGACACCGTTCTACTGAGGAGTATAAGGAGCAGATAACTCATGAGTAGTACCAAGTTCATCAAGATAATCATCAAGACCAGTATTCTTGAAGTCGGTTCCATTGTCACTTCTGATGTTCTTGATCTTCACACCAAAGTTGGTTGAAGCCGTCGAGGAAAATCGTTTGAAGACTTCCTGTACTTCAGTTTTGTAAGTGATGATATGCACCCATGTGTAACAATAATAGTCATCAACGATGAAAAAGCCATATAAAGATGCATCGTTAGTAAATGTGGCATAATGAGTAGGGCCAAAGAGATCCATGTGAAGCAATTCAAATGGACGAGTGGTAGTCATGATGGTCTTTGAGGGATGCTTGGCCTTGGTCATCTTTCCAGCATCACAAGCCCCACATAGGTGATCCTTGAGGAATTTGACACCCTCGATCCCAATGACACACTTCTTCTTCACGAGCGTGTGCAAGTTCCTCATGCCAGCATGACCAAGTCGTCGATGCCATAGCCAGCCTTCTGAAGCTTTTGCAAGTAGACATGTAGCAGGTTGTGGTCCTATAGAGAAATCAACAATATACAAATCTCATTTCCTAAAGCCTTCGAAGACTTTGGAATTGTCAGCTTACATGATCACAACACAAGATACTTGCCAAACACAACAACCATATCAAGATCACAAAGCATTGAGACGGACATGAGGTTGAACCCTAAGGACTCGATAAGCATGACTTTGTCCATGTGTCGACCCTTTGAGATCGCAACCTTACCTAGACCCAATACCTTGCTTTTGCCTTTGTCAGCATAGGTGATATGCTTTAGATGCGATGGAGATAAAGCAGTGTCCATCAATAAGTTCCTGCCACTAGTCATGTGATTTGTACATCCATTGTCGAGGACCCACACGGTGGCTTTGGGTTGATCATCCTGCAGATGAATTAGTGCATCTTACAGACTCATATACTTCAGCAGTGAAGAATATGACATCAAATTCATCAGATCAATTTCATCAAGAAATAGAACAGATATAGCAGTATGAGGACGTGAGAAATGAAAATTTATTTCTTCATGATTGGCTTGCGTCCTTTCAAGCATATTCAGGTCTGCAGCAAATTCTTCAGACGAGTAAGTTCGTCTGGAGACCTGACCCTACATAAGAGATTAGTTCTTTTTCTTCACCACCCACATGTGGAGGGGTGGCAAAGAGTTCATCATTCTGCAAGCTCCATAAGAGAAAGGTGGCATAAAAGCCAGTCCACTTCGTTTCACAGAAGAGGGGTTAGAGTAAGCATATGAATAAGCAGAGAAATTATTTGAGGACTTATGAACATAATGGTTTGAAGAATAATGCACATATTCATAACCCTTATATCTTCCCTACGAAACAGAAGGGTTAGCACGATGATGTTCATATGAGGATCTGAATCCATATGAGGAATTTGATCCACGTGAGGAATTTGGTCCATATGAGGACTTGGATCCATATGAAGACTTTGGTCCATATGAAGAATTTGATTTGGGGTTCCTATTCAACACAGGTGGTGTCATGATGAAATTCACCTGAAGACTTTCAAGGCACCTTTTGGGAACCCAGATTTTCTTCATTGGGGGACCGTTGTTGGAGTTAGTGCCAACATATCTAGCAAATACTTCACCATTCTGATTTTTTAATAGTTTATAGTCAGAGTCAAATGACTCATCAGAAGAATATGAAGATTCACATGTAAAGCCAGATAAACTAGATGGATCCACTGAAGGTCCCTTCGCAGCAACCCATGAGGTTTTGGGATACTGCTTAGGTTTCAAGTAGGTCCCATCAGCATTGAGTTTCCTCTCAAAGGCAATACCCTCTTTCCTAGGGTTTCTATTGAGGATCTGCTTTTTAAGCACATCACAAAGAGCCTGATGCCCTTTGAGGCTTTTGTACATGTCTATCACATACAATTCCTTCAGCCCTGCATGGTTAGTGATACTAGCAGCATCCTCAGATGAGGAATTTGTGATAGCAGAGGCAGTTGAAGAATTTGCAGCACTAGAAGCATTTGAACTTTTAGGTGAAGAATTAGCAGATTCATGTTCAATGCATTTCAAACATGGTGGAATGAATTTAACCTGAGCGGAATTGATCTGTTGAGCAAGCAATGAATCGTGTTCCTTCTGAAGATCTTCATAACTCACCCTTAGCTGCTCAAGATCTTGCTTTCTTTGAAGAAATTCATAAGAAAGCTTCTCATGATCAGATAAGAGAGTGTTATGATGACTCTGAAGATTGTCAAAATTTGTCTGAAGTCTCTGAAGGTTTTCAGTCAAGGTTTGATTATGATCCATTTCTTCACCCAATAGGTCATCGCTTTTGTCTAGCATATTTTAAACCTTTTCAAAAGTATTTTTTTGTTTCACAACAATCTTAGCAAGTTTAGAGTAGCTAGGCTTGAGATTTTCATCAGATTCATCCTCACTTGATTCAGCGGAGGGATATTTGAGCAACTTTGCACCTTTTGCCATGAAGCAATAGGTGGGAGCAAAGTCATCATCACCATCGTCAGTAGTTTTGGGGAGGTCATTTTCCTCAATGTTGAAGATGGACTTGTGGTCGAATGCAGTAGTGAGGGCTAGGCTTGCCACACCAGAGTCTGACTCCTTAGATGCCTCCTCTTCCTCATTTTCCTTAGATTCAACTTCAGAGTCCATTTCCTTGCCAATAAATGCCCAAACCTTTTTGGAGCTGCTCTTCTTGTGAGATGAAGACTTTGAGGATTCTGATGATGTTGACTTTGAAGATTTCTTCTTCTTCTTCTTCGAGTCATCAGAACTGTAATCCCTTGTATTTCTTCTTCTTTGATTCCTTCTCCCATTGAGGACAATCAGTGATGTGGTGACCGGGTTTCTTGTGGCAAGTTCTCTTGTAGTAACAGGATGAGGAATCTGATCTCATGTCATCACCTCTTGAGGATTTGCCAAAACGACCACGTCTTGAGAACTTATGGAATTCCTCGCGAGCATCGCTAGCTCCTGGCTCAGTTATTCCGTATCACCAAGGCTGCTGCCAGAATCCTCACCTTCAGATTCAGAGACTACCTTTGCCTTTAGAGCACGTGAACTGGGATAGCTTGGTCCATAGAGATCTCTCTTATCAGCAAGTTGGAACTCATGAGTGTTTAGTATAAGTGCATCTAGTGTCCCTTAGTGATTTTGGTGTATTGAAGACCTATAGGTTAAGGGACTAATGTGTTTATGAGTGTACACAGGTCCATAAGTCTATGAGGAGTTTGATATTTACAGAAAAAGTTGACCCCTAAATATGAAATTCTTTGACTGAAGACTTTCTAAAGACTTTGAAAGTGAAGAAATTGGTGTGACCTTTGAAGACTTGACATTCATTCGAGGAACATGAAGCGTGAAGACTTTTGTTTTTGTAGTTCCTTTTTCTCTTTCTTGAGTCATAGGAAACACCGTACTATTAAAGGGGGTCGAGGAAATACTAAGGAAAAATTTCCATGTGATGCTCAACTCAAAATCCTACACCTACCAATCCTTTCGAGTGAAGCCATTAGAAATCTCATACAGTTCAGTCATATTCTTCAGTGACAGATACGAAGTTCTTCTGGTCTCTGAGGAATTTGTTCTGACTGAGGAGTTAGGAATTCGCCAGTGTGGATTGCCTACACAGTGAGGAACATGATAGCCCTAAGGAATTTGATACTCAAATTTCTAACCGTTCCTGTGCTATGCGCCAGCTATCCCAAAATATCTATCCACCTAACGGTCATATCATTGAAGAGCATTTATGTCTTATCATGTCGGGATGCTCCCTAGGCTATAAATAGCCGCCCCCTACAACCACTAGCTGGTAGGCTGCTCCAAGAGAAACTGACACTCGTCATTTGAGAGCATCCCATCCTCCGAGGACTTTGAGAAAAAATCATCAAGTGAGGAAAACCCAAACCAAAACACCTACAAACCCAAAGTGATTGAGCATCACTGAAGAGATTGATCCTGCGTGGATCTGACGCTTGTTACCTTTGAAGATTGTGCTTCTTCCAGACGGTTAGGCGTCATGGTCTAGAGCACCCAAGAGGAATTGTGGATCGTCGAGTGACCAAGTTTGTGAAGATTTGGAAGTCACCTGAAGACTTACCACGAGTGATTGGGCGAGGTCTGTGTAACGCCCCGGATGTAACCTACCATATTTGTATTCAAACTCTTGCCATTTTCGGCTCTAAGTTATGATATTCCCTCGTGGCTGGGTTTTGTCTTCGTTTTGCATTTTGTCCATGTCAAGAATTTCATATCATGTCATCATGTGCATCTCATTCGCATGCGTGTTCGTCTCATGCATCCGATCATTTTCCCTATTGTCCATTTTGCGATCTGACACTCCTACGTCCTTCGGCGACTCCTTTTTTCTCTTTTTGTGTGCAGGTGTTAAACATTCCCGGAGTGGACCAAGATTTGCAAAGCGACCTTGGTACACTACCGCTAGACCGCCTCTCAAGTTTCGCGCCATTTGGAGTCCGTTTGATACCCCAACGGTTAACCGGGGAACCGTATAGGCCTTGTGTGTGTTGCAGCCCAACACCCCTCCAAAATGGCCCAATAAGCCATCCAAACCCCACTCCATCCTCTCGGCTGTTCAATCATGATCGCATGGCCGAAAACCGCACCTCATTTGGACTCTCCTACCTCCCTCTACCTATAAATATGTCCTCCCCGTCCAAAATCCGGGTCCAAAACCCTAAAATCGCCCCCCAACGCCACACGTCCGCCGCCGCCGAACAGATTGCCGCCGTGCCCGCACCAGTGGGAGGCCGCCACATGGCACCGCGGGAGCCTCCACCTCCGCCGGCCCGCTCGGCCCGTGCAGGCCCCCGTGGGTCTATCCGGCCGCGCCGCCGGCCCGCGCCTGCCCGCGTCCCCGCCGCCGCTTCCCTCCTCCGCGCCGCCACCCAGGAGCCGCGCCGCCGCCGCCTGCCTCCACCTGGACGCCACTGCCTCTGCCCGCATCGCCCCCGCCGGCCGCTCGCCGCCCGCGTCACCCCGCGGGCCACCGCCAAGCTCCGCCGCCCCCAGCACACTCCGGTGAGCCCCGAGCTCACTCTGGCCGCCTCCTTCTTCCACTCCGGCGACGAACTCCGGCCAGCCCTCCGGTCATCCTCGAAGTCCGCGCCACCCCGGATCTGGATCTGGAAATCCTAGGTTGACCCCGAAATATCTAAGTCCTTTTATTCTTGTATTCTGAAGCACTTTTCATCATGCCATAACTCTGCATCCGTAGCTCCATTTTGTGCGTGCCATATATAAAAATTTTCACCTGGATGTTCTCTTCATTTTATTACATTGCACCATGCTTGTTTGAGTCCATATTGACGCCTAGATTGTTGATGCAAGAGTGCTATAAAATGTTAGGTGCTGATTCTTAGCAGATTATGAGCATTTGTCATTTTCGCCATGATTATTGTGTGCTTCCTATGGACTTGAGCTCTGCATGTGTTTTGGGCTATGCCATGCCATCTTTACAGGGGTGTATGCCATGTATTTTTGTGATCCATGTGGTCACTAGAACAAGCATGCAAAGTAGCTCTCGTGATGTTGCTGATTTCAGAGACTTAGAATTTCACTAAGTTTTTGCTCTACTGTTATATTTATGCCATGTATTCATGTTGCTACAGTGAGATCCATGCTTCTTTTGAGTATGTTCAGTAAGGGTGATTTGGGCATATGGTTTTTCTCTATCCATCCATGTCCTTGTTTGCATTTATGGAGTACCCTAGCATGACTCAATCTTGCTATACTTTTGCTATAAAATTTTCCTGGCAGATTGTTTACATGTCAATCAATTTTGCCAAGGTTGTTGTAGTTGATCCATGCATGCTATGAGCTTGTTCTTACTTTGCTTGGCTTCATGATCATTTCTTCGTGCTGCGAGTATGCTTAGTTTGTCATGAAATGCCTTGTGTTGAGTGCATCGAGGTCGCAAACATGAGTACGTAACTCTGTTTTTGCCATGTCCAGTTTTCTGCTAAGTCTGAATTTGTTAACGAAACTTGCTATGTTTACTTGGGTGCCATCATATATTGTGATCCTTTTTGGCTTATGGTTAGTAAGGGACTTTTGTTATATGCTTTGATTAGATTCATGCCATGCCTTGTTTTGCCATGATATGATCCTGTAGCATGTTGTTATCTTGCTTTAAACATTGCTTCCTGATGTTAATTCCTGTCATGTTAGTATTTTCACCAAGTCTGTGAAGCTGATATCTTTTACACTTTTGCCATGTTTGTTTGAACCTGCTCTTATGTGATTTAGCTGTAGATCAGTGTTAATCTTTTGTCAAGCATCTTGAGTAGATCAGTTCCATGTGCTTTGTGGCTATGTTTGAGTGCAGTAGCTTAGTTTCTTGTTGGATTTTAGATGGCATCATGCTGTTAATCGCAGAATCGTGCAATTCTTGTTTTGCTTGCCATTTGCAACCGTGCATTCAATTCCGGTGATCTTTATATCGATTCCGACCGAAATCAACTCATCTTTCCAGCGGCGCACTTGGTTTGCCAAGTTGAGGCCTGGTTCAATCTTTTCCTTCCGGAGCACGCATATCCATTGGATATCACATCTCGCATATCATGCCATGTTTTACATCATGTTGCTTGCGCATTGCACTGTGGTTGATTGTGGTTTCCTTTGCTTGTGTTCTTGCCTTTGGTAGAGCCAGGAGACGAGTACGTGATCGAGCAACCCGTTGAGTACGCTTACGAGGATCAAGCTTACATCAACTCGGAGAACTTTGTAGGCAAGATGAACATACCCTCGAAATCAGTTCTATCTTTGCTTGCTAGTTGCTCGCTCTATTGCTATGCCGCTATACCTACCACATGCTTTATTATGCCTCCCATATTGCCATGTCAAGCCTCTAACCCACCTTGTCCTAGCAAACCATTGTTTGGCTATGTTACCGCTTTGCTCAGCCCTTCTTATAGCGTTGCTAGTTGCAGGTGAAGATGGAGTTTGTTCCTTGTTGGAACATGATTATTGTTGGGATATCATTATTATATCTTGTTTACTTTAATGCACCTATATACTTGGTAAAGGGTGGAAGGCTCGGCCTTAAGCCTGGTGTTTTGTTCCACTCTTGCTGCCCTAGTTTCCGTTATACCGGTGTTATGTTCCTTGATTTTGCGTTCCTTACGCGGTTGGGTGTTATGGGAACCCCTTGAAAGTTTGCTTTGAATGAAACTCCTCCAGCAAGGCCCGACCTTGGTTTTACCATTTGCCTACCTACCACCATATACCTTCCCTTGGGTTATGCAGACTCAAGGGTCATCTTATTTTAAC